>NC_139939.1:10890173-11490173 GCF_963454915.1 Gymnoscopelus microlampas
TTTGTCAGTCAGTGTGGTTATGTCAAACTTCAGTATCTCACAAATCTATCCTAATGTGACGGACAGTTGTGACAAATGTCATTATTCACCCTGTAACTTAACCCATATGTTTATTCATGTCCGCTCCTGATTAACCTATGGAGGAATTATTTTGACACAATGTCCAAAATATTCACATTCCCTGTGACCATTTCCCCACATACTGCTATCTTTGGGATTCCAGAAGACTATGCCCGGTTCACTCCCAGACAATTAGAGGTTTTGGCTTTCACCTCTTTAATAGTAAGACGCCATCTTCTTCTCCAGTGGAAGTCTACTAAACCACCCTCTAGTACCCAATGGCTGAGAGAAGTAATGTCCTTTGTAAAATTAGAAAGGATAAGATATTCTACCAGAGGTAATCTAACTACATTTCAAAAGAAATGGGATCCTTTCTTGATATTTTTCAACTCCATCTAATCCCCATACACTTGCTGGATGACTGAGGCCCCCGCCCTTCTCTCTTCTCCTCTTTTTCTACCCCCCCCCCCCCCCCCCCCCCTCTCTACCTCTTTTCCTATATCTCTATTTCTATCTGGTCTTTGTTTTCATATTCTCTGTTCTCAAAAGTGTGATTATGTGCCATGCTATTCTTCTTATTGTTATTTTAAATTGTTCCCTTTTTATTTCTCTGATGTCTGTTTGTTTAAAAAAAAAAGAGAAACATTTAAGGAAGTAGGCAAGACGAATGTTCATATGCTGTAGATGGACAGTTTTCTTTTCATGTAGCTTAAAAATAAGCTTGATATATGTGATCATATTGAAGTGAACTGATCTTGTACCTGGCTTCCAATAAAAATATTAATGAAAAAGAAAGAAAAAAAACTTCAGTATCTCAGTCTCTCATCAGTGACTGTCCTCTGGTCTCCATGGTGAGCCTCTGTGCTTGCATCATCTCCACTCCAAATTATGGGTGTGTGCAAATGTTCTTGACCAATGAAACGTTCTCCTTCTCCTCCCCATATCTGTCAGGCCACAGGTCCAGACTCCATCCATCAGAGCCTCCAACCGGCCACTATGGATCACAATCAAGTCTATGGTGTCATAACACCATCTACAGAACCACATCATCCATGAGAGTATGACCTTATAATCACCACAATATTGATTGATTGATTGATTGATATGTTGGTTGTGTGATGCCCACCCCCCTGCTCATACTGATGCATCCTATTGGTTGTGCTCTCCTCCCCTTTCAGGAAGTGGCAACAGAGTGGAGGTCATTAGTGGGAAGAGTTTCACCTGGGTGGCTGGTCTGGAGAAATGTAGCTGTTCGCTCACACATGTGCTCCTGTTTTCTGTTTGTTAAAGACGCACTGAAGTGACATTTTCGGTCATTTTATTTTGAAGGTTCAGCCTGAAACGTCGGCTCAACGACTCTAAACCAATCAGAAGGTCCCATCCCTTCAGGCTATGGGACGTTCGATCTCAATCACTTCAGCCGTGCAGCACACGGCTAGTGTTTGTTTACAAGTGAGAGAGAGACGGCCAGTGAAGCACGTTTGCTACTACCTGGCTTATTTCTAACCTATAATGTTTTCAGATACATATTTTAGTGTGCAGATGAAGTTTAAAATGAGTAATACACTCATCTTCAATGAGATTCAAAACGGAGTATCTCTGTAATTAAAATCAGCTGTGTTTGAAGAACGTGCAGCTATGGGAATCAAACAGGTGCATGTAATCAAGATTCATTTATTTTCATGAAGGCTGTGTTATGTCATCACGCAGCACGTTTTCGTTTACAGGAAGTAATTAAGATTGGCTTTTTAGGGACTTTAGATGTAAAAATACACAAAAATGGTTTTTTTTCATTTTTTTTTTGGCATCTATTGGTAGGTATGCCCATATGATGACCACGGATATGCTCTAAAAGTGTGAAAAACATATTTTTCATTTCACTACACCTTTAAGGGGCCATGGCCAAAGGGCCGTGGACCCTTATTGCATCTCTACACTTTCGCTATTATTATTCTTCCGCCGTTTTTCGCAGTTCTGGCCCAACCGTGCATACGCTTTTTACGAAACTCTGCAATATGGTAGAGGGCTATGCCAAACGGCCAAGGCCCGAAACTCACAACCATTGGCCAAAGGGTGGCGCTATAGCAATCAATTGAAAATGCCAACTTTGAACGGGTAATGCCCTGTTGACCTACAGATATGAAACTTTGATACACACATGCGTCTCCTCATGCCTAACAACTTTCACACTCTGACTTTTGACCTCTAACCTTTAGAGCTCCCACCATTTTGAATGATTTGAAAAGCAGTTAAAATCAAACTCCTCCTGGGATTTTTGAGCAATCTGCACGAAACCTTCTACACATGAAATTTGGACCTATACCAACAGATTTATACGGCTGGATATTTTCTAAAATATGTTCGATCCTGCACTAATTTCTGGACCCTCGCCACGTTCTTCTGAAAACGTTAAGCTTTTATGAGCCAATGAATATTGCAGTTTCATGACAATTATTCATCTGCCCCTAACACATACATGCAGACTCACATTTGTTTGAAACTTTACAGTAATGTAGAGGGTCATTCCAAATATCACTGAAACCAATCTTACTCCAATTGGCCAAAGGGGGGCGCTATAGCAATTTTTTTTAAATGCAAACTTTAAACAGGCCTAAGTCATGCCTTGTTTGGCCGACAGCCATGCAACTTGCTTACACATGTGCCTTGACTCATGAGGAACAGATCTATCACTTTGACCAGTAAGCTCCGCCCTTAGATTTTCCGCCATTTTGAGGAGCTTGAAAAACATTTAAACCCAGGTTGGTCCAATGGCTTTATTGCTTAACTATCTGCCTTGCAACCACAGGGTCGCCGGTTCAAGACACACAACATGACTGTATCAATTAATACATGTGTAATTGTTAAAGATAACATGAAATGCTTATTTGAGAGTAGTTATTTTCAATGTATGACATGCTTTGTTGTGAAAATAGCCGATCTACAATCTCACAAATTTTTGGATAGCAACGCTTTGTGAGCTTGTAGATCGGCTACTTTCACTAGTTTTGGTACCGAGGAGACATCACATTTCTCTATTGGTAAATCAATGGTTTGTGAACAACTGATCTTATTGTTAGTGAAACAGGGGCTCGGTTCATGGCAGAAGGCAAGAGTCTATAATCTTCAACAGACACCATCAGGTTGGATGAAGCCTAGCTCAATCACTACTGTGACAGCTTGTGGAGTCCGAAGGTTGAGAGTTCGATTCCTGTCTATCTCCATGAGTAAGGTCCTTAACCCTTAGCCACCATCCCTCAGCTATTGAGAATGCTCATTTGTTAGTTACATGGGCTGCTTTTTCTCAAGTTCAATCTATTCTGTTTCTACGTCTTATTGTGCTATTGTTCCATATCGCTTTTTGCCTATCATGCCATGGCCCCGTCTATTGCTGCTTGCAGCTATATTTTTCATTTATCATACAACTGGTTCTTATTTTCCATTCACCCATGTATTATATCACTGATAATGAATAGTTTGATTAATAAAAAGTTTTCTTTTGACAGACAATGTTTTGTGTGTTCTCCCTCCTTTACATTAGCAGGTTTGTCATCACTGTCACTGACTTTGTATTTAACTTGAAGTTGTTGTTTTCTTTTTTCAAAAACAAATATTATGTCTGAAAATACACATTAACATGAATATAACATAATTATGTTTAGTAAATGTAAATTGTAAAAAATAATTTACACAACACTGATCATGGTGCCGTCAAACAAATGATAATAAATATTAATAACCCAAAAATGATTTTGTTGTTGGACACAGCCATTGCTAGCTGTATTGATGAGATAGCACTCTGGGACCTGCATGAGCAAAAAGTGTTGCATTGCTGTTGATGGTGCAAGAGCCATAACCTGTAAAAATAAAATAAAATAAAAAGCATGTCAATGGAATGATGGTTACGTATGTAACCAGGTTATATCAATACTTAGGTAAGTCACTAGCTTTGCAGTTTATGAACATTTTTCTGTGCAGGATGAGATTGAGAAACCAATCTGTTACTGTATATTAACATGAATAGTGACACCAGTCAAATAGTATTTGAACTGAGCAGGGTTTCCCTGTTTGAAATAGCATAAACAAATCTTAAATGTGTTCTACTCAATCAGCTGTTGCAACCAACTTTTGCACAGCTGTTGCTAGACAACCAACTAGCAAATCCAATGCAGTCCCTACAGGTTATGGGATATAAACAGCTGACTAAGCTGTGGAGAATACTGTTTGTTTAAGGCCAGAGGTGGTTCTGTTTCATGCCATCATGCACATAGTGATATCTACAGACTACCATTTCATCCTTTTACCTTGTTAATTTTTTTTGTTATTTTCAACACTGTTGAGGAATTGCATGATCTATTATAGTGCAGCTGCATGCTGTATTGTATTAGTATGTAACAATAAACAATACATAATATAATATTCAGCCTATATTTCCATGCACACATTTCCTTCATCTGTCTCGGTCTCATCAAGCTTCCTGTTAACAGTTTCAGTTTGTGTCATGTGGTTCCTGTACCAGCTGGCGGTTTAAGCCACTGGTTGCTAAAGAACTTTGTTTCCCTGATGCCAGTCACATATGATAAACAGAAAACAGGACAAAACATGACTTATGCTGTCAATTAGTAATTACTTATAGTGCTTTTCTCTAAAGCACTTTACAATGTGTATCACCTTCACACATTCACTCACTGACAGAACAGGGGTTGGCACTAGGGTCTACTACTACTACTACCTCTGAGACCTAAAAAATAAAAAAGACATACGAAAATGCACGCACGCACGCACGCACACGCTCGCGCACACGCACGCACGCACGCACACGCTCGCGCGCGCGCGCACGCACGCACGCACGCACGCACGCACGCACACACACACACACACACACACACACACACACACAGAGAGAGAGAGAGAGAGAATACTGTAGTTATGTTGACAGTGTTCTAAAACCTTTCATGTAAAGGACCCCGAAAATATTTGTGATGTTAGTGATATGATGTTGTGGTGGTAACTACAACAACAACAACAACAACAGCTCCAATGAGTCTCGCTCCAGTTCAAACATGTTGTCAGGTGGAGTCAGAACTTTACATACTGACCTCATGCGTCAACCTGCTGTTGTTGTAACAGGCAGGTGGTGGATGCATCATGGAGCAGCACATCAATCATTATTTGAATGTCATAGATCAGTGTTGCCCGATCATGAGAGAGAGAAATAAGCAACCCGCTTTAAGATAACAAGCCCCAAAGAAGTGACTATTAGGCTACATGAGCACTTTAAACCTATGTGCATCGGATATTTAAAAATAGCCAATCTACAAGCTCACAATGTGCCACGATGCGCCGCGATCAACATTATAAGAAAATGCTATGATAGCAACAACTGAAGTGTTCCTGGCTTGTTCCAGGTCTAAATGGGTTAAAATCCTATAGTAGTGACCTACAAGCCCACAAGCTCGTAGATGTGCTATTTTTGCTATTGTTTAGAAAAATACTAGAAAAGTGCGCTCCTTGGGGGCGCAGATACCCGCAAGGCTGGGTTACCTACCCAGGGCTGTGTTGCAACCTTTTATAGCGCCACCATGAGGCTGATTTGTAAGGGGTGGCAGTTCTTCCTTGGCCTCCTGGGAGTTTGCATGCAAAGTTTCACACCGATTGGTCCAGCAGTGCCTAGCTCTTCACAGACGGACTAATCTCTCAAGAACAGATTCCGACCTGCGGTGGAATCTGTCGGAGCGGTTCGTCCTAACCAGTGCGCATTGGCTACAAGTGGGCGTGCCTTCAGATCAGGAAGTGGGCCGCGCTTTACCCAATCAAATGTAGTGGGCGGGATTCATGTGTCCATCCACCATGATCCACCCTCCCCCCCTCGAAACTAGCCGAAACTAATTTAACAATAGCGTCCTCGGAGCGGACAAAACCACGGAAAGATATTCACATTTTAAATTACTCTTTCATCATAGAAACAAGTGGGCTTATAACGAAAACCATCCATGTTCTCTGGGAGAAGTGGTGTTAGTGTTCCGTGTAGAAATATTGTTAGTGGGAATGAAAACATGGTCGCACCAACCGGAAGTGATGCGCTATAGGCAGACATGAAACCGGTGTTTCCCTGCGCACTAGTCTAACATTATACTCCTGCCAGACTCCACAGAATATCAGAAAAGCAGAGGTCGCTGTTTTTCATTTTCTGTGGGGTCTGGCTACGCGAGACTACAGACGGACAGACAGACTAAAAAGACCCTATCCCCGCTACACCCATCCACCGCCCATAGACGCTCAGTAGACACTGTAGTTTCTGACAGTTCTGCACGGACCCCCACACCCTCCAGGCCCATAAGGGGCCATGTCTCTTCACTGTATCTCCTCTGAAGAGACCATCTTTCCCGTAGACCTGATGGCCCACCTTGGTCCCAGAGTCTGGAGTTTGTAAATATCAAATATGTACAGGGGAGAGGGGGACAGCTCCCCCCCCTCTTACCTCCACAACCACACCCACTCCTCATATCCAGAGGATATTATTATCTCGTAGTTTGAGAAATAAACGAATAAAACTATTTTTTAATTGACATGCATGTTTGTGATGACTGGGAAAAGTGGGTTTAGCTGTTTTTCTGCCAAGGAGTAGTATTGGTGCAAAACTGCTTGCAATTGATCCAGAATCATGAACATGTGAAAGTTTGAACACTCATAAGCTACTTGAGTTAAACATTTTTGCACAATGTTTTGTCTTGAGTCCCGGCACCCAAACCAACAAAAATACTTTTTTTTTAATGCTTTTATCTTCTGAAATAATTGCATGAGTCCTAAGCCGTAGTTTGGGAAACACTGCACCAGGAGAGTTGAATTTAATTGTATGAAATTGTACGTGTGACAAAACAACTTTCATTGGAGCAGTGGAAACAGCTACGGGGCTATGGGTGTGCGATAAACAAATTATCAACACATCGTTGTTGTCCGAGGTTATCCAACCAAAGGAAAAGTTTGCATAGTGACCGGGTGATTGAATATACATTTCCATGGAAAACCCATCATCAAAAGAAAGGTGACAATGCTCGTAAATGCAGCTGTACAACAATCAGTACAGCGGAAGGTTGAGGAGGGAAGGGAATGGTTAGAGTAGTAGAAGCGAAGCAGAGAGTACATCATTTGGAGGATTCGCTATCAGGAAGACAGTGACTGTCGGAAGAAGAGACTTCACCAAAACACCCGACTCAGATATCTGACACTCTCTGCTGGCATCTAAAATGTGAGATCACTTAAATCTTGTGCTCATTGTTTATTAACTTTGTCATTTTCAGTGTTGTTCAAAATGTTTAGTTGTGTCAATGTTACATTGCACTCAAATCCAGCCAATATGTTTTTCTTTTCTGAACCAGTTGCAGGACACACGCACAGCCTTAAGATGACCGACGACATCGACACACAGGGAAATGGCACCAACTCCTCCATCCCCTTCATATCCTCAGAGATCGACCCCCGTCAGGCACTACTAACTGCTGTCAACTCTATCAACATCATCCTGGGTCTCCCCATCAACAGCTACGTTATATGGCTGATACTGAGTGGAGCTGGTGGGACGATAGCCTCAGAGTTCTTTTATCTCAACCTGACTGTTTCTTTAATGATCTCTTCCCTGGCCTCTGTCTTCGACTTAGCAGGGCTCTTCACACACAACATTATTTTGAAAGATATTGAATACTTTGCTTTTGTTTGTTTTTTCTTCTTTTCTGTTCCATCGTTCCAGTGTTGTATCTGTGTGGAGCGTTACATAGCGGTGGTTCACCCTGTGGTATTTCTCAGGTACAAAGCTCTTCGGTACAGGGTGGCCTGTTGCTGTGTTGTCTGGCTGATCTGTCTTGCATTCAGCTCACTGTTTCGGACAAAAACAGTGTTGGGTTACATTTCTCTGTGCTTTAGCATTGTGTGCATTTCTGTGATGTCTTTCTGCTGCTTCTCGGTCCTCAGAGCTCTGAAACAGCCTGGACCAGGAGAAGGACAGAGGGACAGAGGGGAAGGAAATGACATGAAGAGAAGAGCTTTTAAAATTATTCTGATCAGCTTGATACTAATGGCAGTGATTATACTGAGCCATATTACTACTAATGTTGTAATTAATATGACTAATTCTATCGAAGTTGTTATATTCATCACATATACAATAGCCATGATGTCAGTGTTTGCTCATCCTTTTCTCTACATCTACAAAGCTGGGAAACTGCCATGCTTCAAGGGGTTCTGAGAGCAGGATAGATCTCTTACCAGACATGTGTGTAATAGTATGTTTTAAATTGAATCTATATCTTCCACTGTGTCAGACAAACTGATTCAAATTATTCAGCTATTTGTTAAGTTGTTGTTTATTGAATTACTCATCGTATAGACTTTTGAATGAAAATGACATGATTATAACATTGTTGTTCATGATGATACCAAAAAATGCATGTAATCCTATTAATTGTTGTGATGGTGTAAGCTGAAACGATCACTTCTCAAGTTCACTCTATAGCAGGTGATTTGACACCACTTTATCTGAAATGATTTGCAGTGAATATTTGTTCTATCATGTCTATTGATCAGGGGTGTGGTCAAATGGTTATAGATTGCATGTGGTTAAGTTCAGACATGAGTTTGAAGTGGTTTAATTACTTCACTTTATTTAATGGTTAGTGTAGAGTTTGGTACAGGATCTGGGAAGGGTGTCCACCAAGACATGCTCTGACACCAATTAATAGCATTTCCTTTATCAATGCTGTCTGATGGATTAATATCCACCGTCTAGCCTGCTCATGAACTACTTTTAATTCATTCATTTTTTATGATTGTGATTGCAAATAAAATAAAAATCTAGTAATTGTGTTGATGTTGATATGTGAGAGAACCACAAATAGGACAAGACAAGAAACCCACAAGCTCATTAGATTGTATTACCAACATAGAAACATTGGTTGGAGCTTCCAATTGCATACATTAACTAAAAGGGCACTCCACGGAGTACAGGCCTTCGCCAGGCTGGGTGGCCTACCCCAGGGCTGTGTGAGTTGTGGGGTACAGGCAAAAGGACACGAGGAAGCTGCGGGGGTAAATACAGTAGCAGCAACATACGGTTGACCTTTTCGCATTTGTGGAAGAGAACGTAATATGGAGGTGTGATCTAGGGCAGTGGTTCCCAAACTTGTTAGCTCAAGACCCGAAAGAGAAATTAGACGTTTGGACCCAAACTAGTGAAAATAGCAGATATTTTCATTTCACTTTATCTGAAATGATCGTTAGTGAATATTTAACCACCAGATCATCTGTGTTCTATGTGTATTGATCAGGGGTGTGATCAAAAGGTTATAGGTTGGTGGTTCTGTTTAGACATGAGTTTGATCGTGTCAATTATCAATGCTGTCTGATGGATTAATATCCACCGTCAAAATAATTTGACCCGTTCATTAACTACTTTTAATTGTACATGTTTACATGATTGTGATGGAACATGTAGCATTAGAGGAAAATACAAATTTAGTAAAGATCCCACCTTATCCAGAATGATTGGTTGTGAATAATTAACCTTTTTTATGAAGTTGTCTCGACACTTTACACAAAGAGCAGAGACCTGACATTGTCCCACCCTGAGCAAGCAATGTCTGTGACAGTGGCAACAAAAAAGTCCCCCTTAACTGGAAAAAACATAAGGCAAACCCAGGCTCTAGGGTGGGGGGAAGAGAGAGGGACAAATCATCTCTGTTCTATGAACGGTTGTTTTGATCTGGGTTGTGATCAAAATTGCAGGTGGTTTAGTATATCTATCTATCTCTGGCGATCGTGCAACGCAATTATTATATTTAATAATATTTTTAGTTAGTTATTTTAGATCTCCTTTTAAAACACTATTTTTAGTTCTCTATAAGCATAATCTATTTGTTTTTAACTCAACAATAGCTGCAATAGCAAGATGATTAGATATAATTAAATATAGGCTTCTCTACTCCATACTATACTATTATATTATTAAGTTCAATCTGGGTGGCATATACCTACTTATTATTATATTACAATTTATTGATTGAATATTGATATCAAAGACAAGCACAGAAAAGTACAGTTCAATTGTTATGTCTCGCTCCCCCTCACCCCCACACCCTGCTGCTGTGGCCTCTCTGTACTCATCAGCACCACCCAGAGGGCTCAACAGCACACTCTCAGCACACCTGCCTCCAGTTCCCAATCTCCTCACCTGTCCTGCGTTGGCAATCACCCCCAGAGGCTATAAGAGCCTGGCTGGCATAATACTCGGCGCTAGTTCTCAACCATATTCCACTTGTATGGTGAAGTAGAGCTCTCAGCCTGTTCACTTTATACAGTGGAAACGCACACATTCTTTGTGAATGTATCTCTGACCCTGCTTCTCCTCTCCTCTCCAGTTTCCCGGGATACGGGAAAAATTCAAACAATACTGTTTGTTTATGGCCAGAGGCAGTTCTGTTTCATGACAGCAAGCTGGTGTGAGCTGTGATCCCTAGAGACTACAATTTCACCCATTTACCTTTTTATCTTCTCTTATTTCATTTATTTATTTGATTCTGCTATTTTCAACACTGAGGAATTGCCTGGCCTGCTGCAAGCTATATTACAAGTGCATGTGACAATAAACAAAACATAATATAAAAATAAAAAAAATCTGTAAATCCATGCAAACATTTCCTTCATCTTTCTCTGTCTTTCTCATCAAGCAACAGTTTTTTGTGTCATGTAGTTCTATTAGCTGCTGACTAACCTCCGGTCTGTGCAAACTCTGTTGAAATGTCCCTGCAAGACCCCTAACTGCTCTCGCCATGTTCATAGCAGCCACTGCTCCTAATAGGTAGAATGGGATTATGTGCAAATGTCCTGTATAATATACCACAATACATAAAGGAGATACAATTATTTATGTATAGGTTCACCCATTTTCGTAATAATAGCATTCTCTTTAGTTGTTTTGACATGATAGATTAGTGTTGCATGCTTTTTTTGAGCACCATTGTCTTCACACCTTTGTACGTGAAGATGTGTGAAAGGCATACGTGCTTCACTTGAGCAGTGTGGTTTAACACCTTTTTGTACTTAGAAGAGACAAAGTGAAACTACCAAATTTACCCGGACACTGTGGTCACCTTAGGTTCCAGGAACTGCTCGCATTACTTAGAAAAGCAGAGAAAAACATACAGAGTATGAACACGTGCACAGTAACAGCTGTGGACCTTTCTTTTCTCCACCCTTGATAATGAATTCATATTATTGCAAACTTTATGTGAAAAAGGGCATTTGTCAAAACTTTAAAGTCGTTTTGTAAAGCATGAACGTACAATAGCTTACATCTTATTTGGCCAAGTCCTACAGTATACCTTCTGAGAGACACGTCTCTCATTAAATACAGCAGGCCTACATGATGGTCAGGTACCTGGTGTTTTTGTCAGAGAGAGGGCTGAGGGACTATCTTGTCAGTGAGCATGTGTTGTGGTCCAGCGTCATGCATCATGTGTGATGACAGTGCATGCATGTACAGTCTGTTCATAGTTTAGGGTCTAGTAACATCATGGCTCCCATGTGGATGTCAGACTTTATGTGACCAGTCTATGGCGTATATATGGCCTTTGACTCCATATTTGGGCAAGGTTTTAGCCCGATCTGACTGCAATTGACTGCACATATAAAATGTATGTTGTCAGGCCTGGAGTGCTTGCAATAAGCTACATCAAATATGGCAGTCAGACATCTCAAGAGCTACCAAGATCAACCTTTTCAAAGCCTGTGTGGAAAGTATCCTTTTGTATGGTGCCGAAACATGGACAATGAATAAGGAGCTATGAGATCGTCTGGACGGAACATACACAAGACTCCTCATGCGTGTCCAGAACCTTTCATGGGGGAACCATCCCACTAAAGCTCAGATTTATGGTGGCATCCCTTCCATCTCAGTTGTTGTGGCACAAAGAAGACTCCGCTTTGCTGGACATTGTCACAGAGCAAAAGACCAGGTCATCTCAGATAGTCTTCTGTGGAGACTATCCTGCTCATCAAGAGGAACCAGACCACTCACATTTCTAGATGAGTAGGGATACAGGACTGACTGTGAATGAACTTGGGGTGGCAATGAGCAACAGAGACCAGTGGAAGCAGCTTGTGTCGCAGATCTCGAGGGCACTCGAATGATGATGATGATGATGATGATGTTAAATATAAATATATACACAAAATGTGGATGGAGGTACTGCCTGTGCTTAAGAAACTTGGCACTGGTCCAGCAGTTTAGCTCAGTATAGAGGCTATGCGCGTGACATCATCATACCCGGAAGTTATGCGGGAACGCCTACTGAGTGGCAAAAAACTACTTTCCACATCCAAGCAGAAAAGTCCTATCTGATTGCATTAACCAACGTTAAACTCACCAACATGGCAGCTGTACGGAAAGCTTGAATTCACCTATCTTTCTATCTGCAAAGTTTTTGTTTCATAAAAATCCACCGTAGATATGTTGTGAGCTACTTTCTGTCAATACATTCCGTGCAGGTGATTATTATTCTAAGTGTCAGAGTTTGGAAGTGCTCGTTTTCAATAACGCTGTCCTGCTGCCTCCTGCAGTATTTGCAATTTAGAAGCAAGTGATACACAGGTTGAGTGGTTTCCAACGAGCGCTTCCAAACTCCAACGCTCCATTCTGCTCAATGTTTTCGCCACTCAGTCTAGATGAGGGGGGCGTGTCCTGGTGTAAAAGTGATGCATGTGCATACTCTCTATTGGCAAATACCCAGACTGACACACAGGGGCAAAAACAAAATCTCCCCCTTTCCTTCAGCCTGGCATAGATTAAAATAAATAAATAACAAATTGCAGAAACTGCACTGCACAATGGAAGGCCTGTGATTTGGTTTTGCGTGTATATGTAATGGCATTACTTCATAACATTTGTGAGAAATGGTCTTTTTTTTATGTCACAGTAACCAAGTGGCCCTGGCTTTTGCAAGCCACACAGCCCTACATTTCCAGTGAGTGTACTTGAATGAACAGTGTGGCCTCCCTGTCCAATGCTGGTCCAATCGTCAGTTAGGCTATATCAGTACTTAGGTAAGTAAAGCTTTCCAGTTTGTGAACAACGCAGCTTTCTGTGCAGGATGATAATGAACCCATTCTGTATTATATTGGCTTGGCAGAGACTATGTTTTACACCCTGTCCGTCCGTCCATCCGTGTGTCCGTCTGTCTGTGTCCAGCTGATCTCCGACACCGTTGGGCCGATCACAGCGAAACTGTGGACACACACTCCCTGGATGCCAGAGCAGAACCTCTCCCCCGAATCTTTCAGATCGGCCTGTTATAGCGCCACCAGGAGGTAGATTTTTGCAAAACACATTTTTTTATATTAGACTACTCCGATTTTTCATAATCCATCCTGATTGGCTAAGATTGGTATCTACATTTTGCAGGAGTGACTTGTTTTGAACACAATGCCTCAAATCACATTGTCCTGTTATAGCGCCACCAGGAGGCCAATTATTTCTTAAATTTTGTTTTGATATTACTCCTACAGACCTTTGTCATCCCGGTTCTCTGTACATCTGACCAGCTCGTCTGTGTTGTGCTCCTATTCTTGAGTACATCCACATATGTTAGTGTGGGACGTCCTCGTGACTGGTGCCCGTGTGTTGGTTCCAACACACGGGCACCAATTTGCTGGCTGGCAGCTCTTGATGTCTTTAGCAGTGTCCTGCTAGTCGCATTCTCCTAGCTGCTTTTTTCTCGCTCTCCCTTGGTATTGCCTCATACAGTTGTTGGTAACATGTTCACTCTTGCTGAACAGACTCTACGGTTGCATAGAAGAAGCTGAGTTTAATTTGTTCGGGGGAGGTTGGAGTCCCATACACTGGCAATGATAATCTCAAGTAACCTTCTCTGAATGGAAGTGTGGGTTCCGATCCCACTTTGTTTCACCCACTTTTTTGTCCTAATCAGGACAAAAGATGGCAATATTATAATGTTATGCAATCTATGCATTTGCAGGTGTATAAGATTTCTCTAAACATGTTGACATGATTTCTGGGCATCGTGTGCTTCACTTGAGCACTGCTGTTTTCACACCTTAGTGTAAAAACACGCTAACATAATGGATGTGTTAAAGTTGTGAGTTTCACTTGAGCAGTGTGGTTTTAACACCTTTCTCTACTGAGAAGAAACTAATGGCCTCTTTCCATTACATAGTCCTGGCTCGCCACGACTCTACCCTCAATTTTTGCTTTTCCATTAGTAGGCCTACCTGGAACCTGTTAAAAGGTACTTGGAGGTACTTGTTTTAGTTTAGTGCCTGTCCGGGGACAAGCGGGACCAAGTCAATACCAAATGGTGAAATGCTGCTGACTTCTGATTGGTCAGAAATTCTTCACTAGAGATGCACAGACACAGATGCATCAGACTCATGGACATTTTCGAGTTGCGAGTGTTGTAACGTAGGGCATTAACAGAATAATCGAATATTCAAATATTTGACTATCAAACCACTATTCGACCACTGTACATCAAATTCGATTTTTTTTTTTAGTGGCTTTTCTACAGCAGACACGCAGCTGTGAGCTCTGGTGTTGGTAGTTTTCCTAATCCATTCATGGTTGATTGTTGTCAAATCATTTCATACTGTATGTGAGGTTGTGCCTAGGGCTGTCCCCTAAAAGTCTACGCATTGGGCGAGGAGCCTGACGTCGACTCGCATTCCTTAAATCATTGTTTAAAAAAACCCAAAAACGATTAATCGAATATTCAAATACTTATACTGTAGGTCGAATAAGTCGAATGCTAAAAATCACTATTCGTGAATGCCCTAAACCCAATATTGCTTTGTATTCATA
The DNA here is from genome assembly GCF_963454915.1 of Gymnoscopelus microlampas. Lineage (NCBI taxonomy): Eukaryota > Metazoa > Chordata > Actinopteri > Myctophiformes > Myctophidae > Gymnoscopelus > Gymnoscopelus microlampas. Next base: position 10,905,094 of record NC_139939.1, read on the forward strand.
TTTTGTGTCTTGTTTTTGTAAGGATGTATCACATGTGTAATTGCAGGTGCTAGAAATCTGTGAGATCAGACTGCATTATTTTTGTCTGTGTTTGCAGTAATATGAGCTCTGAGAGTGTACAGATGTAACCAAAACTTCCTGCTGCTGTTATCTTTCTTGATAATCTTTGCATTCTTATTAATCTTCTTTTGAGTTGTAGGCCAAAATGTAAAGCAGGCTGGCACTACCATGATGCCGATTTGGGGGGGGAAAGTGGCTTGATTGGCCTACCTTTTTGTACATAGAGACACATTGACTTGTGTGAAAGGCATGTGCTTTACTTGAGCAGTGTGGTTTAACACCTTTTTGTACATAGAAAAGTACCCTACTTACCCTGACATTGTGGTCAGCTATAAGTTCCAGGAACTATTCGTTTTACCCTGACATTGTGGTCAGCTAGGTTCCAGGAACTGCACGCTTTACTTAGAACAGCTGAGAAACAAATACATACACAGTAACCAACCAAAACATCTATGTCACGACACTTGCAGAGAACATATAGAGTCAACGAAACCGTACGCAGGTAGCTTGTGGCCATTTGGCAATTGTCACGTTCCCTGTTCAATCCCAAGCTCCTCATGGCTTAGTGTCCTTGAGCAAGACACTTGACCCCTAAATGCTCACAATGAGCAGGTTGGTCCTTGCATGGTCTCCTCCGCCATCAGTGTGTGAATGGGTGAATGTAATAAATCAGTGGTTATCTTTTTCATGTCAAGGACCCCTAAAATGTATTAGGACACTATATGAAAACAATAATGTATCCAAAGACCCACACAAAGTTGTTTTGTTCAAAATATTTCAAAAATAGCAGATCTACTAGCTCACAATACACTGTCACAACAGGTTGTGAGCTTGTAGATTGTTTTAAAATGTTGAATAATTGTGAAAATAAATTGTGGAAATGGGACATTCTGCATGATCCATTTTTATGTACTTTTACTCATGTACATTTTTTATGCAGGACTTTTACATGTACAGGCCCACATAAGTGAACAGTTGTTTGAAAAGTTTTCAAAATATTTCAAAAATATCAGATCTACAAGCTCAGAACACATCGTGTCACGACATGTTGATTCAAGACTATTTTTGAATAGCAAAGTATGAGGGTTGCAGTGGTTAAATTGATGTTGATGTAATATTAACCCCACTTTGAGAACCACTGTAATATTAGCCTGGGCAGCATTCCTTTTCGGGTATATGATCCGGTCGGGAGCGACCGGATCGCGACAAACCGGAAAGACGTCTCACCCCAAAATAGGTCCGTCCTACTAAAATCCTAATAAAACCTAATAAAAAATATTTTTTAAATATAAATGCGAGTGTACTTTCCGGAGACTATTTAGCGTCTGTATTATCCATATTATCTCACGGGGAAATTCTATTCCATTTAAATAGGGATTGGGGAACCAAAACAAAGCGGCACCGCAAAACCGGATCGCGACAATCCGAAAAGAGGATTCTTTTTTTCCTAGACCGGATCATATGGGTCTTTAGTAACGCAGACCAGGCTTTCCTCCGAGGTGGAAAGACTGGTGATGCGAGGTTACTGTAATATATATTGTAAAAGCTCTATAGAAATGCACCATTTACAAAAAAATAATTAATTTAACAAATCAATCTATATAGATCCGATAATGTCAAGCAGATAGATTATTTGTGTATTTTCAGTAGTTTTGTTAACTTTTTTTTTCATCTCAAAATTCTATATCTACTACTGTATGCCTGTGCATGCTCTGTGTGCAAATGTAAACTGAAGCTTGTAGAGCCTACTTCATGAATGCTTTTCTGTGGCCAACATGATTTCCTTTATCAGAGGGTAAATGTCGAAATGGAAATATGGGAGGTGGTTTGATCATAATATGGGTGGTGGTCTGATCGTAATGTGGGTGGTGGTTTGATGTAAAAGTGGGTGGTCTCGTCTGGCTACTTTAACAAATAAGAAGCCCCTGACACTGACTGATCTCATCAGTGACCACAAGTGGCCCTGTGACCACAAGGCAATCCGCTCGGCTCGCAGCTGAAACCAACAGGCTAGCGGCAAACGTAGCCACAAGCAACGGGGCAAAACAACAACAAAGCCATGCTGGAACAAAGAACTTCCGGAGCACCGGAGCTAGCCTAGCCAACGTTGCTACCGAAGCTAGCCTCGACGACAACACCAACGGCTTCCCACCAACTCGACTAGGCGAATCAACCCAAATGATCAACCTAAACACCGACGTCGTATCCACCGCAGCCGTCGACGAGGACGCTTGCACCGACGCACAACGGCGATCAACCGGGAGATGCAGCGTAGCCGAGAACGTGGAACCAAGGAGTCACCTAGCTGTTTTCACCGGAGCAGAGACCTTGATGCACCGCTACAAACCTACGGTTCGTTCCAGGGCCAGGGTCCCAGCAGAGACCGTGATGGGACCATTAGCAGAGGCCGTGCTGGGACCTCCGCGCCCCATCCCCCCCCAACCCCCCAACCCTCCCCAATCCCCCAACCCCCCCCAACCCCCACTGCTGGCTGCCCACGACGGAACAATGGCTTTGATGGACACTACACCCCCCTCCCCCCCCGAGACTGCTCCTAAACATCTCTCAGTGGATAAACACCTATCCATTGAAAAAATGATCAAATCGTTTGGCGTTGGCTTGCACATGATACATCTTAATGTGAATTCTCTAGCAGGAGACAAGCTAACACAAATCAAGCAGATGTTTTATGATGGTAAGGTTGACATTTTAACTTTCTCTGAAACAAAACTTGATCAAGCGATAACTGATTCTGTGATTGAGATTGAAAACTACAAACTCTTCAGGAAAGATAGGAACAGAAACGGGGGTGGTGTTTGCATGTATGTTCATACTGACAATGTCTGCATCCTTCGGGAAGACCTGATGGATGAAAACATTGAAGCTGTGTGGGTCGAGATCATTTTTAAACATGCCAAACCTGTGCTAGTCGGTACCATATACAGACCTCCTAACCAGACTGATTTCTATGATAGACTTGATGAATGCTTAGCTAAAGTGGACCATGCGGAGACGATTCTTCTTGGTGATTTTAACACTGACATACTCCGCAAGGAAGCGTCAGTGTATAAGTCATTCAAGGCGTGTTGTGATCGGCATTCACTCCACCAGCTGATCACTCAGCCCACAAGGCTGTGTGTTTCCTCTCAAACTACCATAGATCTCATTCTAACAACGGACAAGGAAAAAATCCTAAATAGTGGTGTTTCCACCTGTGGCATATCTGATCACAACATGATCTTCTGCACCAGAAAGAAACGTAAACCTAAGACCGGTTACCACAAAACAGTCACAATCAGAGACCTCAAAAATTATAAGAGTGAGGACTTAGATCACAGACTGGAGGAACAGGATTGGTCCGACGTTCTAAACAGCACACAGGTAGACGAATCCTGGCTTTGTTTCAAAACCAAATTCATTCAAATTTTGGACAGTGTGGCTCCCATGAAAACCATCAGGGTCAAAACCCGCTCGGTACCATGGATGAATTCGGACATCCTTACTGCCATGAAAGTCAGAGACAAAAAGTGTTCTGAGCTTCATAAAAGTAGGATCAAACTAGCCAAATGTTTTAACAAAGGTCTCGAATCCCACGTAGCTAAACTTGAAAAGGAAAAAAACAAGCTAAGAAACAAGGTAAATAGCATGCTCCTGTTAGCAGAAAAAAGCTACCTCGATGACAAGATTGAGGAAAATCAAAAAAAAACACGAGAGCTTTGGAGGCTACTCAAGAACCTCCTAGGCTGCAGCAAAAAATTGAAAACCAGGCTTTCAAACTTAAGCCTCAAGGTGAATGACACTCTCATTTCATCCAAACACGAAGTGAGTAAAATCCTCAACATATTCTTCACGACCGTAGCCTCAGATTTGGTTGAAAAACTTCCTCCACACTCTGGGAGATATGGTGAGGAGTATGTTGTCTCATTTTACGAAAAACAGGGTGTTTGCAAAGATGACTTTAAACTCTCCCCTGTGAAAACAGAAGAGGTGTTTAAAAAATTGAGTGCTCTTCATCAACACAGAGCCACAGGCCTCGACAATATCCCCCCCAAATTTCTAAAAGACTCAGCCGCCTCCATTGCTCCAATCATTACCCACATATTCAACCTCTCCACCACACAGGGACAGGTCCCCAACGACTTCAAAAAAGCAAGGGTGACCCCTCTGTTCAAAAAAGGAAACCAATTAGACCCTGGCAACTACCGCCCTATTTCTATTCTAAGCTCCATCTCGAAAGTCATGGAAAAAATAGTCTATGAACAGGTCGACAAGTATCTTGCCGAGAAAAATCTAATCTACAAATTCCAATCTGGCTTCAGAACAAACCACTCCACTGACACATGCCTCCTCTATTTGAACGACTCTATCAAACAAGAGATTGAAAAGGGCAAATATTGCGGCATGGTCATGCTGGACCTCCAGAAGGCTTTTGACACCGTTAATCACCCGATTATGATCAATAAGCTCAGAGCAATAGGTTTTGATGACACGTCAGTGAACTGGATGAGATCCTACCTGGAAGGGAGGGAGCAAGTGGTGGAAGTAAACGGCACCCAGTCCCCCCCCCTCCCAGTGACTTGTGGTGTTCCCCAAGGAAGTATACTAGGACCCTTACTGTTCCTGATATATGTGAATGACATGTCGTCAGCCTGCGACTGCAACCTGTTCCTGTTCGCAGATGACTCGGCCCTGCTAGTCTCGGACAGGGACAGGCTGCAGGTTGAGAAAACTCTCAGCTCTGAACTCAATAAGATCTGCATCTGGCTCTCCGACAACAAGCTCTCATTACACCTGGGCAAAACGGAATGCATCCTCTTTGGGTCCACTCCTAACCTCAGAAAGGCAGAGAGCTTCACGATTAAAGCGGGTGATGATATCATCAAAAGAAAAAACGAAATTACCTACCTGGGCTCTATCTTGGAGGCTGACCTCTCTGGTGACAAAAATGCTGAAAAAACGATCAAAACGGTCCACAAAAAAACACGCTATTTGCGGAGTATTGATCGTAAAGTCAGTAAGAAGACTCTGAAGACTCTTGCAGTGGCCCTCATACAAGGTCATTACGATTATGCATGTACTTCATGGTATCACAACACCACCAAGGCCTTAAAAACAAGGCTCCAAACATCCCAAAACAAACTTGTAAGGCTACTTCTTGGCCTCAACTACAAAATCCATCTAACCCCTGATCATTTTGATAGGATTGGATGGCTTAGGGTTGCGGACAGAGTACAGCAACTTGCTATGGGCCTGGTCTTTAAGATATATCACAACATTGGGATCCCCCTGTATTTGTCAAAATACTTCCAAAATGTTAATGATGTCCACGATCACAATACCAGAGGCAGCTCCACAAACCTTGTCCAACCCTTTTTTGGCTCAACAAAGGGAAGTAACTCGTTCTCATGCTATTCATCAAAAATGTGGAACGCCCTACCAAAAGGAGTAAAGGAGTGTAAAACCCTACTCTCTTTCAAAACAGCCCTAAAGATACACCTTCAGGAGGCTGCAATTGGAAAATGGCCCCTGTCTAAGTCCTAACCTAACCTACCCCCCCCCCCCCTCTCTCCTTCTCCTTTTGTACATATTTCTCACTCTTCATACCAGTAACCTGTAAACTGATTGTATGACATTCTATAGTAGTTGTGTATATCTGTCTGTCTCTTATATGTCATCATGATTTGTGTGCATGGGGAACTCATTTGAAACAAGCTCTGTGCTTTTATGAGTCTTCCAGTTTAGTAGACCTTGTATTGTGAATTTGTACTTCCATGTACTGTTGTTCTCATGTCTTACTAAATAAAGTACATCAATCAATCAATCAATCAATCAATCACTGATCACTGATCACTGACATCTCAACATCTCACATAACAACCTAGTGAGTAGATGCTTAACAAATGGCATATCACACTTTTATTATTGATATTTCATTTTATATGTGAATGTAACGTGTTTGTGTTGATAATTTATAATCATTGCAATTACAATACAAAAAAAATAAATGCAATATATTGACCTTTTTTGTATTTGGTACACGTGTGTGTGTGTGTGTGTGTGTGTGTGTGTGTGTGTGTGTGTGTGTGTGTGTGTGTGTGTGTGTGTGTGTGTGTGTGTGTGTGTGTGTGTGTGTGTGTGTGTGTGTGTGTGCGTGCGTGGATTTGCTGTCGATATGAAGAAGATGATGCTGACCATTGTGTTGCTGAGTTTCTTCTCTTTCTGGATGCTGCCTGTAGACTCTAGGATGGTGAGTAGCACATTGGGCTGTTAATGTCCACCTCAACTCATGGTGAAATGTGGAAACGGCAAAACCTTTAGGGGAACTCAGGTGCAGAAGGGGTAAATTACCTGTCCACCACCACAGAGCCTATAGTGGTTTGAATCCAGTGGTGGAAAAAGTACTCACATTTTGTACTTAAGTACAAGTATCAATACTGCAATGTAGAAATGCTCTGTTACAAGTAAAAGTCCGGTATTCAAAATGTTCTTGAATAAAAGTACAAAAGTATTCACATTAAAATATACTGAAGTACTGAAAGTAAAAGTAAAAGTCATTTTGCAGAATGTCCCATTTAACAAGTTTCCAAATGTATGAAAATGCTTTGAAAATAGCAGATCTACAAGCTCACTGTGAGCATGTGCATGCGTAGGGCTGAAGTAGTTCATGCGTGTTTTGTAATGATAATCAAAATATGCAAAGTAACTAGTAACTAAAGTTTTCAAATAATTGTAGTGGAGTAAAAGCACAATATTTGCCTCTGAGATGTAGTGGAGTAGAAGTAAAGTATTGAAAATTGGAAGTACTCCAGTAAAGTAAAAGTACCTCAAACGTTTTATTTCCAATCCAATCCAATCCAACTTTATTACTTATGTACTTGAGTAAATGTACTTAGTTACTTTACACCACTGTTTGAATCCACCACAATACATTCACATTGACCAAGTGTCTATACGAACACAAATGGCTGTGTTCGGGACTCGTGTGGGAAGCTGGGCAGGGACGCTGCACTATCGACTTATATGGATTGGGGTGGTGCCTGTCAGCGAGGGGGTTGAACGGCCGGGGAGGAGTAGGACGGAGGCGTTACGTTCTCCTGGTGAGGGATCCTCACTGGCATTTATCAAATGGGGATCCATGGCCTAATGCATATTAAAATGGGGGTCCTTGAAATTAAAAAAGGTTGAGAATCACTGTACTAGGCCACTTGATGACAATCAAACCACATGACAATCATCAATGTAAAATAAAAAATGTAAATGATTACATGAGAGGGACAAGCTGGTGCTAACATAGGAATTTTTTATGAGATAATGTTTATTAATAAATATTCTTGCCTTTTCTTCCACTCCATCCAGATACCCCCGAGGTTCAATGTATCACACCCCAAAACCATTGACTTGACTATCGTTGAAGATGCCGTGGATGACATGTACGATGGCTGTGCCAAACCTATGAAGAAGAGAGTCAACGGGAAATACATCCTGGAGGAGGTGAAGAAGAACTTCAAACACTTCGGAACAGTGTGGGATTCCAAATCAATAGGGAATTGTGTAATAAACGGATCAAAGTTAGATTCAAGGATAGGACTTGAAAGTGATCACATTCGAGCAATCTGTGTTTATTCAAGTGGTGGACGACATGCCATATTTACGCCATTCAACGAAGCAGTCCTGACTGGTAGAAAATCATATACGCTTTCCGAATCTTTTAAGTTCCATTCCTTGCACTTCTGGTTGACCGAAGCGATAAAGATCCTTAAACAGAAACAAGGAGGCTGTCACAACACCTATCGAAGAAGCAAGACGGACTTTACTGGTGTCCCCAAACAAATAATCAGATTTGGTACTTTTGCTTCCAGCTCTTTTCTTGCAAACTTAACACATTTTGGGGGAAAGACCTGCTTCATCATTACAACTTGTTATGGCGCAGACCTGAAGAAATATCCAAAGAACCAAGACAAGGAGCAAGAGGTGCTCATTCCTCCATATGAGTTGTTCAAGATTGTCTCAATCCAAGACGAGGATAAATGTGACATTGCTAATTGTAATAAGTGCATCACATTGGAAAGTGCAGGGGTTCTCAGCAGTCTGAACTGCACAGCTGCAGGTTAGATCAAGGTTATAACCTGAGAATCAAATGAAGTAATTTAGTCTCACAATAAGAGCCAGACAGTTAGCACACTTGTCCTGCTGACTATATTATAACCCAACTAAAAATGTATTCAACAGCCATATAGTATAGAGACCATAGGTATTGTAGTATTCAGGATGTATCATTATTAAATGTGCTCCTAAGCAAAGTTACTGCATGCAATCTGCTTCTGTTGTGTTGTTTCCGTTTCTGTTATCTGAGCTATTGTAGCATTGATGAGCAAATACAAAATACAATAGCATAAACATATTTTGGGGGGTAAATACTTGTAAATACTTGTCTTATAGTCCTTGTCCCCTTGCATGTAGGTTTAAATATGTCTCTATTTTTTATCGATAAAGTGATCATGTGACATAAATCTGCATTTCTTGGCTACATGAATCTATTTATCCAGAATTGCACTGACCAAAAAGACTGATAGCTTATTGCTGCTAGTGACTTTTTTTCCCCATTTCTCATATCATTTTCCATAAAAATATAGCACAGTGGTGATCAGGGAAATGAATGGAGGTTGTGCATGGATCTCAGATTACTTCTAAAATGACCTTCTTTACATCATCTTCATTTGACCTTTCTAGATGTGATACAAACATCTGACTCAAAGTATGAAAATCAATGCTGCTCTCTAGTGTCAAAGATTTAGCACAGCCAGGCATACTTGATAGTGAGTTCAGTGGAAGCTCAAACTCCTTCTGTCCAAGGATTTGAGACTGTACTGTAAGTGTAGGGTACTAATGATTTGACAAAATGTAAAGTGGGAGAATATACAGTAGTATGGTCATGAATACTGTATGTAGCTAAATTATAGAATGTGAAAAAGTACTAATTAACATAATGAAATATTGTTTTTGTTGTCTCCGCCAGGAGACTATGTTTTCACTTTCCCCCCCCCCCCCCCCCCCCCCCCTCGGCCAAGCTAACATTGGTCAAGCCTCACGTGACACGTGACAATACGTTGAAAGAGTGTGCTCTGATTGGCTAGTGAGACGCATGACGTATAGCCGGCCTATAAATAGATGTATCACTTTGAAAGAGTCTTAAGCCAAATTCCAATACCGAAAATCTCGGCCACTCGCTCACTCCCACTCGGTCACTCCGACTTCGAACCGGAAGTAGTCGCGGTCCAATTGTTCATGTGCGTCTTGGAGGAGGCGAGTGGAGTCGAGTGGAGTCGGCGAGGAGGCTCTCCACTTCCGCATTGAGCGAGTGTACATCAAGTGTATGCTCGCCCACTCTCAACAGCTCCTCCGCGGCAGACTTCCGCATCACGTGTACACGTTTTTTTTGTTTTTTCCCTTCTCCCGTGACGTATAAATTCTCCTCCTCCACATGTGGCTGGTCCCCAAACAAACAGAAGCAGCATGGCTCCGGAAAAAAAAAACAGCGAAGGTCCCATTCACGTTTGTAAGTTTGCGCATGCAGGCGCTTCATTCACTATTTCAGGACTAAATTGCTGTCAACACCGCACACCAACAATGTTAATTATAAAGATACCAATGTGGCCATCTACATTGATGCACAATAACAGTGGTTTTGTAAACATGTTCTGTTTATTTGTTAGGATCCACATACAATACAACAAAACATAAAGACAATATAACAGTACATAACGCTTAATGCTTTAATAATGCATAATGCTTATATACGGATATGGACTGTAGTGACTCCAGTCCATATCCGTTAATAACCATTTTATGAATCTCATGTGCATATCGTCAGTGTCTCATCAACGACAGACACATGAATTTGTGAGCAATGGTTGACGTGACGCTCGTCTATCACAAGCGTCATGGAACCGAAAGCTCCTGGGTTGCGATTCTTTTACATTGACAACTCTCACATGTACATAAACGTTCAGATTTCAAATATAAAGTGCTTTCCCACGAGCCACGGATGTTACAAGTTGATCCGACCCGGGATAAGTACCCGTATCTCCCGTATTGTTCAATAAAAAAAGCATTTTAATTCAATCGCCGGCCATTTTCTCCGATGCTTTCAACTATGCGACACTAATGGTTGGGAGGTGTATTGCACTCTGATACATTACAAAACAATTAAAAATAAAATAGAAAATAGCCGGCGATTGTATTTAAATGCTTTTTATTGAACAATACGGGTCGGATCAACTTGTAACATCTGTGGCTCGTGGGTCAGCACTTTATATTTGAAATCTGAACGTTGTGTACATGTCTGAGTTTGTAAATGTAAAAAAATCGCAAACCAGGAACTTTCGGTTCGGACATATGTTGAGCTTCACACAAATATAATTCTTTACAGGGACAGATGAGGAGACACGGAGCCTCATCTCCATCCGTTCCTCCAGAGACCATCTTTTCGATGGAAGGAGGAATTCCTCAAAAAAAGCTTGGACGTGAGTTTTATTAATTATCATTTCATTTGCAGGATAACATTCTGCATATACACATACTTGTCTTGTAGCTTTCAACGGAATACATGTTCATCTTTGTTAGTCTATCAATGTTTGAGTCGGCTGGACTGCAATGCATATTTTAGTGTATGTAGAGTTGACAACTGTACGAATGTGTGTATCTCCTGACATCATCCCTATTCCAAGAAGCATTACCTTCACATTCCCAACACATAAATATGTCATTGATGTAATTAGTAGAATCTGTGCATGTAACATGTTTTGTATTCCTCAGGATAATACAGAAAGAGATGGGGGTTGGCACCACCATTACCACCACCCAGCTGGGTAAAAAATGGGACAATTTAAAAGCGAAATATAAGGTATGGGTGCAATTTCAAGTGCTTAGTGCTGTTTATCCTTTGCTATGTGCATTTAGATACTCTCACAGTGTGAAACTCATGTAAGACTGTTCAAATAGGCTCATAACTCAACTACAATGTTGCTTCTATTCTTGTAGGACATCAAATGTAGGGCTTCTGTCCCCCCCCCCCAGTAGGGGGGGGACAGAAGGAGGGGAGGACACACCCAACACCTGGCCCTGGTTTGACCCAATGCATGATGCAATCGGGGGCAACCCCTCTATGGTGCCCCCGGTTCTGATTGACTCATGTAGTGAGACCACCCAGACGGCCAGTGAGGGTGTGTCCTCCCAACTGTCATCTGCTGGCTCATGTCCTCTGGCCACTTTGAGCCAGGAGGTGGCACAACCTGGCTCAAGTGGCCGGGAGGAAGGTGAGCCAGCCACCTCTGTCTGTCCCCCCCACTGCTCTTCCTCCTCCACCTGGCTCCCCACTGGTCCATCCTCCTCCACCACCACCACCACCACCACCACCACCACCACATCATCATCATCATCATCTTCCTCTGCCAGGCCCTCCACCAGTCCATCAGCACCCTCCACCTCAGCTGATCCCCCACCACAAAACCCCAAAAAAAGAAAAACTATTGCACATTTTCTGGAGGAAGAGCAGAGGAGGGAGGAAGAGCGGCGCGAGCTCGAGGAGCAGCGTCACGCTGCCCAGCAGCGTGACACTAGTAGATTTCTGGACCTCTTCGAGGAGCTGGTGAAATCCAAAAGAAAGAAATAATGTTTGACTCTAAAACATTATTTCTTTCTTTTGGATTTCACCAGCTCTCTCTAAATTTTATTTAAGACATTTATTTAAGTGGTCCAGAGTTTTTTTTTTTAAATAGCTTTTATTGATTTCATTTTCCATAGACATTTTTTCTTGGAGGCATTATTTTGATTTCTGTCAGAGGCATTTTTTCCATGTAAATGTTTTGATTTGTTTTCCATTAAAATGGCACATCTTTGTTCAACAGCATTTCAGTCATTTATGGAAATCAGGGCAGCAGCACAAGTAGTGGTAAGGCAGTTTTATCTTGTACAAGGACCGCATTTGCACATGCTGGGCAAGGAAAAGTTTTCAAACACACAAAATTAACACAGGCATCAGAGGCGGACTGAACATCAGTTGAGTACCAGAACAAGAATGTATCAGTTCAGTTCGTATCAACAGTTCTACATGTGAAATATCTGCACATCCAGGATCATGTGTATGACTCACTGAACACACGCATGATCAACTTTAAACCAAATTGCCAATTCCATCTCATACTCTTCTACTTAAATAGAAGAAACAGACTAATACTACAGTAGGCATGTAGGACAATTAAATGAAAGTCTAGTGTTTCAACGGCCAGACATTTAATTCTACAATGAATAAAGTGTAACCAAATAATGCCTCAATAACTATAACCAAATAATGCCTCTTAATATAACCAAATAATGCCTCAATAACTATAACCAAATAATGCCTCTTAATATAACCAAATAATGCCTCTTAATATAACTAAACTACAAATAATCATGCTCGTTTAAATGATGCGGTAAAGCCCGAGGAGCCGACAGTTCGGCTGCCATCCTGTCCCGCAGACCATCTCCACTCTGTTCCCCCCCCTGTGGACCAGCTGGATCCATGGGCATCTCTTCCTCCTCCTCCTCCTCCTCAATGTTGTCCCCGGCGTCAATGCAAATGTTGTGCAGTACACAGCACGCCGTGATGACCGCTGGTACAAATATGTTGTGGACCTCCAGGGCCTTGAAGAGAAGGCATCTCCACCGGACCTCCATCCTGCCAAAGGCCCGCTCAATAATTGAGCGAGCCTTGGCATGGTGGTGGTTGTACCGGATTCTTATGGGTTGCACAGGATCCCGAAAGGGGGCGAGGAGCGTGATGGGAGCGCTAATGCAGGGGTAGCCACCGTCGCCCACAATGAAGTACCCTGGAGGAGGGTACAGCGCATCCCTGTACATCCCACTGTTAGGAGAAAAGAACATATGTTATTTATTGTGCTGCAAGGGGAATATGTCTGACACACACACACACACACACACACACACACACACACACACACACACACACACACACACACACACACACACACACACACACACACACACACACACACACACACACACACACACACACACCATTAAAATGATGACAACTACAGGCATTTGGACCATGATTCAGCCACATAGTGAAATAATGTCACAGTATTTTAGTCCCATCATGTAGCACCACTATTTATTGCTATTTGATATCTTTATGGAAGATGAAATGATAAAATTATCTTACCTGTTTCTTAGGATTCTGGCGTCGTTTACACGGCCAGGATATCCCACGAAGGTGTTAATGAACCTCCCCTTTGCATCACATAAGCCTTGCAGCTGTAGAATAAGAATCAACTTTATTGTGACAACACAGGTTTACAGGTGTAAAACTGTGGGTGAAATGCGTTTTTGAAGGCCCATAGTTTTGGTTCTTTCCATAAAAAATAAAGTGAACAAGGAGAAGGGGGGCAAGGGGGAAGAGAGATAAATAAAAAAAAACAACGTATGACGTACCTGTATGGAATAGAACAGCTTCCTGTTCAGATATTCCTGGCTGTGGGGTCCAGCGGGGATCTTAATCCTTATATGACACCCATCGATGGCCCCCACACACCTCGCAAACACCGGGCTGTTGCCCAAGGTTGCAAAACCGCGGCCAACCTCTGCCAGATCATCATCAGCAGGGAACCGGATGACCTGCATATAGTTGTTAAAAACATTATGATTATTTTCTGCATTGCATCTGTATTTTAGAGTTGTTGTGTTTTTGTGTGTTGTGTTTCAATTACTGTTGTTGTTGTTGTTATGTTGAAGCATGAAAGGTTGCTATAATATCATTTATCATAATAAACAGAACTGAAAATGGATCACCTGTGTACGCAGTGCTGCGATCACATCAGTGCCACTGTGGACCAGCCTGTGGACGGTGGTTTTGGGGATATCAAACGCCCGGGACACCACCACGTACGACAGGCCATGGGCCAGCCAGTACAGGGTCACCAGCACCAGGATTTCCCTTCCCCAGCCATGGGTCGCCGCTGAAGGGAAAAGCCTGATGAGGGCCAGGATGGACTCACGCCCGAGGCGGTAGTCTGGGCGCAAATCCCTCTCAGGATCAATTGCCAGGACTGGCACATGCCTATTGATGCTGGCATACTGCACCAGAGCAGGACTGTGGTCCTGTGAATTGAGTTGAAAGTGTGTGATTGTTGGCATGTACACATGAACTATATGACTACAAGTATGTTAATGGCATCACAACCACTGAATCATGTAACCTTTGTACTGCCATGTAATATAGTCTAACACGCTGGACCAAAGCTAGGGATAGACCTAAGTTTGAACAATAGTTTTGGAACCATTTGTCTTCATGATGTGTAAATTGAACGCTATGATGCCTTTTACAATTATGAGTCTGAGCGTTCCAAAGGAATTGGTGATACTGTCATGACTGCTCATATCCAGCAGATGTCACTCTCCCTTCATGGTCTGTCATTACTTGCTATGTATGTATCCATCCATCCATATACTGTAAATGACTCTGATCTTAATGATTGCTTGATGTAGTCTGCATGCCAAACACAAGATGTGTGACTTGTAGGATTTTAGCATCCATGAAATTCCCTGGCCACTTATTAACATTTGATTTAAGAACGGGTGGTTATTACCTTGTAGAGTAGCAGAAGTATTGCGCGACGCAGACGTGCTCTCCTTCGCTGTGAAAGGGCATGCTCCTCATTTCTTCTCTTCTGCTTTTGCAGCTGCAGCCAGAGCCAAGATGCTATTGCCACTGTCTTCTTCATCTTGGCTGGTGAACACGGTGTTTGGTGTTGAACCCCCTTTTGTATCCTTGCGACCCATGATTACTAATCATGTATTAGTTACTGACAGGCATCACCTGGCTGCCAGCCAATAGGGGATAGTAAACGATAAGATCGATAACGTTTCACATCTGACTTTCAAATCATGTGTCCGTTACAGGGAATGAACACAAGAGATGAAGGAAGATTTGCGATGAATTGTCTATTCTTCTATTCTGTACTATTCTATACCTGCATATTATTCTATGCATATATATTATTTTCATGGCAATGACAAGCTATATGATCGTTTCGGTTGGCTGTGTTGGCTGTGTTCCAGTGATCCAGCTGTGTGAGACGTCATTAGTGATCGCGGATTCGCCGTCGCTTTGAAATTACGCGCTGAGTGTAGTCCGATCCTTTGAGGGAAACCGCTCGACCACTCGTCCTCTCAAATAATCCTCGGCTCCTCGCAGGGGCGGGGCTTAGGCGCGAGTGGAGGAAACGAGGAGAGTGAGCGAGTGACCGAGCTTTGGGGAATGGAATTTGGCTCTAGCCTCTTTCAAAGTGAGGTAAGACAGGAATAATCACAAAATGGCTGAGAAATGGCGGAGCAATACATTATTTAGACACACTGGTGTCATCACAATACGTAATATAAATAGCTTAGACAGGATTAATCAAGAACAGTACTTTCCAGTCACAGTTGATGACACAGTGCAACTAACTCTTATTATGCAAACTGAAGAAGCTAATCATTGTCTGCAAAGTGATGAAGAAGCAAAGGCGCAACGCCTATCATCAAAGTTCCAATCTTGGAATAAATTCCAATATTCGCTGGCGGAGACCTGTGCTCCGAGGAGCACATTTTCTAGTTTCCTCTGTAATGGTTAGTCTTGTGATTGATTGATTGATTGATTGATTGATTGATTGATTGATTGATTGATTGATTGAACAAATATTGTATTGAAGTAGGTATTAATGAAATAAAATATGTACAGTATATACGTATAATAAGATGAACACAATACATTTATTTTCATTGGTCCCTTAGCAGAAACAAGACTGTAGAATCTCATCATCACTTAAAAATAAAACAAGATAAACAGGTAACATGGTAGTCTGTGTACAGTATCACAGTTCACACTGCTACGTGCATAATGTCACCAAGCAGAGCCACCTCTGGCCTAAAGAGTTGTCTGACAGGATGTGTGTAACCACTTTTTATACTCCTTGTGTGTGAGACTGTGTGTGCGTGCGTGCTTGAGTGTCTGCTCGTAGATGAGTGTGCATGCCACTAAACAAACAAACAATACAATAAGCAAACAATAAATAAAAGATACATTGAAATATAGTGAAACACATACAATACATTTTCTCTATAAAAGTAACTAACAATAAAGACAATAATTGAAAATAAGGAACCTCCTGCAGCCAGCTTTTGAGGGAGGATTTAAAATTAACAATAGAACTAAGCTTAGCAGGTAGTTCATTCCACAGAACTGCTGCAGTAAAAGCATTCATTATTATGGAACTCAACAGTCAGTTGTATGTTTGTTTACAGAAATACTGAGTCATGCTTAAATGCAAACAAATAAAAGAAACTTACGAGAACATTTCCCTTCAACATAGTAAAATTCACCAAAGCACTTTACAGTGTGCTTTACATACACACACAACGACAGCAGAGGCAACCACACAAGACACCAACATGCTCGTTGGGAACAGTCTTGCTCAAGGACACAAACAAATGCAGGGCAAGCCAGAGATCAAACCGGGAACCTTCCTATTCCCTGGCAGCTGCTCTACCTACTGAGCCACTGCAGTCCCTTCAAAACATGCAAAATCTGGCATTATTATCAAGAGGATTACATGTTGCAAACTTGTGTGCAAATATAATGTGTGTAAAACACACGCGTGCGCACATACACACACACACGCGCGCGCGTGTGAGTGTGCACACGCACAAGCACACACGCACGCACGCACACACACGCACGCACGCACGCACGCACGCACGCACGCACGCACGCACACACACACACACACACACACACACACACACACACACACACACACACACACACCTCACACGCACACGCACAAGCACGCACGCACGCACGCACGCACACACGCACGCACACACGCACGCACGCACGCACGCACGCACGCACGCACGCACGCACACACACACACACAAGACAAAAAGAGAGTATAACGTGGTTAAGTTAAGTAAGCTGTCTGTCTGACAGCAAGATTATTTCCTGTATAATTGTGCAAATGTGGTTGGTGGTTTGGTTTGGCTACTTTGACGTATTAAGAAGCCCCCAACACTTTCTCATATCATCACTGATCAGTAACACCTCTCGGACCCTAAGCATTTACGGTAATTCCGTGGATGGGGGAGCATTAATTTTGTTTCACTCAGCGCTTTGCGTATGTGAAACAGATTACGTCCACCATGGCTTGCCAACATGGGCGGCATGCCTGTTGCCACACGAAGCCGTCGGCTGCTCGACGTGGGATCGCCTTGCGAGATTCAAGGCCTCACTGTTGGCACGCCTACCTCGTTTACCTTTTTAGCAGTTTATTTACATTTAAAAACAAAACCAACTCAAGGGCCAGGCCTTTTCTTGAGTTTTCACAACTTAAAAGTATTAACCTGGATATATAAGAAAATATGTCTGAATTGTTAATTCCGTGAAATTGTGAATTCCAATAAATTCCATGAAAGCCTCAAACACAGCATAAATCTATCCTAAATGTATTCTACATCATCATCTGTTGCACAGCTGTTGCTAGACAATCAACTACCAACTCCAATGCTGTCCCTCCATGTTATGGGACATAAACAACAGTGTGATTGCAGATATTTTCAACCTCTCCCTCTCCATGAACATACCGTGACACATAATCAGTGATTCTGAATGATTTTGATTCTGATTTGAAGCTGTCTGGATACACCTATACTGTAAGAGGAGCTGGATAATGAACACAGTGTTGTGAAATATTGATCTTTGTTTAAGCCCAGAATGTGGTTCTGTTTCATGACATCATGCATTTAGCAGTGTGAGCTGTGATACATACAGAGACTACCATTTTACCCTTTTACCTTTTCATCTTATGTTAGTGTTTGTCCTTATTATTACTAGGAATGTTGAGGCAAAGCACTGCCTGTAATGCTGCTGCCAGCTGTATTGTATGTGTACGAGAAAATAAACAATAAATACATAATATGTATAATACACACATTTTCTTCATCTGTCTCTGTGTCTTTCTCCTCTGTGTCTTTCTCATCAAGCTTCCTGTTAACAGTTCCAGGTGTCATGATTGTGGTTTCTGGAGTGCTTCCGGTTCACTGAGCATGACGGTCGCATTCGCTTGAGCGCTCCGTGTGTTAGTGACAAACTTTATTATTCCAGCACGATGCACTGACTTTTATACAGATATATTGGTTGCAAAATTTACACATCCTTTTTTGGCTCACTTTTAATCTGGTTGGATCGATGATGGCTACCGCACGGCCCACAGAAAAACCCCACAGGCACAAACTCGACGGAGCCCTCTGGTCTTGTTGGAAGCAGAACCTAGCGGCGCTAATGCTAGCGTAGCTAACCTAAATCTGGACCAGTTGCAAATTATGCTGAATTTTCTGAAAAACGACATCTGTGGAAAGATTGACTCGCTTGCAGACGAGCTTCGGGGGGAGATTTCGGCAGTCCGAAAGGACGTGGGGAACCTGATTGAGCCCCTGCAGGAGACGGTTAATAATCGCTATCAGGCTATCAGTGAATTGGAACGTGCGTCCTCGGATCACAGCGACCGGCTGGTTGAACTGGAATCTACGGTTGGCATACTGACTGCCCAGGTGAATACATTGGCTGTTAAATGTGAATCGTGAATTGTTTTGGACCATGTTGTTCAACCCACCCCCACATCAGCTCTCATTTCTCCATTCAGAGCCTTGTAAAATGTTTTATAAGGTTTTATAAGGTTTTATCCAGCAGTAAGTTTGAAACATGTTTACTATGATCACATATCAGTTTAAACCTAGTTATGATGACGCTACAGGAGTCTGGAAAAAGCATCAAATACATGAAACATGATCAAACACTTTGAATACATAATTTGTTTTTATTCATGTTGAGTCATCAAATTACTCCAACACAGAACAACTAGCAAGCAGTGAGCAGCAGGTCAACAGAACACAACACAATTGAATTCAATAGAATACAGCAGAGGAATAGATTAATTTAACGGCTAGAAGCTTTCATCAGATGCTGGAAAAAGCTGTCAATCTCCTGCATTTGATTTGTTTCCTGCATTGCAATACAGATTAATTGCTTAACTTTGATTGTGTTAAATGTCAGATGAGAGGCTGTTAGAAAAATATGAGGGGATAAGCACATCCCCCGATAGTCATATAATCTCTCTTAATAAAAGCTCAGCTCTCAATTAAAAAAAGCTTAATTCCCCTAAGATTTGTGAATTCATGTCACTTTCTTGTTTGCCTGTTTGACTTAAAAAAAAAAAAATATATATATATATATATATATATATATATATATATATATATATATGTATATGTATATATATATATATATATATATATATGTATATATATATGTATATATATATATATATATATATATATATACATATATATATACATATATATATATATATACATATATATATAT
This sequence comes from Gymnoscopelus microlampas, assembly GCF_963454915.1. NCBI lineage: Eukaryota > Metazoa > Chordata > Actinopteri > Myctophiformes > Myctophidae > Gymnoscopelus > Gymnoscopelus microlampas. Next base: position 10,924,634 of record NC_139939.1, read on the forward strand.
ATACATATATATATATATATATATATATATATATATATATATATATATATATATATATATATGTTTTTTTTTTCATTGTGACTTGAATGTTTCATTCAGGTCAACCTGTGACTGTGAGTGAGGGGAACTCACTGTCAGACGAGAAGTTGTGATTAAAAACATATAAATAATAAACACAGCTGTATTTCCCTTGGTGGGTGTGGTCTGCTGCAGGAAACAAGAAGTGGACAGAGTGATTGACAGCTGGCTGGGCGTAGGTGTGTGTTGTGTTGGATCCAGTGACGGTGAGGTGGAAGGTGCCTCCTGGGTACTGAGGCTGGATGGACCAGCTGATGGTGAAGTTAGAACCCTCCATCACCTGCAGCCCCTGCTGCTGGTCCTCAGCAACCCCGTTTATAGAGGGGGGAGGGTGATGTTTGGCTGAAACAGCAGATCTGTAACAAGACAAGAGGGGATGGCTGATACAGTATTTATGTAAACATAGTCAACAATGTTAAAGAGATCAAACATATGGTAACATAGGTACTGATTTGTCCCTTGGGTACCTCTGTCGGCCACTCCCCCAGATTCTCAGACACGCCCCCTAAATGTATTATATCTTATTTCAGTGTGTAGTGTGGCCATTCTGCCACAGGGTGGCGCATTCACAGTGAGCAACATAGCTATAGACTGTTTCTGCTGCTTTTGCAAAGTAGAAATACTCTGTTACAAGTAAAAGTCAGGAAATAAAACTATACTTGAGTTAAAGTACAAAAGTATTGGTATTAAAATGTACTTAAAGTACCAAAAGTAGAAAGTACTCTACTAATTATGTGGAATGTCCCATTTCACAACTTTTCAAATGTATAAAATGTATACAAATCTTTTGAAAATAGCAGATCTACAAGCTCACTATGTGTCACATTGCGACGCATTGTGAGCTTGTAGATCGGCTATTTTCAAATGGCCAAAATGTGTATAGGGCTGAAGTGGTTACTGTATGTTTTGTGATAATATTCAAAATCTACAAACTAACTAGTAACCAAACATTTATCAGATCCAAAACATGGAAAATAGAAGGGAAAAAAAGAGTCCTTAGGATGAATTCAAAAGCAATTGTTTCTTTAAACATAACTGTGTTTCATGGAACATGGTGGAAGAAGATAGATAAGTCAGTCAGAGACAAAAGAATGCATTATAAACTACTTTTGGGCACAATTATGTTATTTTAGAATGTGAAACGGAGTTAAATCAACACAGGAGATTATAATGTACTAACTAACTTAGGACCCCAATTTAAACAAGCCATATGGCTTGGATTTTTTAAATCATATTTAGTCAACCTTGTATTTGAACTGTACTTTCATGTGCTTTTTGTCTGCAAACTACTAAATAAAGTATTCAATCAAAAAACTTTCCGAGGTTGGAAAACAAAGTCATACACACATGCACTGCATCAGCAGTGGTTTCAGACAATGACATGCAAATTAACTAGTTTAACACCTTGGCCATGGTCTTTTGTTTGTCTCTAGCCAAAAATAGGCCGTCACAATGGCTCTTGACTGTGAGCTTGTCACCAGACTATAGTAACTTTACTAGTGGATCCAAACATTTTTAGGCTACACTCTCAGAGATAAATCAACAGAGGATTTTATTGTGTAGCCCAGGAGTTGTCCACCCCCCCGCCCCCCCCACGCACACATTTTTATTTTGACTACATGTTTTGAATTGCAGTTAGTTTTCATTAGATTTTTAAGTGGATTTGCCAATTTAATTTAGTTTTTAGTTTGTGAAAATAAGTAGTTTTTTTTTGTTTCAGTGTTAATCTTAGTTTTATTATTGTAAGGGTAGTCAGGGGCTGTATTCAACAAGCTCAGAATAGTGGAAATGGAAGATCTACAAGTTCTCTACAAGAACACTCATTCTCTCTGGTGGGATGTTTATATGTCTGATGTATCTTTCTGATGCTTTTCTGTCAATGTCACCAGTTGAACCTTGTAAGAGTCCCGTTCCTTCATTAGAACTTTCATAACTTTTGATGAATGATTAAGCAAAGCTTATTCAGAATGATTAAGCAAAACATATTCAGTATCAGTTTTCGTTTCTGTCTCCACGCAGCCGATGACAGCAGTAGCAATGTTACAACTGCTGCGTGTTGTGAGCTTGTAGATCTGCCATCTTCACTATTCTAGTTGAATATTGCCCCTACCCTTACAATAAGAAAACTAAAATGAAGATTGAAACTAATAAAATATCAACTAAAACTAAGCCTTTTCACAAAGTAAAAACTAAACTAGCAAATCCACTTAAAAATCAAATGGAAACGAACTGCAATTGAATGTAGTCAAAACAAAAATACAAGTGTGTGTGTGTGTGTGTGTGTGTGTGTGTGTGTGTGTGTGTGTGTGTGTGTGTGTGTGTGTGTGTGTGTGTGTGTGTGTGTGTGTGTGTGTGTGTGGGGATCACAAGACCTGGCTCCTGAGTCCATTGTGAGGGCCTAAGTTGGCCAAGTGATGGCCAAGGTGCTATACCAGTTAATTTGCATGTCATTGTCTGAAACCTTTATTTAGAAGTTGCAGGCGATAAAGAGAGAGAGAGAGAGAGAGAGAGAGAGACAGTCAGATTGAATGGAGTTTCTAGGTGAAAGTGTTTTTTTGAGGTCCCTTAACCCTAACCCTAACCTTCCATCCGCCTCCATTATAAATCTCTGAACTTTTAAAGGAGTACAATTCTAAAACTATTAAACATTTCAAAGATTCCTTTTCAGGCAAACATGTCCACAGTAAGATGAACATGTTAAAGTATGAATGGGGTTACTAGCAGTAAGTATGTAGGATTAGTAGCCTGCACTCATTCCCCTTTAAATGTCCATTGCCGCATTGACAATGCATTGGGCGCTTAAAGTTAAATATCTCCCAAACTGCAAATGATTTCAAAGAAGACGCAAAAAAAAGTACACACTTTGGCATTGACAATGCATTGGGCGCTTAAAGTTAAATATCTCCCAAACTGCAAATGATTTCAAAGAAGACGCAAAAAAAAGTACACACTTTGGCAGGCTACCAGTTCTACAGTGAAGAACACACAAGTGAACAGTCTATGGAAGAACCACTGTGGTGTAGTGGTTTAGCTAAAGGGTTTGCAACTAGAAGGTTCTCAGTTCAAATCCAGCCAGAATGTTTTTCCAACTTTTTCTTGGCGCTTTCAACTTTATCTAATCTTTCAGTGAAGACCTTAGTAGTGAATAGAGCAAGTAAGAACCAATGTGGTGCAGTGGATTAGATACAGGACTTGTAACCAGAAGTCTCCCGGTTCAAATCCAACTAGGACATTCTTGCAACTTTTACCTGCCAAAGTTTATACCACTTTCCCTTATAATGTGTATTACAATTTCTTCTGTTAGAAGAGAGAGAGAGAGAGAGAGAGAGAGAGAGAGAGAGAGAGAGAGAGAGAGAGAGAGATCCTAGATTATTATTTCTATGCATTAGATGTATTACCTCGTGTTTACCTTGCTTACTGTAAATCTCTCTTTATTAAGAGCGTCTGCTAAATGCCCAACTTGTAGACTACATTGTAGAGAGATGGTGCTAGTGCTACTATAATTAACATAACCTGTTTGGCTACGACACCCCCCTCACAGCCAAACAGACTGTGAGTTCAGTTGGGACTGTTGTACTTTTACTCCACTACAATGACATTTGGTTACTAGTTATATATAAGAGAGAGAGAGAGAGAGAGAGAGAAAGAGAGAGAGAGAGAGAGAGAGAGAGAGAGAGTCTCAGAGGTTTACTGTGTGTGTGTGTGTGTGTGTGTGTGTGTGTGTGTGTGTGTGTGTGTGTGTGTGTGTGTGTGTGTGTGTGTGTGTGTGTGTGTGTGTGTGTGTGTGTGTGTGTGTGTGTGTGTGTGTGTGTGTGTGTGTGTGTGATTCCCCATAAGAGAAGATTTTTCACTGCCAGCTACCAGTGATTCTCAACAATTTTAATTTCAAGAGGACCCCCAGTTTACATGCATTAGGCAACACCCATTTAATGGCATTTCTATCCCTGGGACCCCAATTTATATTGTAAAATCAATGTTAATTTAACTCTGAGAGTGTACAAATGGAATGGTTCCATGTGTACACTCTCAGAGTTACAGACCCACAAGGGTCCATTTGGTTCCTAACTATCCTCCATTTAGCTGGGGACCCCTGGAACCCCCTCAGGTACCCCTGGGGGTCCCCGGACCCCACTTTGAGAACCAATGTTCTATTGTTCCATTAAATTGGATTCAGTTCTAAAAGGCTAGAAACTGTACACGTCTTTTCTTTTGCGGGGGGCGTGGGGAAAGTAATATAAAGTAATATATAATATATTACCCTTGATTCCAAGTAATAATTAATATAATATTATTACTTTTCAAAGGAGTAATAAGTAACATATTACTCTCCTAAGTAATATAGCCCAACACTGATTACAGAACACACTAACCATTATTATTATTATTATTATTATTAAAAGAAAAGAAAAATATTGTGATACAAAATGCCTAAATAAAGCAATAGATATGAGTAATGAAATTGAAATGAAAAAGGTTGAGAATCACTAGGTTAAACTGTAGAATATAATTAAAGGGATATTTGAATTCCCCACCAAGTAGACTAGTAGGTAAACAACCAATAGTTGCTCGGCCCTGCCACCTACTGTCCAGCTACTGTATTGCACAGTGGGGAAAAAATAATGCTAAACTCCACCCTCCAAGGCAAAACCACACCCACAGAGGGGTGTGGTTTCATATCAGCGCCTCCCGGGTACTGATTTCCTAGGTACCTAAGGTGAGGTTCTCAGCTGGCTACGACTGTACTTCCTTCCTTCAGTCCGTCCCCCCCCCCCCCCAGTATCTCTTCACCTGTGCTATAGCCATTACTTGTCAAATGATGAACAACTGCCTGTGTGTGCTCCAGCCCATCCCTTCCCTGGCAGCCACGGCCCAGCGAGCACCTACCTTGACCTCCACGTGGGCCAATGAGCACAGCGAAACTGGTGAGGTGTGTGCAGGAGCAGCTGGTGTGTGTGCGGTTGGTGGCCAGCAGTCGACAGTCTTGTGTGGACCAGAAGCCCGTCATGGTGCGCTTGGAGTAGCTCCAGAACGAACAGTTGGGATTGAAGTTCTCCTCCGAATGCTGGGAGGGAGTGAAGGAGGAGGAGAGAGAGACGTTAAGGAGAGTTATAGACGGAGGAGGCGGAAAGACGCAATGTGAAAAGAAGGAAGGGTTGGTGGAGGGGGAGAGCGAGTGAGAAAAGAGGTTTGAATGAAGAGGAACGCACACACAGACACGCACACACGTGCACGCATGCACGCACGTGCACGCACGCATGCATGCACACACTGTCTGAATATCTTTATTGGGTATATCAAAGTCAATCTTTCATAAAAAACAACCTAAACTCACCCTTAACCCATTAAGACCTGGAACTGTCTCATTTTTAGATTTGAGCTAAAAAGCATTATTTTACACTTTAGGCTATTCAAAAATAGCAGATATACAAGCTCATAGCGCGGCACCGAGTGCCGCGCTACGAGCTTGTAGATCTGCTATTTTTTTTTAATCGTGAAAATGTGTGCAAATCTTTGAATATATATATTTTTAAAGCGAACATTTTTAACTAAAATCTTTGCCTCTGGGGGTCTCTGGAACAAAATATTTTGATGGGGGTCCGCGGCCAAATACATATCATTTTGGGGGTCCTTGACATGAAAAAGATTGAGCACCACTGATATAGAAACATAGGTTTTTCAGAAAAAAATTCTACATGTCTCCTGTTAGGAGACATGTAGAATTAGAATTGGCTTCAGGTCTCAATGGGTTAAGCCTAACCACAACCCCTAACCAAAATGTAACTCTAATCTTAACCTAATTGGAACCACAATCTAACCCTAAACCTCAAAATCCCAATCCCTTCATCTAAAACGAACACACACTAACATTAACCCTGAACCCAAAACCCTAAACCAAACCGCTAAATGCCTAACCCTAACCTATAGACCTAAACCACAACTCTAATGTTGACCTAACTACAACCACAGCCTTACCCTAACCTAACCTCACCTTACCCTGTATCTCTATCCCTGGCAAACAGAAAGCATCAGGCGCTCGCGTCATGAAACACACACATTGTGCTGTAGACACATTGGAGGCGTCAAGTGGGCGCATGCAAACATGTTGATGTGTCTTTCAGAGCTCTCGGTTCTATTTTTGAGTGTTGATTCAAGGCACAAACAATGTATAACGTGTATACTGTATGGCACCCAAGGCATTAACGAGTTCAAGTATCGCAGTGGGCATTCATGTCTGTGTTTCCAATTGTGTGACCATTATACATTCTCTTTTGAAAAACACAGTATCCGTTTTTTAAATAGAGCAAGGGCTGCTCAGATCCTGAAAAATAATAGGCTTGTCTGTGAAACTAATGATAGTGCTTTAAAACCGCAGAAATATGGATGAGGAGAACGCAACTTGATCTGTGTAACGCCAAGTTCAAAGCTCATCTGTGCAGGTCGGAGAGAGCAGGCGGAGCGGCGAGAAGAGAGAACACACCAAAATGAACAGAATTAAACAGCGCATGTGTGTGTGTGTGTGTGTGTGTATGTGCGTGCATGCGTGCAAGTGCTGGTACCTCCCACGCTACATTCGGGTTGGTGCAGTTCAATTTGTTAATAATTGCGGTACAATTATGCTGAACAAGTGGCTCACATGATGTCGTCATATCGTTGACGTGAGCGTTACTGACACTTTCTATCTATCAGGGCCTTTTACTCTAAAACTGCCTACCTAACATTAACCCCCAACCCCCAACCCCAAACCAAACCCCTAACTGCCTAACCGTAACCCTAACCTGAATCTTTTCATAATTCATCATAATTGTAACCCTAATTCTAAAAAAAAACGTTTTTAAACATAAAATGACCCTTTTCCTTATGGGCTCCAGAACTACGTCCCCAAAAGGTTGATTATTTCTGGTTTTACTATCCTAGTGGGGACTTCTCGTCCCAATAGTGATAGTAAAACACGGTGTGCACGCACGCACACACACGCACACGCACACACACACACACACACACACACACACACACACACACACACACACACACACACACACACACACACACACACAAACACACACACACACGTGTGCGTGTTCGCGCATGCGCTGTGAACACGCACACACTTACGCACGCAGGCACGCAGGATAAAAGTACAAACAACATCAAAGAGGAGGGACAGAATGTGATAACGCAGAAGCAAATAAAGGAGCAATGTGTTTGTGGAAAAAAGAGAAGAGCAGTTGTTCTCAGCCAACTAGCCTGGATAAAACCCTGGTGTAAATAAATAAATAAATAAGTAGAACATATAGTGCAGGGAGAGGCAAGCAACCCCGAGGGGTTCGTTCTTGGCCGCCATACCTAACAGTAAGTAAATAATATATTGATCACAATGTTACATCAAAAAGATTAAGTAAAAAATGTTCACAATATTACATCAGAAGAACATAAGAGAAGGGTGTAGTTTATGAGAGCGAGAGAGAGAGAGAGAGAGAGAGAGGAGAGAGAGAGAGAGAGAGAGAGAGAGAGAGAGAGAGAGAGAGAGAGAGGGAGGGAGGGAGGGAGGGAGAGAGAGGGAGAGTGTGTGCTTGTGCATGTGTATATGTCGATAAAAGTGTGTTGACGCACATGCTGCACATGTGTGCATGCATTATGCAGTGAAGGAAATATATACAGTATGTGAGTTGTGAGTATCAAAAAATAAAGCATATGAGACAAAATGATGATAAGCCATTCCTTGGCTTATGGTTTAATTCAATTATTTATTTATTACCTTTTTTAGATTTTCTGTAGGATCATATGGAAGATTTCCTTTTTTTTCTTTTTTACCAGATGAGAAAAATAAGTCCATAATTTATATGGAACTCGAGAGATGTTTGGTGAGATGACAAAGTTATGTCCAGTAAACGGATCAGTGCATTTGTTTTGGAAATTAAAGACATGAACCCCGGCGTCCCTTTTTCTAGGGGCGAACGTCTGGCAAAAACAGCAGATCTACAAGGAGATCTTGACTACAAGGAGATCTACAACCGACAATTGTTGCGAACATATATTTAGTATTAACTGGGCGACTCGGACAACTAAGTATATCCGTCTCTGTTGGGTGGAAACCTCATTATGACCAAAACTGTTACTTTTCAGGATTCAAATTCAAAAATAGCAAAAATAGCAGATCTACAAGCTCAAAACACATCACGAAGCGACACGTTTCGAGATTGTGGATCTGCTACTTTTGATGCTTTTGTGTGACGCTCAGTGGCGTAGCTTACATAGGGTTGCTGGGTTTCGTGAACCCATACGTGGGATTTCATCCCAAGGGGGCTCCCCTGCTGGCGAGGATTTTATTATTTTTTTGTTCCTCTTAGCACCAAACGGCGTGGAAAAAGTGAAAGAAGACGAAAAGCGCTGAAATTTAGAAGCAGCGGCTGCTGAAGGAGCGCTAAAACAGTGCCGGTGAAGCGTCATTTCCTCCCCCCCCCCCCCGTTGACAAAACGGTCCCGGGGGCACTTTTGATCTGAAAACCCATGCGGAAAACGGTGTGTCTACGTCAATGGCTGACGCTGTAGTATGATCAAGAAGGGCATAAATGTACAAAAAAACACAAAAAGTTAGAATATGGAGATAGGAGGTTTCTGCCCGACAACAGCGATATAGGGCGGATCCCTGTCCCCCCCCTGTAATAAGCCAAATATGCCTTAATACATTATAATTAAAAAAAATATATATATATACGTATAATTATATATATAATTATTTTTTATATATAAAATACATATAATTATAACTAAAAATTTAAATGAAATAAAAACACCATACATTTTTTTTTGTTATTTATAAATAATTCATCTTTTACTCAAGGGGGGCAACACCCGTCGCAGGTTGATGATGTCATTTGTCATGTTTGGCCCAGCCCTATGAAATGTATGGAATGCATATGCAAAATAAAACATGTTTAAAATATTGTTTTGATGCCACATGACACATGGACAAAATTTGTCCATGTGTCATGTGGCATCAAAACAATATTTAATGACATCATCAACTTGTGACGGGCAGTGTACCCCTTGAGAGTAAAAGATGAAGTATTTCTATCATAAATAAAATATTTAAGGTGTTTTCAATTTTACATTTTAGTTATAGAGGGCAATTATAATGCATTAAGGCATATTTGGCTTATTAGCCAGGGATCATTTTAAGTATAGTTAAATCATCCTTCAGTCATAATTTCAGAGAAAACAACAACCAGTGAATGACTCATTCATTCCCTCCCGGCCCGTGTGGTGTTGACGTACGCACCTGCAGGTGCTTGACGGTGAAGACCACGGGTTCAGACAGGTCGACCTTGTTGCTCTCCTTGTTGATGGACGCCGTGATGACCGGAGAGTTGACCATGACGGAGTAGTTGGGGTAGACGGCCTCGCTGCCCAGCCGCACGCTGGCGTTCTCCGTGGACAGGTAGGCGCCCAGGTTTCTGTACAGGACGAAGGCCATCCTGATCTCCCCTGATAGGACACACACACACACACACACACACAGAGGACACAGAGAGACCAGGTGATGCTTCATGAATGTCACTTTAGAGACACGGAGGCAGGATAACATGGTGTGCAGTAAAATCCCCAGAGTGGTAAAGGTCCTTTGTTTGTTTGTTTGCTTGTTTGTTTGTTTTTCATGTGGTGAATTCCCCTGGAAATTAATATTTTTTACATAACTGTTGTTTGTGTCATTAGTACATTCACACAGAGAGTGAATATTCACCGGCTTCGAATGCTATCAATGTATTAATGGGAGATTATCACGTTTTATCAGACCATTGAATGGGCGAGTAGGCGACGAGTAGGCGATATACTGACCTACCCGCGATTTATCAGACCATTCATTGGGCGTAATCAGGAGCTACTGACCTACTCGGAGGCGGAGCAGTCCCCACAACATGATTTACGATTCTGTGCCTGTCGGTACATCACTCCAACGGCGCTGAGTGAGTAGGCTCATGCGAACGTCACAACGTTCGGGACGGCAACTCGCTCGCTTTAGCTCGCTCGGTGGTCCCTCGCGTGGTTCCAGTTCGCCTGAGACTGCGCGCCTCCGTCATGGTCCGAAACCAAAACCAAAACCAAAACCAAAACCGAAACTGGACTTTTTAAGTCGCCTCCGTCGGTAGGTCAGTCTTGATAACACCCAATGAATGGTCTGATAAACCGCGGGTAGGTCAGTATGTCGCCTACTTCGCCCATTCAATGGTCTGATAAAAGGTGATAATGTCCCATTCAATGCATTGATAGCATCCGAATAGGGTGGAATATTACGGGGTGATAAAGCAACATCATTTTGTTTTCGTTTTTTTTTTCAACACAATAAAAGATACTTTGTCATTGTTTCTGAGTTTCCACAAATAAAGGCACTAGTGTATGAATGAGGTATTAACTACGGTATACTATACATGTATGTTATTAGCATTTTATTTTGGGGGCTTTTCTAAGCTTTCATTTGATAGGTAAAGTGAAGAGAGTCAGACCGGCTGGGGGCTCACTGTCAGTCACGCCCTAACCACTCAGCTATTGGGTCGTCCCCAGTCATATGAATAGTTTTAACGCGAAATATTCACAGGCAACTATTTAGCATTTTCTTATCGTTTATTCGTCATTCCCCCCCGATGTGTAAAGGCCTTAACTCTGAGACTGTACAAATGTAGCCGAATGGATAAATGAACACCAACGATTTCAATGTGTATTAATTGAACTCATGAGAGTGTAAATATAGATCCAAATGGACCCAAGCTTTTACTGCGTGAATGTCAACGAAAGGCAGAGCTAGAAAGAGAGGGAGGAGAGGGAGAGAGACTTCAAGTGGAAGTTCAAGATACGGAGTGACAAGAGTGAACAAGTGATATCAAGCAGAAATAGTGAGACACTGTGAGGGAATAAAGAGAGGCGGGAGGGCGAAGGGAAAGAGAGAGAAAGAGAGAGAGAGAGAGAGAGAGAGAGAGAGAGAGAGAGAGAGAGAGAGAGAGAGAGAGAGTAAGAAACAGAAAGAGGGAGAGATTTTTTGTCCTACCATTCCTGCCATGCTGTTTGAGAGTGCTGGCTGACAGCTGGATGGAGTTTCCATGTAGTTCTGATTGCGGGAATGTCAGGTCTGCCAGGTTCCCGTCCGTACTCAACCGGGCCACTTCCAGCTCTGCAACAACACACGTGTGTGCACGTAAACACACACACACACACACACGCACGCGCACACGCACACGCACACACACACACACACACACACACACACACACACACACACACACACACACACACCAAATCATAACATAACACATCCCATCAAGTTTGACGTCTGCTTTGCGCCACAGCCTCTTGTAATAAACATGTTTTCTCACTAAGTGCTAGAGGCGCTGGCGGCATAAATTCACTACAGGCTTCTTCAAAACAAATAGGGGAGGGTGGACACACAACAAAAAAAAAAGACATGATGTGCTTCAAACACCAAAGTAACTAAGGAACGCATCTCGTCCAAAACCAGCAACATAAATATAACAGCACAGATGAGACGTCCGCGCTCTCTCTCCGTTTCATTCCGAGAGTCTAATTTTATCTTCCCACGTTCGTTAGCACCGCAGCAACCTTTGCGGGCATGTTAACGTGTAAGATAAAGTTCCTAATTAAAGACTAATTACACCTTTGGTTATCGCTATCTTCTTCTGCTGATTTGTGTTTTTTTAAGACACCCGCTTTCATGAAGGATACCGCCCAGAGCCAAATAGACAACATGCTGTATACATGTACAGTATACTGTATATGTACAGTATACAGTAAACCCCAGGAGAGGAGATGAGATGAGAGGAGATGGGAGTGGAGTGGAGTGGAGTGACGGCTGGGAAGTGGGCGGGCAGGGCAGAGCGGGTATAGTGAACAGAGGAAGGAGGTAGTGGTGAAAAGTAACTTGGTACATTTATTCAAATACTGTACTTAACCCATTAAGACCTGAGACCGATTCTACAAATGCCTTCTAAATCAGTGGTTCTCAAACTTTTTATCGTGCCAAAATCATATGTATTTGGCCCCCCCCATCTGAAAATGTTTTATGCCACGGACCCCGCAGAAGAGAAAAAAAATATTTCAAGATTTTTCAAAAAATGTTCAAAAATAGCAGATGTGCAAGCTCGCAGCATGGCACGAAGTGACACGCTGTCAGCTTGTATATCTGCCAGTGGCGTAAACACACCTTTTTCCGCATGGGTTTTCAGATCCCCCCCGTTGACAAACCCCCCTGGACCGGTTTGTAAACGGGGGGAGGGGGTTCACTGTTTTCGCGCTCCTTCAGCAGCCGCTGCTTCTAAATGTCGGCGCTTTTCGGCGTCTTCTTTCACTTTTTCCATGTTTTTTCTGGTGCTAAGAGGAACTAAAAAAAGCAGGGGGGGGGGGGGGGGGCTTGCGGTGAAATCCCGCGTATGGGTTTTCATAACCCAACAACTCTATGCAAATTACACCACTGATATCTGCTATTTTTGAATAGCCAACGCTAAAATCTAAAATGACACAGATGCTTTCCCGTTTTTAAGTACAACTTTGAGGTACTTCACTTGAGTATTTCCATTTTTCAATACATCTCAGAGGCAGATATTGTACATGTTTTTTTTTACTCCAGAATTATTTAAAAACTTTAGTTACTAGTAACTTTGCAGATTTTTATTATTAATACAAACTCCCGATTCTATACTGTAGCTATTCGAAAATCGATCTACATGCTCACAACACTTCGCATTGCGCCGTGTTGTGTGCTTGTAGGTCGACTATTTCAGAAAATAAATTGGATACATTTTTGAAATATTTTTTAAAGAAATGTGTGCATGAGTACTCTAAGTACATTTTCATGCCAATACTTTTGTACTTCGCCCAAGTAACATTTTGGATACAGGACTTTTACTTGGACCCGTGTAAGGGTCCATTTGGTTCCATTTAATTGGTTCCCCTCCCTTAAGTTACAAATGGACAAACTAACACTGAGTATTTTACTGTGTAGGAAAGGAGATAGGAAGGAGAGAGATAAGAGGGAGAAATGGGGAGACGGGGAGGTGAGGAGGAGGAGGGTAAATAATGAGGGGAGATAGGGAGGAAGCACTGTCTGTTCTCTCCTCTCTCTTGTTGCTATTGGCTGGTTCGCTGAAGGAGTCAGATACGACGGAGCGAGAGGCGAAGAGATGTCACAGGCAGACAGACAGGCAGACAGACAGACATAAACCCAACGACACCCCCCCCCCCCCCCCCCCCCCCCACACACACACACACACACACACACACACGCACACACACGCACAGACACTCTGCGGGGAATCGAAACACGACGGCGTCTAACCTAATTAAACCATCCTTGTCATGACAGTCCTCCTCCTAATAAACACACCAGCTCATTATCGCTATCATATGGTACATGCACGCTGTTACACAGGCACGTTATCCCTCCAAATCACCCTTAAACGTTTCGTCAAAAAAACGCCATTTTGTGCACGTGCCAATACTTAAGCTGCACAGTGAGGCACATTCCGACCAAAAATAACACAAGCCTAGAGATTTGACTGGGTTTTTCTCGACCAAACAATGCAACCGTTTTGATTGTTTCCTTCCCTCTCCTTCATTCCTCCGTATAAGACTCAAAAAAAAGGGGCTTAAACCTCAAGGAGAGGGAGAAGAAGATGGCAGGAGAGGAAGAAGGACGGAGAAACAGAGAGAACGAGAGATGAGAGAGATGAGAGGTGGCAATGGGCTCCTTATGAATAAAGGCGAGAGATAATCACGGCGGATCTGCCCACTGGATTAGCTAGGAGGGGAGATTAACAACACAAAGAAATAGAGGAACACACAGACAAGTTTTCCTCAAGAAAATGGGGTGGGGGGGGGGGGGGGGGGGGTGGGTGGAGAAACACCGATTTGCTGTTTCATAAGTTCTTCAGAAAAACGCAGTAGCCTACGAGAACCACGTCTGTTTATGTAACTGTATTTATGTGGCCGTCTTCAGGGGGTGAATTTTGGAGGCAATATAAGTCTGGAGTTACGTAAGGTAACACCGTGTGGGATGGTGGTGGTTGCAGGGAATAAAGTGGTGTGGACAGCTGTACTTAAGTGTTGCCTAAGTGCTGGAGAAGTTCTTGAGTTGAAGCGAGAACGAACCACAGTGCCTAGTGGCCATTTTGAGAGAAAATTACTTTGTGTCATGCGAGGACAATGAGGTCCATTTGTCTGCCAGCCTCCCGGAGTGCCCGGTCTACGTAATCTCTGTCTCCCTCTCTGTCTATCTAGCCATCTTTTCATCCATCTGTCTATCTGTGTAAACTGTTGTCACACACTTGCCTTTTCCTTGCCAAAATGGTGGCCGTAGCATATGGACCCTCACAATAGGGGGGAACGCTTGTTACAGGGGGTCACGTCACCTTTGACCTGCAGTGATTGGATTTCTCAATTAATTTAAAACGAGGAGAAAAAAATATCATTGTTTTTTTTTTACCAATCCCCATGAAACTCACACAAACGCCTCCGCAGCCTCTCCTCTCTTCCCTGTAGTCTCTCCTCCCCTCGTCTCGTCTCCTCCCACTCCCCTCTACTCTCTCCTCTCCTCTCCAATACCGCCCCTATACGACTCATCATTGTTGATTGGAGCAGCATACCGTCGATGTCAGGCAGAAACCTCATATCTCCATATTTCAACCTTTTATGTTTTGTAAATGAATGGCCTAGACTTCGTCATACTACAGTGTCACACAAAAGCAGAAAAAATGCCGATCTACAAGCTCACAACGTGTCACGATGCAGATCTGCTATGTTTGAAAAATCAAGAGCTTGTGACTAAATCATAACTGCATCGGATCCACTGCAACACAGGTTCTTTTTTCTTTCTTTTCCGAAAAGTTACAGTTTTGCACATGCAAGGTTTTCCACCCGACGGCGAAGACACCAGCCCGGTGAATCCTGCACGGTAACATCAGCTGATGTGCAAGAATGTGTGAAGTATCAAATCAAAAAAAGAGGCAGGAAAGGAGGAGGGCATAATAAAAAGAGAGCATAAAACAAGCGAAACCTGCAACCTCTGGGCGGAGATGAAACAAGGAGCTCAGACACCCTGCAGCATCCAGAAGAGCGGTGGGGGGGGGGGGGAAAGGAGAGATTTTTTTTTTGTGAGACGAGAGGACGGAGGAATGCGAGCAGAGATGAGCAGAGGAGAGGAGCGAGAGAGGTGGGTGGGGGGGGGGTATGCGATGTGCACAAAGCCATAATAACTAGCTTTGTTCTGCTTTGTCAATTCCTCCCGCCTACGAGCGGAGGGATGGAGTAGAGAGGGGGTGGGGGGGGGGGGGGGGGGAAGAGATATAAACGGGTCCATTTGGTTCCATTTGCAAGCCTCTCAGAGTTAAATGAACACTGAGGGTTTTAGAGGTTGTGGTCCCCCGGGTGGGCAGGAAGTTCAGTTCAATCCCCCCTGTAGAATGCTGATTCATTCATACAGAGAGATCATGTTATTGTTGTTCAGTCACTCGTATGTTATCTCTCCCACACAGAATGGCTCCGCATCTGTCTGACGCACCTTGTTGCTCACACACTCACTCCCGACATGTTACAGTTCAGCTGCGCGTGTGTGAGCTATTCCTGCGTACACATATGTTCTTTCGCTACCCCCCCCCCCCACACACACACACACACACACAATGAAATGATACAATTATTCTGCCCCACTTCTATCCAACACTATTCACATGTATACGTTGTGTTATTGCTCACTGCTTCTAGCCTGTGTTATTGCTTAGAGAGCTTTGAATTCAGGTATAGTGTGCTTAAATTGGTGTCTCATGTTATGAAACATAAACATGAGGTGGCTGGTTCAGACACAGTCAACATCACCTCTTAAGGTCATATTACATCATCATATTGGTAGCTATTAAAGGGACGGTCATTAAAAGGACCATAATGCCATTAATACGGTTATTATCTTGTCAAAGCTTCAGCCGTATATTGTACATAATTATTTCCCTGTGAATGGCTTTAGATTTCACTGTTTACATTTTCTCCATAGTCATTAAAACGTTATTGACCTTACCTCGATAATTGTGTCAATGTTGGCCTACTAGCATAATAGCATTGCGCCAGTTAAAACAAAATGGAAGTTTGAATTTGTTTTCTCCAGGGAGTGTTTTTGGCTACACTTTTCAAGCCAATTTGTGCTTTGAAGTGCATTAAAACTCAAAGATAACTTTACTTTGACAAAAAAATAAAAGGGGCATTTAAAAGTTAGCTGTGCTGAACTACTTATATCAAGCAAAATGATTTTCTTAACATACTGAAGTATAATGTTGTTATCCAATGGCTTCCTCGAGAAATAAACAAACTCTGGTATGCTTTGGAAATGTCAAGTATATCGTGAGTCGTAGTCAATGGGCTAAACATGCCAGACCACCGGTACGGACCCTTGAATGTATCAACAAACGTCTGTGGAATTTTGTTCACGGTCTTAACTACTTGAACGCTAGCATTCCTATTTTGTGGTGAAAGTTAGGTAAATACTGTATAGCCGAATGGCTATTTTCGGCAAAGACATTTGGTGTAAAGGGGGAAAAGGAAGGGGCCAACTGGGATAGAGCCCTGGGAGGCCAGAGATCAGTGAAAGTATATAGGGTTTAAGTGGTTATTTCTGACCTCAATACTCTTTCAAAGAGATATACTGGACATTTGCAAGTCTAAAAAAAAAAATACAAAAGAAAAAAGTGTTGCCAGATTCTGCGAGAGAAACAAGCAACCAGCTCCAGGAAAACCAGCCCAAAAGAAGCGACTATGAGCCACATGAGCACTTTAAAATATACATCAGCTATTTGAAAATAGCAGATCTACAAGCTCACAACGCGTCGCGATGCGACGCGTTGTGAGCTTGTAGATCGGCGATTTTCAAGTAAAATCTTACGGGGAAATTATAATAAGCAGATCTGGCAACCCTGAAGGACACACACACACACTTACACAGAATGGAGTAACTTATCCTGTCAGACAAGCCACCATAGATCTCAAATTCAAGTGAACAAATCCAACCGTGCCATCATTATTCGATAACTATTAAACCCAGTGCGGCATCCTACGGCGTTCAAAGCCGTTCTAGTCAAACCTGGCACAGGAGAGCTAGGTGCTCTTGTTGACCCCAAGCAATGCTTCCTCTGTGCTTTCAATCAGCTTTCAATCCTGTTTTAAACTCTGGATGAGTTACAGAAAAATGGCAGCCCATTCATTCCAACAAAAGCTGCTCTCTCAGCGCATACGCTGATAAAAGTTTCTGCAGTTCTTACTGTACCAGTCCAGCTTGCTTTCAATCAATTTTCTATTAATCTCCTTTCTCCATTGCATGTGTGGTGTATAAGCTGGTGCACCAGCAGTGTGAGAAAGGAACATAGCAAAGACCAGGAGAATGCAGCTAGACTTATTTTGAGAAGTAAAGTGAAAAATGGATTCAAGGCCGGCAAAAACATTGTGTAACAAATGTTGTCATACAAGCTAAGAAGCGATCTAATGTTGAGATATGCCTGCTCTCGCGAGAAGTCTGCAAGAACGCTGCTCACTCCACACAACTTAAAGCTCTAGCAGTCAATCTGTATCGAGGAAAAAAGTAAAACCTCTACTCACGGATGTTGTCGGTGGTCTCCTGCACGGTGTCCGTCTTGAGCAGGTTGTCGGCCAACATGAACGCCCCGGCCTCCACGGTGTCGAGGAGCAGCGTGGCCGAGTGGAGCTGTGCGCCGACGGACAGCTCTCTCCAGGCCGCCTGGGCTCGGGGCTGGAGGAGGTTGTTCACCGTCTCCACCATCATCTAGGCACGACAGCACAGACATGGAGGTTAGCTGACGCTATAGCAAGTGCTATCCCCGTACTGCTTATGCATCAGTCCATGATGTGAAAGCCACTGTTAAAGAGGTGGTGCCATGGTTTTGCACTTTTTCTGTTTTTCATGTGTCTATGAGGTTGATAGGACTTCATTAATCCCCCTGGTGGTGTTTCTATGGTGTTTTATGTCTTCTCTGACTATTTTGAGTTTCTTCCTGGAGGCTGAGACCTTGAGGATCAAACGTGCCAATAGAAAAACAGCACTTTAATGACACAGTAAAAATATACCCTCCCCCTCATTATCATAACACAACAAGTGTGGGCATGAGGAGGAGGAGGGACAGGTGGGTGGTGCTAAGGTGGTGGAGGAGGTGCTAAGGTGAGAACCAGGTATACTTAATGAACTGGAGGCGTGTCCACATAAAAACATAATTTTAACACTTTCTGCACACTTTTTAAAAAAAATCTTCCTCCATAATACCTGATGATTATGTTTTAGGGGGGGAAGAAATCACTGAAAATCACGGCACCCCGTCTTTAATAATGCTGTAAAATACATTGTTAATACATGAGATATTTAAATATTGGTCATACAGATGCGACGGCCATGTGCAATGGCTTTGTCATTCATTGAGACAATAGTTTATGGCAACAAAAAAAGAAGAAAGAAAAAAACATTCAAGGAAAACATTTGTGTTGCAGATGTGACATTCTATGTCAATGGCTTTGTCATTCATTGAGACAATAGTTTATGGCAACAAAAAAAGAAGAAAGAAAAAAACATTCAAGGAAAACATTTGTGTTGCAGATGTGACATTCTCATGCAGACGCGACACAGACAGAACCACACAAAGCCGGTCCCCCCCCCCCCCCCCCCCCCCCCTCCCATCGCTCTGGGTTAGGGGGAGGTGAGAAAGCAGGAGGGGCGGGAGGCGAGTGACAGAGACAGGGGAGACGCAAACAAAGAAAAAGAGAGAGAGAGGGGTGGGAACGTGTAGGAGGAGGGCGGAGGAAATGGTCGTCGATGAATCACATGAGTGCGGGGCAAATGAGAAGGGGAGTGCTGATGGAATACGTTACAAAACAAACTCACGTTTGGCACTCCCCTCTCAAATTGGAATTAATCACACCTGTTTACTTTGAGCGGGGCGATATCTACATGTAACAGATTTTGATATATCATATATACAAAGCAGGTGCCTTGCCAACGAGCTAATACGATAATACTATGGCCTTGTTTTGCCGTGGTGGCTAATTAGCTGGGATGCATATTGGATGAGTTTGGGAAGGGTTGCGTGTAAACAAAAGCTAATTAATCTACTGCTTCAGCATACACGGAGGATATCAGAGAGAATATAAAGTGTGCACGCACGCACGCCCACGTGTGCATGACAGAGACTCATGCAGCAAGCACACGCACGCACGCACGCACGCGCGCGCACGCACACACACACACACACGCGCGCGCGCAAACATTGAAGAGGTCACTCACTACTCAGTAGGAATTGGAAAAGACTGTAATTCCCCCTTATCTTTCAGTGTGAGGTTGTTTGCATGTGTACGTCTGAGGATATACATAATACAGTATACCCAGGCTTACTTGCTCTGACTCAGGGAAGTGATAAAAGAACACATACTGTACATGTGGGGTAATAAGCCGTATCAGCAGACAGCTGACCAGTCTTTGCAAGCTAGCGTGCCACTGTCCGCTAAACTGTCACTGCGAGTGACCTCACAGCAGCGGGGACTCGCCCTGCCGAACACAGAGGAAACTTAAACTGCGGATGGTTTGGTAACCAAATTGAACCAACAAGGAAAACAGCTGGCGACCTTCGAAGGTTCACAGAATGGCTGCGCACCAACAAGGGCGAGGCCGGCTGCCAGCAGCAGTCTCCCGCTGTGCCCTCAGCCAACTCCCTCCCCTCGGGAGCTTAAAGCGGGAGGAGTGGCGACACCTCTAGGCCACCTAGATCCTCTGACCAGATGCTTCTTACTGTCCCAAGAACACGGCTGAAGCAAAAGGGTGATCATGCTTGTTCTGTTGTTGCGTTTTCAAAGCTGTGGTAGAGTTAGAGTAACCTATCTCTGCTGTCCAGCCAGAAACTGCTAACTCCAAAACGCTCATTGTTCAGGAAACGAAAAAACAAAATATACGTTTTTCAGGAAATGAAGAAAACCTTATATTTTTAAAACAAAGCAATACTGCCTCGTCAAAGTTGGTATAGTGACTTTATATATTGTCAGATACTTGCATGTGTCATTATATTATCAACACTTTAACCAAATCGCGGGTAAATCAACACTTTACCCAGCGCGAGTGGAGTTAGTAGTTTCAGACGAGCAGAAATCAAGCTGAAGTGGAGTTAGGTGTCCAAACAACAGTAGCTCCACTCGCTGCTGAGGGAGAGGTTTCAAAAGGGTACAAATTCTCAAAAGCTAACAATGGATCTCCAAGCTCACAATGCATCACAACAACGTGTGAATTAATGCCCTGATGCTTCATGCCACTTATTATATAGGCCTACAATAATAAACAGGACTTTAAATATTACAATAACTTCTGCAAAGAGGTAGTAGCTAGCGCGACAGAAATGATATGAACGCCTTTCTTCTTGTCACATTGCTCTCCTCATTAAACACTTCATAGATTTTAGAAATATAATTACTTGTTTTCATAACATTAGCGTCAGTGCTAAGTTTGATAAACAGGTACACTGCATAGTTTTAACAGACTATGGGGGGAGCTTGTTTACATGGTCCTCCTCTTTGTTCACTGCGCAACGCGCTCTACTCATGCTGTTAAGAAGCAGCGCTGTAGAGGAGAGGGGGGAGTTGTTTGTTTTTGACGGACAGTTTGAGGATCCAATGGAGTTGGGAGTTTTCGTCAGAGGCGCTTTTTAATACTTTTCATTGGTTCAAATGTTTTGATTTTTTACACAGACCTAAAGGGTGTTCAATAGCTTTGATTTATGAAAAAAAAAAAAAAGATGAAAATGGAGTTAGCTGGTTCGTCCTGGACACCGACGCTATACCCTTCACGGTGAGGTTCTGGACGCTTTCTAAATCCACACTAAAAAAATGCAGAACATTTCCTCCATGGCCTTTGAACCTTTGTGTATCATGCACGCCCATTTTTCTCTTCTGTCATATTTTATGCGGTTTTATGCTTTCATGCTTTTAACGGTTTTTAGTTTGTTCTGTCTATCATGCATGTCTTTTTTATCTCTGCCGGGAGGCGGAAATTATGTTTTCGCCCCTGTTTGTGTGTCTGTCTGTGTGTCTGAGCAGTTAATCTTGCAAACTGCTGGACCGATCATCATGTCATAGAAATGCTATATAACCCTGTTTCTTAATGACTGCAACAAACAGCAATTACACAGCCCTGGCTAGGCAACCCAGCCTGACAGAAATATGCACTCCACAGAGTCTTTATAGATATTTTCTGTTGTCTGTCTGTCTGCCTGTTAGATTTGATGCTGCTTTTGTTCACATGCGGTAGAGCAGTTTGGTTAACTGTGGTTGTTTCTAAATGTGCTTTATAAGTAAAATTGACTTGACGTGACTTGACTATCATTTTTTTTTGCTGAGGCATTCAGACATTGTTGACATTCTATTTATTAAATTAAAGAGTCGGTCGATTGCTATTCATTCATTGTCTTTGTGAATAAATAAAGTATGGGTACATAGACTAATTGCCAAGTCTTCGTTGTTGCCTCAGGTTAATCTAACTTGAAGGCCATGCAGCATGGTGTCCGAATAATGATGGTGATGAGTCAGTGTGTGTGTGTGTGTGTGTGTGTGTGTGTGTGTGTGTGTGTGTGTGTGTGTGTGTGTGTGTGTGTGTGTGTGTGTGTGTGTGTGTGTGAGACTGCACTACTTGAGATTGGCTGCTTTTGAAAAATAGTGAAAATGTGTGCAACTCTTTGAATATATATGTTTTTAAAGCGAACATTTGTAACTCAAATATTTGCTTCTGGGGGTCCCTGGAACAACAACAATTTTGAGATGGGGGTCCGCGGCCAAATACATATCATTGTGGGGGTCCTTGACATGAAAAAGTTTGAGAACCACTGATATAGAAACATAGGTTTTTTCAAAAAACAGTTAGGACTTAGAAGACATTTTTTTGTAGAATCGGCCTCAGGTCTTAATGGGTTAAAGCAGAAGATTAAAGAGTTTAATATTTAAAAAAAAGCTGATCAGGTCCTCATGGGTCCAGACGTGTCCATACGTTTCAGATGCATCATGCACTTATCCGAGACAAATACGGCAAACACAATTGGTCCGATCCGTACCCGTAACCGTATTAATTAAGTTACGTTAAGATTTTGGATCCGGCCGGGCTCGGGTTTCGAGACCCATGGTGCTAGTGTGCATGGCGAGAGGATGGATAAAGTACAAGTGCATGTTTTTATTTGTTATACATATTTATTTGCCTGTATGTGTCGTATGCACTCATGCAGCATGGGGATGCATTCTGGCAGCATGTGTGTGCAGCTTGTCCATTTTGTGCATTATCTGGACTGAGAGAGGAGGGTGTATGCAAGGGACTGGGGAAAAGCACTGCAGTGAATCATTCTGCTCCACTTGGTCTAAGAGTTGGAGCAAAGACGAGAGAAGGGCAGGAAAGAGAGGAAGAGAGGATGCCATACATGCTCTCTCTGAAGATGTGACAATAGCGTGCGTGCTCGGCAGATGTGACAGTAGTGCTGCTGCACTTCAATTCAGGTATTTTCAGCTGCCACTGCAGCCAAGCGTCATCTTCACTGATGCGATGTGTGTTCCATTTAACCTCCCCTTGTACTTTTATGAAACTTTTGATCTTTTCTTTTCTTGGCGTTTGATTACCCTGCCATGTCATTTTCATTTATTCCTTCATTGGGATCTAATTTGGCAGCAGTGAGATTACATCTCTGGAGGCCAGAGATGGGTAAGCAGAGAGAGGGGTGTCGATGCTTCACAGCCCAGACATCTCCACATCTGTAAGTAACCGACAATGTGCGTGTGTGTGCGTGCGTGCGTGCGTGCGTGTGTGCGTGCGTGCGTGTGTCTAACCACTGGTGCTGCCGGTGACATTTCTATCAGCAAGTATGGGGACTTGAGTGCTAAAATGGAGAACAATTTTTTTAAGGGGTCTTCAAAGAGGGGAGAGACTCTGCTGCTATAGATAAGGGTGCATAAGTGTGTGTGTGTGTGTGTGTGTGTGTGTGTGTGTGTGTGTGTGTGTGTGTGTGTGTGTGTGTGTGTGTGTGTGTGTGTGTGTGTGTGTGTGTGTGTGTGTGTGTGTGTGTGCGCGTGTGTCTGTGTGTATGCCTGCGTGCATGTGTGTGTCCATACACACACCAGTAAATGGGGCAGAAGTGAAATGCTTTGAAGCGTTGGGGTAATCCAGCGTAAACAGTAGCGGCAGCGATGGCCCACCAGTGGAGTATTCATACTCTCTCACACACACACACACGCACACACGCACACACACACACACACACACACACACACACACACACACACACACACACACACACACACACACACACAGTATAAGAGCATGCACACAAGAGCCCACTTTGCAAAAGTGAGCGCGAACTTAGATGTTAGCACTAGTAGAGTGGGGAGGGACGGAGAGAGTGGAATTCTTTGTTTATTTTATGTGCTCGGCTAGCCGCTGCATGAGAAAGTGCATATTTTGAAAATGTTTTCATCAGTCTGTCACATATTGTTGGGGTTCTTTTGCTTCTGCGACAGGAAGAGTACGATGCTAATTTAGGCTTCAAATAGGCTCTTATATGCACAACAGCCATATTGGAAAGAAATTGGGCCTCTTCCTCATTTCCTTCACAGGCCTTACCAATTATACTAATTAAGGCTCAGTTCCATTTAGTTTTAGCACAGTGGTTCTCAAACTTTTTAATTTCAAGGACCCCCATAACTCTGAGAATGTACAAATGGAGGTGGGGAGGGGCAGAGAGAGTTACCCGCAAGTGACCCAACATGGACAATATCGTTCTGTTTGACCAGAATGGAACAGAGCTTTAAATTAGTATCATTGGTAAGATCTGTGAAGGAAGTAAGGAAGAGGCCCTATTTCTTTCCAATGTGGTTGCTGTGCACAGAGCCTATTCATTATGTTCTGATCCACCATCCTAAAATAAAGGACAAATCACACATTATCATTGAGCATCAATGCCTCCTCCCCGTCCCCCTTTATGGTTGGCTGGAGCGCAACAGCAGGGCCAGCTCTATCAACGCAAATGATTCTGACTGACTGCTCGTTGATAAAGTTGCACCATTGGTCGGCCGGTTGGCTTAACAACGAACTAGTCAATCGCATTGCAATCGTCCCTCCAGGCTATAGGATGGCCGGCTGGCTTAACAACAAACTAGCCAATCGCAGAGCAATCATCAGTCCAGGCATTAGGATGTATTCTATCCTAGCAGCCGACCTTTTCTTATCATTTGCAGGTCTGCAGCGTGTGCATTAGCAGTAAAGATGACAACCTAATGTGTAATCTTTTCAATCTAAAGTAAAAGAGAATGTGTCAGAATCAGAATCTTCATTCTCCCCACAGTCCCATGCCTTTTATGCCTTTTCATAGTCACAAGCAATCCCAAAACAGTTATTGTCATCGGAATGGATAATTGTAATTGTGTATTGCCTTTGGACAGCACGCGCCCGAGAGAGAAAAAGATAAAGAGAAGCAGAGAGAGACCGAGAGACCGAGATATGGAGAGAGAGAGAGAGAGAGAGAGAGAGAGAGAGAGAGAGAGAGCGAGAGAGCGAGAGCGCGAGAGCGAGCGCTATTTGCAGGCACTTCACGAACACACTTAATTTTTACAGTCTATGGAACGCACTCATTTCTGTAGAAATAACGTCACCATTGAAAAGATGACAGATACCCTTTTATTCGTAACGGTGGATATAGCTCCTGCAGAAAGTTTTGTGCACATATGATTGGAAACATTTGAATGAACATGCATAGCCCCTGTCTGCAGTTTCCGCCTCTGCTGTGATCAATCAAGCAAAGAGGACGCTGGGACTATAGTGCTACTTTCACAGCCATGATCAAGTACACATCTCCAATCCTTGCTTTCTAGACAGCCTGGATAAGATCTGTTAAACTGCCATGACCAAACCTCTATCGGGATGACATAAAAAATAGCAGATTTACAAGCTCACAACGCCTCGCGCTGCGAGGCGTTGTGAGCTTGTAGATCGGCTATTTTTGGCAAAGAGGTATAGGTGTAGAGGGGGAAAAAGAGCAAACCAAGTGAACAAAAAAGGTTTAATCTAAAACACAATTTTATAAAATATAGATGGGGGTAGTGGGGGTCCCTGCTTCATCTCTCAGCTAGGGGGTCCTTGGCCTGAAAACGTTGAAGACCCCTGCTCTAGTTGTATTCACTGTACATACTGGTGAAGACTGACTATCAGTCATTTAGATGGGAACCCTGTGGAACCCCCTGAAGGACCCCGGGCACCACGTTGAGAAGCACTGCCCTACAGTGTCAAAGCCTCTCCATGCTAACAAATGGATATTGAATAAATTGCCAATTTGATAAACAGGAAACGTGTCTCCAGTTCCCCAAATGAAGTGAGAGAGGAGTGATCAAGCCAAGAGAAAGAAAGAGAATTCAATTATTCTTTTTTTTTTTTTGTCTCAATTAATCCATTAAGACCGGCGGGAACGCATCTGTGTCATTTTAAGATTTCTTTCGCTATTCAAAAATAGCAGATATACAAGCTCATAGCGCGCTATGAGATTATAGAGAGCTCTTTTTTTTATCGTAACATACTGTTAGGATTCAGAAGAACATTTTTAGATATGTATTTGGCCGCGGACTCCCATCTCAAAATGTTTTGTTCCAGGGACCCCCATGAAGCAAAGATTTGAGCTACAAATGTTTGCTTTAAAAATATATATATATTGAAAGATATTTCACACATTTTCAAGATTTTTCAAAAATAGCAGATCTACAAGCTCATAGCGCGGCACCGAGTGCCGCGCTATGAGCTTGTAGATCTGCTATTTTAGCCAAAGAAATCTTAAAATGATCCGTTCCCGGATTGAAAGGGTTAAGACCCCAAACCTCTTCTTACTTGGCAATTAGTGCCGGCAAATAATTAACGAGGAGAGGGCAGCATCACACCACATCCCTAATGACAGTCATTCCTATCTAGCAGAGTCGGTTAGTGTTGATATAATTTACCTTCAGATTATTAAGACTAATTATCTAATTGATCAATCCTAGCCCCCGGTAATAACCAAGGTGTGCTTTTGTACAGTTAGCCTACTGTATGTATTCCAAAACACAACCGTATGAAAACAGCAACTTTGTGAATACAGCACTTACTGGATTTAGGAAGTGTTAGCAAAATGGACTCTGAATTGTGATACGGTAACGGTGGATCACTGTTGACAATATATTCACACGCGAATGTATATATATATATGCCTGCGCGAGCGTGCATGCGTGCGTGTCAGCTTGCATATAGTCCTAAGCCATGTTCTGTGATGTGACATTGCTGACTGTTGCTGACGTTAAGACTTTTCAGGGGAGAGGAGAGGAAAAGCCTGCATCAGGAGAAAAAGAGCAAGCCCAACAGAGACAGAGAGAAGGAGGGGGTTAGAGAGAGAGAGACACAGACGTAGATGGAGAGAAAGGGAAAGAGAGAGAGAGAGATAGAGTAATCTATTTACATGGACGAGGGCAGTGAGGCTTTTGATGTTCTTACATAGTGATTTTAGCTGACCACAAACATGCCTGATCGATCTCTTGAGGGATTTCGAGTTCATACCACGAGACAGTGTCAACATGAATCAAACATAAACATTGGCATGTAAAAGTCACAGTAAGAAAACAAACAGCAGACGAGCCACGAAAATGAGCTAAGGTGTAAGGGGCCGTGATCACACAACGTACAGCGGGATCCATCACACTCAATTCGCGGCTGGCTTTTTCTCTCCGAAACACCAGCAGTAACGACATATCAGTGAATGAAGACGGATAGGATCTCACTGGGTTTCAGGCAAGCCTGTTTAGAATTCTGCAGAGTATCACAAAATAGATGAGCTATTATTGATATTGATCATGGCCTCTTATCAGTAAGTGAACTGTAACCGAATGCAAGACAAACTGAACGGGAATAAAAACCGATGTCAGCAAACCATTTGAGGAGAGTGAAAAGTCTGATCCTTTGTGAAATCCTGAGTGGTTAATAGATTATATACTGCAACAGACAACAGTGATGTCATGGGCCTGTCCCACACATGTGGTGGGGATCCAGAACAGAGCTCGCTTCGCTCCTCAAAGGGTTGGTGCTCAGGGCTGGGCAATATGGATAAGATAATATATCGAAATGTTGATATGAGTCTGGATCGTCTGGTATGGTATAAGTGTTGTATTTGCCTGGGTTTAATCAGTTAAGTTAAGTTAAGCCCTATACTTTCACAAAATGTTAACATTTGTGAAAATAGTCAATCTACAAGCTCACAATACGTCCATTGCAAACTGTTGTGAGCTTGTAGATGATATATTTTCTCTATATTATGGTCCCAATATATTGAGGTGTTTGGCCACAACAATTGTGCTCTTTGATCTTGTCCATATTGCCCAGCCCTAGTTGGGGTGCAAAATCATAAAACAATTGCGGCAACCAAAGGATTGGAATTCAATGCAAAGCTCAGTAACATGAGCAGACACACAAACGAACAAACAAACAAACAAACACACTTGGTTATATGCATGCTGTTCTGAGTGAGAGACAGCTTGGAGGTGCAAATACCTGTGTGAAAAACCTGCAGGACCGTTCTCTCTTCTGCAGCTGGGAATCCAAAACATGTAGTGATTAGCACGAGAACACCTAACCAACACATCGCCGCTGTCAGGCGGAAACCTTGTATGTCCAAAACCATTCCTTTTGTGTTATTATTGAAGAGAAACATTTTAAAATAGTGAAGAATAACACATCGTGTTGTGAGCTTGTAGATCTGCTATTTTCACTACTTTTGTGCAACACACTCTTGGATGATGAGTAGAAGGGCATTCATTTATGAGAAAACATAAAAAGAAATGTGGAGATACAAGGTTTCTGCCCGACGGCAACGTCATACAGATAGTATATGTACAGGGTTCGATTTGCTGGAGGAGAGGAGGAGGGGGGCTGAATCCATGCCTCCGCTTTTGATATCCCCCCTCTGGCCTTTCATTGTTTTTGGTGGGAATGTGTTTCATCTCTGGTTCTGGTCAAACTGAATCGCGCCAAGTTTGAAGTCGGTCAGTCCCATGCAGTATGTGCATATATGACCATATATGGGCAATTACCGCTATATACTAGGGCTGAAGTCGTTGAGAAAATGCTGTTTTTTTGTTTTGTTTAACAAATGGAACCCTGTACAGATGAACACATGGTAGAACGATTTCCCTTTTTCCCTCCCCTCCATTTCTGTCTCCTTCCCTCCCTCATCATTGTCCCGTTGCTTGGCCTCCAGTTCTCCCCCCCCCCCCCCCCCATCATTTCCTCCTATTCTCCATTGTGTTTTCTCCTCTATTCCTCTCATCCTCTGCATCTAACAGCAAGTGAATTAATGTCATTAATTACTTTACCACTCGTGCGTAATTGGTCACATTCGATATCCCAATGAAAATTAGCATAATAACTAGGCATATTACTCAATTAGGCATTTATAATTGGGTCATTAATGAATTGCAGGAGGCACATTGTTTTCTCTTTTATGGAGAATGCTTTACAATGATGCAACCTTTGCAGGCATTTGGTCAACAACAAAAGGTAGGGTAATTGGTGCCACTTATAGTGTGTGTAGGCACTCCACACGTTGTAACCGAGCACTTGTGGGAAGTAGAATAGACAGAGAGAGAGAAAATGGAGAGATATATAGAGAATGTTTTCACATTTTCAATTAGTACACAGTAAAATCCTCAGTGTTCATTTAACTTTGAGAGTGGACAAATGGAACCAAATAGAGCCGTAAGGGTGAGTACGTTGATTGGACTGGCCAGTTTTTGGCACTGAGAAAACTTTCCCAAATAGCACTGACACCAGACGGATAATAGAGCCCCGAAATAACATGCCACAAGGGGCAGCATTTCCCATCTGGTCCTCTCCAGGCTATTGCATCCCTTCCAACAGCGGCGGACTGGCCATTTCGCGTACCGGGCAAATGCCCGGTGGGCCGCTGGGCCAGTGGGCCACTGGGCCAAAAAAAAAAAAAAAAAAACATTTTTTTTTTTTTTTTTTTTTTTGAAAAATATATTTTTAAAAATGTTTTAGGGTTATTACGGTCATATCCGAGTCGCGCGGCCCAATTATTAGTTACGTTAATGTTTGGGCTGGGATGCTTTCCAGCAGGCGCCTCAGTGCGGCCGCAGAGTTCATGTGCAGGGCTGGGCTGAAACAGTGAAAGGTCCGGACCAAAATGCCAGGGCTGAATTTTGGTCCCAGTCCGGCCCTGCCTTCCAAAGAACACAGCAGCATTCTTACACAGCCCAACACTGGTTTTCCTTTCGTCTTCTTTCTTTTATGATGCTGATGATTAGGACCACTCAGGCCTCTCGGTCCAGGGCAATTTTATCAACCTAGTCTCAGAGAACAGAGCTCAAGAATCTATGACCTGCAACCCGATATACATTTCACAAGCTGTGTGCACTTTGTTGGTAAGTTTTGGTCCAGTTTCACCATAGCATATACCAGAGGCAGGGCAAGACTAAAATGATACTTAGTTAGGATTCTGGAGGCGTTACTGTGGGACAAAAGCTGTTGTTAATCATCCAAAATGTTCAGTGACATTCTTTAAATAACGCACGCAGAGAAGACATGAATAAAAGCACCAATTTGTCACCCAAAAATCAACAGTATGTATAGTGGTGCATCTTCCCTTACTAAATCAATCCTGCACATGTCTCTCTCCCCCTGCAGAATAGCAGTAAACATTTGCGAAGGACACATACTTATTTTCCCTTTGGCTTGTTTGCTTCTATTTCTCTCAGCAATACTAATTTATTTTTAATTTAATACAGGACTTTTACTATTTGTACATTATGGTATTGCTACTTTTACTCAAGTACAAACTCCGAGTACTTCTCACTGCTGGTCACAATCTAGCCATAACGAGGACTAGCTGAAATAAATAAATACAGTGCGCCCACCTCCCAAACCCTCCCTACAATGACATCCATCATTTACATCTACAGGACTCTCTCTTTCCATGTTGTTTCGCCCAGGACCACCCCTAATATGCCTATTCCCTAACCTTAACCCTAACCCTAACCTTAACCTGACAAAAAAACTATGCCTAAATCTAACCTTAGCCTCACAGAAATGATGCCCATCTACAGCCCTGCCTGTGTGCCTCTCTGCAGTACCTTGGTGAGGCTGCGGGCGGCGCTGTCCTTGCCCCCGGGCGTGAGGTTCCTGAGCTGCACATCCAGCAGTTCCACCAGCTGGGCCATGGCGCGCACCGTGGACGGAACGTCGCCCGGACGCAGCAGCCCCTTGGTCTGCTCCGCCAGCTCTCTGGCCACCATGGCGGCCGTCTCACCCGAACGGAGCTGGAGGGAGCATGGAGGTGGAGGGGAGGGAGAAAGATGGAGAGAGAGGAGGATGGAGAAAAGAGGGATAAAGAGAGAGAGAGAGGGGGTGGATAGTGAGAGAGAGGAGGATGGAGAAAGAGACAGAGAGAGGGAGAAAGAGAGAGAGAGAGGGTGGTTAGTGAGAGAGACAGAAATATGTGTGGAAGGAAAGAGGACAAATGAGAGAAGGAAGGTATGGAGAGAGGAAAACGAAAAAACGTGGAAACAAACGAAGCACAAAAAATAGGAAAAATAATGGACACAGGAAAGAGGGGAGGGAAGAGGGGATGAATGGAAAGAGGGAAGAGAGGGAGAAGAGAGAGAAAATGTAACCACTTTCAACCTGGTGTCCCTATTTCTTTTTTTATTAACAATTTGTGAAAAGGGGGGGATTGTAGATTGACAACTTTGTCTGCTATTGCACGCTACCATTGTGAGAAGTAAAGTATCAAATAGGGCTTAAGTGGTGAGGGGAATAAATATTTGATGGTGCAGATGAGTAGTGGCTCGGTTGTAGGGGTGACAGCAGCTGAATGTGCTGGTTATGGCTTCCGCACCTCTTGTGAGTGTTATCATAATGACTCTTAAACTGCTTTACGTCAACAAATCCTCCTCCACCACCTCCGTAACAGCACTGATTTCACACTGACTATAATATTTAGCCACATTTTGACTTAACCCATTAAGACCGGGAGAAGCATTTGTGTCATTTGTGTCAATGCTTTTTAGCTTTTTGATTTGAGCTAAAAAGCATTATTTTACACTTTGGGCTATTCAAAAATAGCAGATATACAAGCTCATAGCGTGGCACCGAGTGCCGCGCTATGAGCTTGTAGATCTGCTATTTTTGAGAAATCGTGAAAATGTGTGCAAATCTTTGAATATATATTTTTTCAAGCGAACATTTGTAACTCAAATCTTTGCTTCTGGGGGTCCCTGGAACAACATATTTTGAGATGGGGGTCCGTGGCCAAATACATATACATTTCGGGGTCCTTGACATGAAGTCTTTTTCAAAAAACTGTTAGGATTTAGAAGACATTTTGTAGAATCAGCCTCAGATCTTAATGGGTTAAAGCAGAAAAGGCTGCAAAGCTTAATGTCTCATTCGAGAAAGCACCAAGCACTATAAGACGTATTGGTAAAAAGATAATCAAATACGCTCTTCCTAGAAAACATAATTTTATTTATGCTATACCATTTAGAAGCTATGATGGGCTTTTCTTTCTCATGCAAACACACTGCATGCTATGCATATTAACACTCATGATAATTGTTAATTTTAATCTCCCCCGGCTGCGTGCGATCTCTGAGATCATGCACACGAGACACTGTTAACAAAGTAAGTTGGCTCGGATGGCCTAAATCTCTCCCTGTGGTCAATGTGTGTTCATGCATGTTAAAAGCGCTCCAGGACCATATCCATAATGGATAGCCTTACACCGGGGGTTCAATGGGGAGAGCCGTGCGACGGCTGGCGGCGGCGTTCAGACTCACTTTCTGCATGATGTGGTTGACCCAGGGCGACGTGCAGTTGCTGAGGTCGGGGCCTTGGGGATCCCAGTAGCCCAACTGGGCCACGCACACGTATGTGGCCACGCCTGCAAAGACAGCCCGAGTAAACACACTGAGACAGCGTTGACATTCACCAGGAGACATGGAGATTCTTAGACGTGCCTGGGGTTTCACTGAGTGGTGTGTGTGTGTGTGTGTGTGTGTGTGTGTGTGTGTGTGTGTGTGTGTGTGTGTGTGTGTGTGTGTGTGTGTGTGTGTGTGTGTGTGTGTGTGTGTGTGTGTGTGTGTGTGTGTGTGTGTGTTAGCCTGGTTCCAGACGAATCTGCCTTTGCAAAATTGCATCGCACTTTAGCCCTCGGCAGATTAGGTCTGGCCCCCCTCAATAGAGATTTCATTTCTCTCCCTCCGAAGTCGTGAGGGACCAATCAGGGCCCAGTATCCAAATGTGGGCGGGCTTATCACCTTATTTGGATCTTTTTGTAACCACCCCTTGGAAAAAAATCTATCGTTGATAGGGACCAGACTAATATCCACGCAGTGTGTCGTGTGATATTGTCTGGCCACGCGAGGCTATGTGTGTGTGTGTGTGTGTGTGTGTGTGTGTGTGTGTGTGTGTGTGTACTACTTGTGTTACTCTACTTGTGAGAGCCAAATGTCCCCACAAGTATAGTAGAATTTGAGAAATAAGACATTGTGAGGACTATTTTCCTGCCAGGGTTGGGAGTTATGCTTGATTTACTTTTACGCCAAAAAATAGGCCGATCTACAAGTCCACGACGTGTTGGGCTGCAACACGTTGTGAGCTTGTAGATCAGCTATTTTAGGCTTTACGGTTAAAGGTTAAAAATGTCCTCACAAGTATAGTACTGCAAAGGTGTGTGAGTGTGTATGTGTGTGTGTGTGTGTGTGTGTGTGTGTGTGTGTGCGTGTGTCCATAAAATTGGTCAGTTCTGGAGTCTGTTTGCGCATTCATTATGCCCGAGCTGGAGTACAAGGCGTGTGCATATTGCGTACAGTATTTTGCAGTGTGTTTAGTCAGACAAAGGGCAGCATTTCACATGTCTGAGGATGAACAGTGAACTCACGCTCCACTTATTAAGGCCCAGGAGGCCAACAATACACATTCTAAGGCTGCAGCAAGGAAATGTACATTTACATCAAGGCCCCATTTGTGTATTCACACTGTGTGTGTGCGCGCGCGTGCGTGTGCGTGTGCACGTGCGTGTGCGCGCGTGAGTGTGCGTGTGTGCGTGTGCAGACAAGGCCATACATTGCATGTGGGTAGAGTATATGCCTGCTTTTGTTATTCATTTAATGAGTTGCTCTGGAGGCCTACTGTTTGCCGCTGTGTGGATGTCAGGCCACATGAAATAACTGTCCTGGAGAATTGCCCCAGAAACCGTCTGCTCAGCATAATGGACATGGTCGCGTTTCCAATAAGAGATAGAGAATAGACTGTTTGCACATACGACCACATATAGCCAGAGATAATACATGGGCGAGAGATAAAGGAATAAAAAAGTTCCAGCTTACGCAGCACTAAGCAATATCATATATTGGAGAAATAAAAAAGAAATGGAATAGAATAGGAAGAAAGAAATAAAAGAGCCACAATACCCCCATCCATCCACCCCACCTCCTCACCTAGCGTCCCCACAGGACAGGGCTGCTTGGCCGTCTGTCCCTGCTGAGTGCGCGGCCAGGACACGTCCGCCGTCACCCGGGGAACGCAGAACTCCTGCGGGGGAGGCAGGGCCGCCGACTGGGGCGGCACGGGAGGGACCAGGGCCGGCGGCGAGCGTCCCGCGCCCGCCTTCTGGTTGGTGTCGGGGATCTGGTTGGTGTCGGCCGGCGACCCCCCTCCTCCTCCTCCTCCGGGGATGAGGATGGCCTGGCGGATGGTGGTGGTGGTCCGGTACCGCTGGCCGGGCGACGTGGTGAGGAGGGGGCGGGGCGTGGTGTAGTACGGCGGCGAGCGGGTGGTGGTGGTGCGGCTGGTGGAGGAGGAGGACGAACCGCCACCGCCGCCGCCGCCGCCGCCTCCGCCACCTCCACCGCGGATAGGGGGGAGCACGGGGGGACGGTAGTCTGGAGAGAGAGAGAGAGAGAGAGAGAGAGGAGAAAATATCAAACAAACATGTCTGGTATCTGAACTATGGATTATGACTTGGTTGCGGATCGGGTCACGCGACACGAAAATACCAGATCTACCAGCTCAAAGCGACGCGTCGTGAGCACGCATCGTGAGCACGCGTCGCGAGCTTGTAAATCTGGTATTTCTGATGCCCAACACTGGGCACGCAGCCACGCAGTGTGAAGCGCACAGAATGAGGCTTTTTGGAATTCCTAATTGGTTCGCTGAACCACGTCTGGCGCATGACCCGAGTTGAAATGAGCTTTAATGAGCACAGAATCTATGGATGAGAGGTTAGGCGTGAGTCCCACTGTGGAGATGTCTGAGAATGCTAAAGACGGGAGCATTCTGAAACCTCTCTGCTGATGTCAAACGAAGCGTATGGGGAGGAACGTGGTTCCAAGCAAGTGTTGACCTATTGGTACACAACTGATACAGTGGCAGTTCGCGTTTCTGTTGACTCCCCCCGGTGCCAGTGGCTGTCAGGACCGTCTATGACGACAAATACGGCGCAAATGTGCACTACGGAGTGAGTGGGCATGTGACAAAGAAAATCCAACCACTTTTGTCTGCTTACTTACCGTAGACGTATAACGGTGCTGCACGAAAAGAAAATAGCTACAAGGTCACAAGTTCACAACGCATTGCAATGGCACGAGTTGTAAGCTACTGTACCCCCTCCCCCAATAAATAAATAAATTAAATAAGTGGTAATGTTGGTATAGCCTGTCCTATAAACAAGATACAAAGTAATTTGTCCAGCCTATTGGATTAGTACATGGCAGTGGCTTGTACCGCCCTAACAAAGCGTAAGAAACATTCTCTCAGAAGCATACATGCGCGCGCACACACACACACACACACACACACACACACACACACACACACACACACACACACACACACACACACACACACACACACACACACACACACACACACACAGGGAAAACAGTCTTGAACGACATGAAGCAATGGAACCGGAGGGGTAATACCAGAATGATAATCTGCCTGCAGGGCACGAAGCTTTCTAGACTGGATAGGAGCAGAGACATCCAATAGGGCTGCATACTGCGATAACGCACTGCCCCTATGGCCACACACACACACACACACACACACACACACACACACACACACACACACACACACACACACACACACATATGCAACCGCACACAGACTTGTAACTTGTGGAGACATTCACATTTCTCCCCGATATGCACACACAGTCACACACTCACACACACACACACACACACACACACACACACACACACACACACACACACACACACACACACACACACACACACACACACACACACACACACACACACATACACACACACACACACCCACACGTACATATGCAACTGCACACAGACTTGTAACTTGTACAGACATTCACATTTCTCCCCGATATGCACACACAGTCACACACAGTCACACACACACACACACACGCACGCACGCACGCACGCACGCACGCACGCACGCACGCACGCACGCACGCACGCATGCACGCACGCACGCACACACACACATAACAAACACACACACACACACACACACACACACACACACACACACACACACACACACACACACACACACACACACACACACACACACACACACACACACACACAGCTTGTGGCAAGTACGTAGCTCCAGCCTGCTGATAAGACAGAGTGGAGCACTTCAAAGCAGTGATACTTAGAGATAGAAAACAACCTCTTGTTAATAGGAGCCTCGCTCAAAATGGCTGCCAGGCATAGCCACAGTATACCACGGCTAATGTTTCACACACACAATTATGCCATCCCTCTGTAAAAAGGTTAGAGTCACCTGCAGCAACTTACGCAATTACACGCTTCTTTCTCTTAATCAAGGGATGTTCCCTTGTTCAAAGGAGGGGAAAGAAAAGAAACAGACTGCATTTTTTTTGTTTTATGAAGGAATTGCTATTTGCATCCACAGCATGTTCTCACAGTAAAGAACCGTGTTTTTTGTCTTTTTGAAGCTGTACCTGTGAAAATCCTGGTAGATTCGTGCGCTCTACATATCTCCAAAGCATTGATATAGTGTTTTACAACTAGACAAGATTGGTCTTTGGAAATAGCACTTCACTTAATCCATTGACACAGGTCTGTGACGTCACAGCCCAAACACTGATCAGAGACTCACTAAAAAACAGTGATGGAAGAAGTACTAAATGTTTTTACTTAAGCACAAGTATCAATACCCTATTGTAGAAATAGTCTGTTATAAGTTTCAACATTTACTTGAGTAAAAGTACAAAAGAATAATAAGCTTAAAGTACCAAAAGTATAACTAGTCATTATGCAGAAGGTCCCATTTCACAAGTTTTCTTTTAAAATGCATAGAAATCCTTTCAAATTGCCAAAGTATATATGTATGTCTGAAGTGGTTTTGTAATAATAATCAAAATCTACAAAGTAACTAGTAACTAAAGTTTTCAAATCATTTTAGTGTAGTACCCTTCCCCCCGACACGGTCGAGGCAGAAGGCCGCCACCCTAGAGCCTAGGGTCTGCCTGAGGTTTCTTCCAGTTAAGAGGGAGTTTTTCGTTGCCACTGTCGCAAAATTGCTTGCTCAGGGTGGGATGTCGGGTCTCTTCTCTACATGTAAAGTGTCTTGAGACAACTTGTTGTGATTTGACACTTTAATAAAATTGAATTGAATTGAATTGAATAGTAGAGTAGAAGTACAATTATTGAAATTAGTAAATACTCTAACAAAACACAAACACAAGCATTGACAGTTGAGTGATACAAAACGAGACAGGCACATGGGTCCACATTTCGAGTTTTCTTCAAAACAGACTTTTTGCTACTACTCCACAGATTTTGCCCAAAACTCACACAAATCGGTACGCATTATCTCTGGAGTCATAATGATCAAGATGTATCACTCAGAATTTCCATATTCAATTCCGATTGGCAATGATTGGCTTCCCAATGTAGAAAGCCCAGGGTAGCTCCGAGCACCTTTTATCTTGTTTTATTACACGGCTTGGTTGGATGCTTGATTCTGATTGGTCAATCACTGAATTCAGCTGTGTGTTATTTCTGAATAACGACTGCTGAGCTCAATAACAGACTGCTGTCTAATCAAAGGCTCAGAGCACCTGCTCATATCAACCTGCACGGCTTGGTTTTATGCCGTATCAAACATGGCATTCTATTTGATCAACACTTCCTGTTGTTTTCCGAGGCGACACGTTGCACTGGACGCACCGGAATCAGGCATAAATTAATGGAACAGCCTACTTTCATTACCGTAGGAAATCTTTCGTTTTGTTACTTTTGGGTCAATGTATTTCTTTATTAAGTACAAGGAGCTGGGGCCGCCCACTGGCCTAGCGGTCCAGGCGCATACCACATATGTTGGTAATCCAGCTTGACAGTGTGTCGCGGGTTCAACTCCCAATCCCAACGACCTTTGCTGTGTGTCACCCCCATCCCCTCTCTCCCCATTTCCTGTCAGCCCACTATCCTATCAATAAAGGCAGAAAAAGCCCCAAAAAATATATATTAAAAAAAAAAAGTACAAGTATCCGTGTAATAAGTGGGATAATAGACAGCAAGCCGTTCATTGCTGATAAAGACCCCTCCGCTTCGCATCAGGATCTAATCATCCTGTCAGGGTTTATTTCTCAACAATGACCGGCTCGCCATCAATTATCTCTTGCATATTGTACTGTTATTAACACAGTCTTGTGGAAAATGCCACGCCAACATGTCACCATCTTGAAACTTTAATCAAAACAGTTGTACAAGTTGCCTACTTCTTAATGTGGTAAAATGCTCATACATGTACAGTATAGCTCAGAGTCTCACTGACCTACTTTCTAATGCTATAGTCAAGGCAAATATGTTGATTTCTGCTCCATCAAACAGGCCTACTGTACATCTAATCTAAGATTGCATCAAAGGATTTAGAAGCAACCCTCTCTGGTATGGTGGATTCATTTTTCGTGTGTGTTGGAAGTAGAAAGGCCGACTCAGAGTGACTCAGAGTTTAGTGGGATATATATTTAAAATGCAGCATTGATATGATTATTTAATAATCCAGTCTGTCCTCCAAAAAGACGTGGGTTACGCTTGATAGTGAGAAACACTCCACTTTGAAACACAAGTTGATCTTAAAGTTTTATTCCCTTGATACCTCTACTGCTCTTATTACACATTTAATTGTAATATTATTAACCGTGGATCTGAATCTGTATCTGTATCTGCTCCTATTGTGATGACACTTTATTCATTTACCTTGTTTTAAGCATGTCCCTTAAACCGTGGTCTCTTAATTTGATTTATATTTGTGTGTAAAGCACTTTGTAACTTTCTTTTTGATAAGTGCTTTACAATTAAAGTTTATTGAATGTATAATAAATAAATAAATGCATCAAACTGATTATGATGGGCAATATTGATGAAAATTGGAAAAGCTCGCTTTCAGCCCCGGTTATGGACTAGTATAATATTGTGCCGTATTGTTAACGTGAGCCCAGTATTGTGTATAATTTCATGATTAGATACCCCTTCTCTGTGGTGCGTTTGCTGTTTCTATTCAGATGTTCTCTATGGACACTTGCTGGAGAACCCAAATTCTGGAGGATGAGGATCAAACATTTACATATTCATAAATCCTGGAATACTAAATGAGGGAAAAGAAGGAGGCACTGAAAAGCTCCATCAGGGATATTTCTTTGGGGAAAAACAATTCATGATTGTTACATGTATTGAATGGAGGAGATTTTTCTAAGGTTTTAAACCACTCTGGACATGTGGAAAGGGACTTTAAGTTTTAGTCTGAATACCATACACCTGGTAGTATTTTTACCTGAATGTGCTGATCTGATCGCACCACTTCCTAGCTCAGGGGTGGGCAAGTTTGATGATGGAGAGGGCCTATTCAAAAAATAGCAAAAATAGCAGATCTACAAGCTCAAAACGCATCGCACTGCAACGCGTTTTGAGCTTGTAGATCGGCTATTTTTGCTACTTTTGAATTGGAATCCAGATTTTATTTTGCCATTTTTTAATTGGAATCCCGTAAAGAAACATTTTTATTTAATTTCAAATGCATTTAGTTATACTTATGTTAACTTTTAGGCCACATGTGGCCCCCAGGCCGCCAGTTGCCCGTGTATGTCCTAGCTCCTACACAGACAGATCCAAGGCCATTAGTTAATTGAACTCAGCAAGTTTGAACAGAAATGAGGATGCTTTTATTGCCACCATTGTTTCGTGTGCCATGTTGTCATGAATCATTCAGCGTGCATGTTGAGTGAGGAATGATGACATTTACGCCTGCCATTACAGTAAACTAGGGCTTTCCCTCATCCGGATGAACCATCAAAAACACGGCTCCCAGCAATACCAGGCGGAAATGGGCTTTCTGTTCAGACCACAGATGCTGTCCTCTCAGACAAAACTACAGTACGTATCTCAGACAGAGCTATGTACATTCCTGTAGCAAACGTGGTATTATACACAGTAAAAATCATTTCACTGTAACTCGGGGCATTGTCCACTAAGATGTTTTTTCCTGAGCGCAGCGTATGTTTTGAATTGTTTACAATTGGAGCGCCGCGTTTCTGGAAA
Source organism: Gymnoscopelus microlampas (assembly GCF_963454915.1). Lineage (NCBI taxonomy): Eukaryota > Metazoa > Chordata > Actinopteri > Myctophiformes > Myctophidae > Gymnoscopelus > Gymnoscopelus microlampas. The sequence continues at coordinate 10,964,417 of NC_139939.1, forward strand.
CACCAGCAGCGTGGTGTGGCGGCGAGCATTTATTTTGCGTTGGCGCGTTTACTCGTGGTGGTTTTATCTGCTTGAAGCTACTTGAAGCTTGAGCTGAAGTATTTTCAACTCCAGTGTTTGCAAGCGTTTGTAGGTGAGCGCTTTGGCGTTTTCAGCCGGGACAAAAAGTCTAAGCGGGGACGCGCCCCTCTGAGAGTGAAAAAAATTAACCAAATGGACCTTTACGGGTCCATTTTGGTTACATTTGTATACTCTCAGTGTTAAATTAGCGTTGAGGATTTGAATGTGTAAAGCTGTCTGACTATACTGTAGGCATTCACTCACGTTGTCGCCTCAGCATTAGGGTACAGACACATAAGCGACTGAAGCGGTCGCGTCTCGTTCACTCCTGTTCTATTCGAGCAAGGGGTTGGAGCTTATGGAATGCGAAGCATTGCCTCGTGCAATCATTCTTGTTGAACGCATGCTTGATGCGTTTGATGCCTCAGCATGCGTTGGCCAGAGCCTTCTATTAGAGAGTTGCGCCAATGAGGGGTCAGAAACAGCGTCGGTCACGTGGTTCATGTAGCTAGAAATAGTGACAAGGAGCCGTCGACTTCAATGCATTCCATGAACTTCCGGTTTAGGCATTTGTCACTATTCACCAATGTATGTGTATGTAGAAGACCTGGCCCGAAGAAGTGAACGGAGTTGGCGTAACTCTCTAATAGATGGCACTGGCGTTGGCCACTCCCCTGTTATCGCGCAGGTGTGACCGTACCCTTATTCTAATAGGCAGAGAGTCTCAGGCATTTCAACAGGTTTTCTGCATACAGGTAAGGTAACACATAAACATCTGAACGGGAGTAACCAACGGATGGCGAGGCGTGGAACGTGTCAATTATCCACGTGATTGGCTCACTGAAAGAAAACTACAAGCATAATGTCGGCCATGTGAGGTCAACGACTTTCTGGCGACCATAGCTAAATGAGTAGAGGCCGTCTGCGAAACATACGGTCCCCGATTCACCCCGAGTCTATGTGGCGATGTGTATCTGAGCAAGACACTTAACTGCTCCCCAGGCGCTGTATTAATAGTGCCCAGCACCTTCCATAGAATGGAAGTGAATGGGACGATAAGACTTCTGACGCAGATGTGTGTCTGTGCCCTTAACGAGAGACTTGGGTGGATGATGATTCAGTGGGGAGTCATGCAGTGTGCCACTTGTCACGACCTGTCATTCTGTCTATATCTGTCTCCCTGTCTGTCTATATCTGTCTCCCTGTCTGTCTGTCTCTGTCTCCCTGTCTCTGTCTCTATTTATTTAACTAAGTATCCTATATCATAACATTACTACTTCTAACAAACCAAACTACTTGAACACTGGTTTAAAATGCAGCTAATTATGATTATAATTGTGGATAGACCTCCTGCTTCAATAAATGTACATAAGCTCCGTCAATGAGCAGCAGCAGCCAAGCGGTATCCACGTGTATACCATCTATGAGCCACCCCGCCCCAGCCATCTTGTTCTCAATTCTTGTTTCCCTGCTAATTCTGGTCCCTGCCCACTCCAGCTGTGCCTTGTTCCTGTGATTAGTCCCCAGTGTGTATGTACCTGTCTGTTCCTTTAGTGTTTGTCAGATCCTCTGTTTATGCCAGCCTGTTGATGGAAGCCTGTTTGTGTTCAGTTAGGAATCCTGTGAATTAAAGCAATAAGCCACAAGGGGCAATGGTTTTATCAGGGATTTTAGAACGGCTAAGTAGTAGTGAGGCCTGATGCGGAGCGGAGGTCCTCTGTCATTCTTCGCTGTTCTAAAATCCACGGTAAACCACGCCCTTCCGTGGCTTATTGCTTTTCAAAAACGGTTACCAAATAGCAACATAAAAACGAACCCATCTCCCAATTTAATTTTTTTGATATCGATTTAATTACAAGAATAATTCAACTTGAGAAAGTAAAGTTTGCTTCATCTGATGACACCACTGTGCCACCCTCCTGCACGTTTACTTTTTTTGCGGGTTTGTGACGGATTTTGGATACCTATATTATACACTGTTATCAAAATGGCTGAATATGATATTAAAAAATCACACCCTGTGTGAAGGTAGCGGCGCCTTTGATACATTTTGTCATCGATATGTGTTTATAATGTGTTTATAGCCACGTGTCATGTGAAGCTTGACCAATCACTTTGTTGACGTACGCACCTGACCAATCAGAACGTTGACGCACACGGACAAAGTCAGGTATAGAGGAGATAAAAATACAAAATAAAATTATAATATTTATTTATTCATTTATTTTTTGGGTGGGCAGAAAAACCAAATGGGTGGGCCCAGACCCACCTATGCCCACCCGTGGCTATGCCCCTGGCACACATGCATGCACGCACACATACTGTACAGTCATGCAGGGAAAGGCATAGTAAAATACAGGGGGTTATTTAAACTTAGAGTGTATAAATGTACCCTAATTCTACAGTGCAGCCAAATTAACACTCTGGATTTGACTTTATTCTTTTCAATTATTTTATTTGACTTTTTTCTCTTTACTTTTAATTGCACTCTGTGAGTCAATTTGGGGGGGGGGGCAATGGAGGTACAGAGAACTCTGTGCTAGAGAAGGAACAGGTGCTTCAAAGTCTCTGCAGAGACCATGGTGTTTATTTGTAGAAAGAGGGAGAGGTGAAAAGAGGAGAGGAGAGGGGAGGGGAGCTGGAATTGGAAATGAGTAAGTGACGGGGACACAGGTGGACGCCTCGGAGACAAACAGGAAGAGAGAGAGAGAGAGAGAGAGAGAGAGAGAGAGAGAGAGAGAGAGAGAGAGAGAGAGAGAGATCTTCAATTAAAGTGAATCTGCCTTCGTGTTGACAGAGCTGGGTCATCTCAGCTGAGGTAAACAGCCCTGGTTCATCAAGAACTGTGCCGAAAAGCACGCGCGCACGGGCACGCACACACGCACACACACACACACACACAGCTTGTGGATGCGGCCAAGAGCCCAGCGGAGTCCAGTCAAGAAGTATATGTCACCATTGTTTTGCCAAATCAAATCGGTAGGGAGCCAAACATGACCACATGATCCCTGCAAAGATAATCACCATGTGAAATCATCTCCACGCGCACACACACACTAGCACTGAGGCAGGCACCTCCTGTACCAGCTCTCCCTCATCAACACACACACACACACACGCGCACGCACGCACACGCACACACACACACGCACACACACACACACACACGCACACACACACACACACACACACACACACACGCACACACACACACACACACACACACACACACACTAAAGCACCCACACATGAACACACAAAACACCCCAGTGCGTCAAGCCAGGAGTGTGCTATGGCTTGGTCTAATCAGTTATCTGCTGAAAGAAGGTCTCCACTCCAACCATTAAGTCCTGTTATTCTCTCCAATCTAGCCTCAACATTTCCTGCACTACAGTACTTGGCAACGCTGCTTGATTGCAATCTGGTGCCAAGGAAGGGAGGAGAGGAGAGGAGAGGAGAGGAGAGGAGAGGAGAGGAGAGGAGAGGAGAGGAGAGGAGAGGAGAGGAGAGGAGAGGGCAGGGGAGGGGAGGGCAGGGGATTGGAGGGGGGCAGGAGTGCAGCAAAGGGAGGAAAGGAGATAAAGACAATAGATACTCAATCCTTCACTTCCTTAGGTCAAGGAACATTGTGACTCTGCCCATTCATAGGTCAAAGGTGAAGGCTTTTAAGCTCGGTAAAAACAGAGTGACACAGCAGAGTTCAGTAGGGGTCATCCTTCCATAATTAAAAAGTAAAAGTGAATAATATTGACCATAGGTCAACATTCAGTATTAGCTAAAACAGAGAATTGTACCGATGATACTCTTTGTTAACTGTAACACATTAAAAAACAATGTTTTTTAGCTGTTGATGAATAAATATGAATGTAGTTAATACACATTATTATAATATTTAAATTCAGATTCTCTTCCGAGCAGGATCCTTACAGGTCAGGTCATCTTAACCCATTAAGACCTGGAACGCATCTGTTTCACTTTTTGATTTGAGCTAAAAAGCATTATTTTACACTTTGGCTATTTAAAAATAACAGATATACAAGCTCATAGCGCGGCACCGAGTGCCGCGCTATGAGCTTGTAGATCTGCTATTTATGAAAAATCTAAAAAGATTTTGCAAATCTTTGAATAGATCTTTTTTAAAGCGAACATTTGTAACTCAAATCTTTGCTTCTGGGGGTCCCTGGAAGAAAATATTTTGAGATGGGGGTCTGCGGCCAAATACATATACATTTTGGGGGTCCTTGACATGAAAAAGTTTGAGAATCACTGACATAGCATACTGTACGTTTCATAATTATGCATTGAGGCGATGCTTTCTTTAACAGTGTTGTCACTGTGCCGTGCCACTGTTGTCACATGTGCCTGTGTGCCGCGTCGTGCCACATGCCATCACCATTTCACACCTGAGATAAAATAGATCTACTGATTGCCTATGGGTGCGAAATAATGTGTGAACACTTAAAAAATGATAAAAAAATAAATAAACAAAGAGACACAGAATTAGTGCAAGTAGAAGAAAAGAAGAGGAAGAAGAAGAAGAAGAAGAAGAGGGGGAAAAGAATGATGTGTGTGCATGTGTGTCTATTTATTCAGTGTCCTCGCCTCCCAGAGATGCACATAACATGAATAATTTCATGACTTTGTTGGGGGAAACTTTCAAAAGTGTGGCAAGGCAGACTTGGGCGTGATAAATTATTAACGCACTTCATCAGAGCCACGCCGCCGCTCGCTGCCTGTATGAAGACGTGATGAAACAAGTCCATGAACAGCACAGACTGAGGGGTGAGGGACGGGGATGACTTTGACAATGACATCCACACACACACTGAGCCTCTATAATGCTGTAGAATATACTGTACATACATCTAAGGACAACTCCATAAAACAGTTCCCGTATGAAGTGAGAAGGAAATGGATGTGGAGGGAAAAAAACGATAGAATAAAGGAGCGATAGAATATAGAGCGATAGAATAAACGACAGAAAAACTAAGTACACTGCAAAACCCTGCGTGCTCATTTAAATTGCGTATTAGATAGTAGATTGACCTATATCGACGGGTTTGCAACGCAGATGTAGTTCATTTCAATAAGTATTTTCTAGCATTTTCAATACGTACAGGCTATACCTACCCTTTCTTTTTATTAGTGCACGGTAACCGGTCATCAATATCCATGTTGGTGCCCCAAGCAAACAGCATCCCTGTCATGCTTTATTACAGTACGTATTCATTGTTTAGCAAATTAATACATTCAAAGGTTTACACAAAACATTAAGTATTAAGATAATATATAATAGGGGGAAGAATGCTTTATATAAAGACATTTGAATGCAATATAAATACAATAAATAAAGTTATAAGAATGATTAAATAAATATAAATGATATGAATAATACAATTATGGTACAGAAGAATGAAGAAACAAAACTCCATAAAAAGCAGTGTCAAACACAATATAGAGATACATACAGGTTATAAGACAGACAGACAAATATATAAATAAAACAAACAAGGCAGGCAGGCAGGCAGACAGACAGACAGACAGACAGACAGACAGACAGACAGACAGACAGAATTAAAGACTGTATACATTATTGTGAAGTGATTGTTTGTTACCTGAACAGATCACCTCCAGTGTGTCTCTGTTACCAAAAGACACAGGTTTTCCACACTCACTCAGTGCAGATTCAGACCCAGCACAGGAAGAAATAATCCTCCATTTAAGTTGGAATTCAGAATCCTCACTCATTTCTGTTGAAACAGCAGAGCCACAGCCCAGCTGTCGACACACTACAGATGATGTCTTCAGGTTTGAGTAGTTCTCATCTGTAACTGGACGCCACCCACCCTGGTGTTTCATCTCTAATCTACCAGTACAGCGACTGGTTCCTCCCACCAACCTGACGGGGTCTGCAGAGGTACAATACAATGAGGAGTAAAGAAGAAAATATGACTTTATAAACTAATAATTGAAACCTAAAGTGTACTTTGTCTTTTACCTGAGCAGGTGAGTCCAACGGTCTTGTCAAGTGAGCAGTTGTTTCTAGTTGAGTCTGAGGTTTTACAGTCCAGGAGAACAGACTCACTGCCTTCACACTGGAATTCTTTGGTCCACATTGGTGCCTTCGCTTCTCCATAGAGTGCCCCCTGGAGGACTGAAGGAGCCCCACAGCCAAGCTCCCTACAGGCCACCTCTGCATCGTGCTGGTCAAAGTCACCTTCACACACTGAGACCCACGACTGATTAGACTTAACCTCCACTCTGCCTGAACAGAAATCATTCCCATTCACCAGCCTCACAGACTCTGAATAGAGAGAGAGAGAGAGAGAGAGAGAGAGAGAGAGAGAGAGAGAGAGAGAGAGAGAGAGAGAGAGAGAGAGAGAGAGAGAGAGAGAGAGAGAGAGAGAGAGAGAGAGAGAGAGAGAGAGAGAGAGAGAGAGAGTGAGTGGAAGCAAGACAGAGAGACACACAGTTTTACGTCATTTGAGGTAGGGGGGGGGGGGGTGTGAAGTGAACTACACATCTCACTACACATCCTGCTGTGCTAAGGCCGTCTGGTCTCCATGGGCTTGACAGTGAACATCATATTGAACAGAGCTGCAAGAACCTACATTTTCAAGTTATTGTTACCGTTATTATTATTATCGATTTCATACACATACACAAGTGCATTATTTATCTTGCTTGAATATAATATTATTTGTTTTTATTTATTTTTATTTTATTTTGCACACAGAACCAGGAGATAATGTGATCCAAAGATTTACTGCTCCATTCACTTCCTGGTTAAAGTATTTGGGAAATTGCCAATATCCCGGCACCTGTGTTTTACAATGTATTTGAGATGGTGAGAAATGCTATTTTCAACGGCGTATAACAAGCAAACGGGAGGTCGTGATTTATTTTTTTCTTTCACGGAAGCACAGTGAAACCCTCCGTGATTAGCAACCATCAGAGGATCGATCATACTGGAGATAAATATTCTGTGACTACTTGAAAAGCTAAGAAATCGAATAATCGCTGGCAATGGATGATTGATTGATTATTTATTCAGGCAGTGAATGAGTTAAAGGGATATTTCACGTTCAAATATGTTTGGGGTCATTTTAACATCTACTCAGGCTTTTGTGTTTCACCCCAGACAGTTTTGGAGTTGCTTGATTCAGTATTTAGATATTTGATATAAATGTTCAGACACACATCAGACACACCCCCTTCCTATACAAACCCATTGTAACTTCAAACTCCATTTTAACTCCTTGGGTGCCAAACTCTCCGGTTTTGCAAAGACGCACGTTGAGTGCCATAACCGGAGATCTCCGTGACATCGACTTTTTTTCCTTTTTTTCCCCACAAGGGTAGGGCTAGCGCAACTTTGGAATCACCCACGGTGCCTCTTAAATGGAAGGGACAGATGGATCACCGCGCCAAAAAAACTCCCTTCCGTCCGCTCCCATTCTATCTCCTTGATAAAAACCTCCAGATCTCCTTAACTTTTTCGATGCGCGATCACTCCGCAATGGCGACTCACGTGAGAGATGTTATTGTTCCAGGCGTTAGCCAGGAACATCCATCGTCGTACACGCATCCATTGTTTACATCTGGGTGCTTGTCATCGATTCTACAGCTCTAAACAGCGCAGCGTAAACGGTGAGATCGCTGGCACTAGATGTACCCTGTTTTAATAAACCTCTGGCACCTATTGAGTTAACCATGTTAGATCAATTGAAAACACACATCCTCGGTTCTGGCGACTGATATTGTCTTTCTAATGCATGAGGGGGCCCGGTTTATTCTATACATTTTTTCTTGTATTTTTAAAATATTTTTGGAATATTTAAATTTAAATAAAATAACTTAAACTTAAAAAAGCATGGCCCCCTCACATATTAAAAGGACAATATCAGACACCAGAACTAAGGACGTGTGTTTTCAAGGAATCCATCATTGTTAAAAAGTAGTTTGAAGTTACAATGGGTTTGTAAAGGAGGGGGCGTGTCTGAATATCAAATATCTAAACCTAAAAAACTGTCTGGGGTGAAATACAAAAGCCTGAGTCGACGTTAAATCGATCCCAAACAAGTTTAAAAGTTAAATATCCTTTAACATACTGTTTTTTTTATTTTTTAAAGACATTATAAAACCTGCATTTCCTTTGGAAATACAAGTATTTAATTCAGTCTGACCAGAAGCAACCCAATTGTTGTACCCCTTGTTGTGATAGATAGATAGATAGATAGATAGATAGATAGATAGATAGATAGATAGATAGATAGATAGATAGATAGATAGATAGATAGATGAAATAAGAGATTGTATAGATTACAGTCATTTTTAAAGTTATTGTTTGATACCTGAACAGATCACCTCCAGTCTATCGGAGGATTTATCAGACACCATTGGTCCACACTCCCTCAGTGAATATTCAGATCCAACACAGGGAGATATAACCCTCCATGCAGGTTGACGTTCAAAACTAGATCTCGTCACTGTTGAAACAGCAGAACCACAGTCCAGCTGTCTACACACTACAGATGCTGACTGCAGGTTCCAGATATAGTGAAACACTGGTCTCCTCTCTCCTTGGTGTTTCACCTCCAGTATACCAGTACAGTGACTGGTTCCTCCCACTAACCTGATATCATCAGGCTCTGTACAGAGACAAGAGAGGAATATATATACTGTATATGAGACAATCATTATCATCATCGTTGTATGATAATAAAATAATAAAGTGTAACTTGTCTTTTACCTGAGCAGGTGAGTCCAACAGTCTTGTCAGGTGAGCAGGTGGTGTTCCTAGTTGAGTCTGAGGTTCTACAGTCCAGGAGAACAGACTCACTGCCCTCACACTGGAACTCCTTAGTCCGCATTGGAGCTTTCGATTCTCCATAGAGTGCCCCCTGGAGGACTGAAGGAGCCCCACAGCCAAACTCCCTACAGACCACTTCTGCATCCTGCTGGTCAAAGTCACCTTCACACACTGAGACCCACGACTGATTAGACTTCACCTCCACTCTGCCTGAACACAAACTAGTCCCATTCACCAACCTGACAGACTCTGAAGAAAGAGAGAGAGAGAGAGAGAGAGAGAGAGAGAGAGAGAGAGAGAGAGAGAGAGAGAGAGAGAGAGAGAGAGAGAGAGAGAGAGGGGGAGCAGGGAGTTGAGTCGAAGAGGTACTTTTCAAAACCACTTTAATTTAAAGTTGCTAGAGAAAATGATGCTATATTTAACATGATTTTAAAAATAAATGAAAGTAAATTAATCACATGAAAATAAGTAAATAAATAAATAAAAAGTCAATTTTGCTCAAATGAGTTAATAATATTTACACAGTCCACACCCACCCACACACGCACGCACACAAACATACACACACACACACACACACACACACACACACACACAAAAACGGGAACCGCCTTCCATTTCGACATCCCGCCACTCCGACTACGTGGCTTCCGCGTGCGGTTAGGGTTATGGATTAGGGATAGGGTTAGGGTTAGTAATGTCGGAACAATAACATGTCGGAACAATGACATATAACCCACACAAACACACACACAGCAAATCAACAAGCTCACAATGCATCGCATCATGTGCAGCATTGTGCGCTTTTAGATGTGCTATTTTCACTATTTGTTAAATTAAACATTTATTTGAAATGTTTTCTTTCATTTGTCCCCCTCCCCCAAATATGGATGTGTGATTTCATGAGGTTAAAATAGATTTTAATAAATCGTTAAACTGTGATATTATCAAACATAAATATCAAACATATCTATATTTCCCAAAAGGAAATGTATTATTTCAGACCAGAATCAGGGATAAAACCAGATGAATGTATGTACAGTATGTACGTATGTATGTATGTATGTATGTATGTATGTATGTACGTATGTACGTATGTACATGTATGTACGTATGTATGGATGGATGGATGGATGGATGGATAGGTGAAATAAAAGACTACTGTCATTGATGAAGTCACTGTTTGTTACCTGAACAGATCACCTCCATTCTGGAGTCGGACTTATAAGACACCATTGTTCCACACTCCATCAGTGAAGATTCTGATCCCAAACAGGGAGATGAAATCAGCCATGTAGGTAGATCTGTAGAATCATCCCTCCATGTTGTTGAAACAGCAGAGCCACAGTCCAGCTGTCTACACACTACAGATGATGACTTCAGTTTCCAGGTGACCACATCCAATAGTCTCCACTCTCCCTGGTGTTTCACCTCCAGAATACCAGCACACTGACTGGTTCCTCCTACCAACCTGACATCAGACTCTGTATAGAGACAATAGAACAAACAATAAAAGTAATATGACTTTGATTAGAAGAAAACATTTCAGGCTACAATATAATGTGTAGTTGTTTGTTCATGTGTGTTTACCTGGTGTGTGGTGTGTTGGTTGAACCTGGAGAGCTGAAGAGAAAAAAAAACGAGTTTAACAAAGTACATGGATCCTATTAGTAGAGCAGTTTGGTTTATCTGTTGAAGTACAGGAGATCATGTCCTTTGGTTCTCCTGTTTGCTGCTATTTATTTGACATTCATAGGGTGGCAAAGGAGAAACTGTATGATTTATATCACAACACAGATACTAATAAAAAGGTATGCAGCAATTAATGTCAGACATGAAATGGTTTGTTGTACAAAAAGGTTGGGTGTAGGTTTCCACTAGGCAATTTTTGGGCCGGCTACCTGACCGACAGGATTATGTATTTTCTGCCCTATTAAACCCTGAATAAATTAATCGTTTGTGATTATATAGTTAGCCTACCTAAATAATATCTATACTCCATCATGCAGAGGTGTCGCTTGGCAAAAGATAACTGAATAAAGTCAGGACGACGTGAGTCCTGACTTTCAATCGTCAATTGGGTCCGGCTTGGTTCAGACTCTATTACTTCGGGACCCCGGGTCTATCTATCACTTGCCACCGATCCCACCACCCGCACACCAGGCCAAACACCAACACAGATGACCGGAGGGGCGATGACCGGAGGGGCGATGACTGGAGGGGCGATGACCGGAGGGGCGGCTCGTCGAGGGAAAGTGACTTCACCTTTGACAGTGACTCATCCTCACAATCGACGAGCAACGCTTTTTTATCCACACGCCGGCAGCATTACGCCCACCCAAGAAGAGGTGCAGACGCGGCAAGCGCACAACAAGGGGGCACAAACCAACGCCCATGGACGCGCAGCAAAGTGAGGAAACGGTAATTAATATATCAGTTGTCTCTTCTTTCCAAGGGACTGTCTTTTGTACCTGCCAGTGGTGTGAACATTTTTGGTTTAAAGGTGGATTTGTTCAAATGCTTGTTTAGGCAAATCAAATTGAGACATTTTTTTCTTAAGGAGCACTTGTGAACTTGTAGGTCGGCTGTTTTTGTTTTGTGTGAAACTGCATGTAACTTCAAGGAGCACTTCCCCCATTTTCAACCTTATTTTCATATAATTTGTCCTCACTAATGCTCATTATAAGATAGCATCGTTTCCGTCTACTTGGTCTGTGTCTCAGTCAGAGGAGGCCTGTGGACAGTTCAGAAACGTACCAGTGACATCATTGACGGGGAATCCAAGATAATAGAAATGACTTGGAATGACTTGTTCTTGCATTAATAATAATACAAACTAGAAAAAGTGCTCCTCGGAGCACAAGTCTCCGCCAGCAGACTTGTGTTGGGAATGTTGGGAATGTTCTAATTCTTACAAAAAATAGAACATGTTACTGTGTCATAGTAACATGACACAAGTGTCCTATCCGTCTGTATAACTGTCCTATCCGTCCTGTCTGTATAAGTGTCCTATCCGTCCTGTCTGTATAAGTGTCCTATCCGTCCTGTCTGTATAAGTGTCCTATCCGTCCTGTCTGTATAAGTGTCCTATCCGTCCTGTCTATGTAAGTGTCCTATCCGTCCTGTCTGTGTAAGTGTCCTATCACTCCTGTCTATGTAAGTGTCCTATCCGTCCTGTCTGTGTAAGTGTCCTATCTGTCCTGTCTGTGTAAGTGTCCTATCCAATTGTTACAGTAGCCGCCATTTCTCAGCTCATTCTCATTTCGTGATTATTCCTGTCTTACCTCACTTTGAAAGAGGCAAAGACTCTTTCAAAGTGACACGTGTATTTATAGCCTGTTATATGTCACTAGCCAATCAGATCACACTATTTCACCGTATTGTCAAGTGTCACGTGAGGCTCGACCAATGTTTGCTTGGCTGACGGAAAGTGTAAACAAACTCTCCTGGCAGAGACAATAAAAATAAACATCTTTGAATTATTTTTTGAAATGACCAAACCTGCCTACCAAAGATGTCACTGGTAGGCGGTACTGTGCACAGCCCTCCTCTGAGACACTCTGAGTAGACAGAAATGCTACATTCTCCAGTTTGTCCTTTTTTCTATACCTCTACATTACTAATTTAATAATTTATTCATTTTTTATGTCCGTTGAGGCATATGTTTTTATCTCTGCTTCTGGTCCGACTGAATATAAATACATGCATTTACTTTTGTCTGATATGTTTGATGTTTATGTTTGAGAGTGTACAAAATGGAACCAAGGAGCCTTATAGGTCTGTAACTCTGAAAGTGTACACATGGAACCAAATGGACCCTTGCAACTCTGAGTGTACAAAATGGAACCAAATAGACCGTTACAGGTCTGTAACTCTGAGAGAGTACAAATGGAACCAAATGGACCCTTACAGGTCTGTAACTCTGAGAGCGTACAAATTAATGAAATTAACACTGGGTCCCAGGGATAATAACATTTGTATCAAAAGCATATCAACAGGGGGGTCCTTGAAGTGATTTTTTTCCCCTAAAGGTTGAAAACCACTGTGCTAGACAGGGTTATAAGACGTACCCAGGACTATGAGCGTGATGCTGGTCTCCCCCTGACTGACCGGGTCCTGGGGGGCAGTGATCTCACAGAGGTACTCCCCCGCATCCTTCTGGGTCACGTTGTGCACGGTCACCGTGGCCCCTTCGATGGATGCCCGGTCTGCAAAGGAACCTGGCGAGGATGGACAAGAGGGTCACAGCTTAGAAGGGACATAATATTGTCACTGTAGGGCAGTGGTGGAAAGTAACTAAGTACATTTACTTAAGTACAATTTTGAGGTACTTGTACTTTACTTGAGTATTTCCAATTTACAATACTTTTACTTCTACTCCATTACATCTCAGAGGCAAATGTTGTACTTTTACTCCAATACAATTATTTGAAAACGTTAGTTACTAGGTACTTTTCAGAATAAAATTGCCATATAATACAAATTATTATATTATAGAATGTACATTAACCACTTTAACCCTATTTTATACATGCTATTTGAAAATAGCCGATCTACAAGCTCACAACGCGTCACATTGCGACGCATTGTGAGCTTGTAGATCTGCTATTTTCAAACATTTCAGTACATTTTTATACCAATACTTTTGTACTTTTACTCAAGTCAATTTTGAATTCCGGACTTTTACTTGTCACGGAGTACTCCTACATTGCAGTATCGATACTTTTACTTAAGTAAAACATTTGAGTACTTTTTCCACCACTGCTGTAGGGTGGAAACCTTGTACTTTATGTCCAAAACCATTGCTTTTCAGGAAATGGAAGAAAGTCTGTTGTGCTCCTGTGGATCCAATGCAGTTATTATTTAGTCACACGCTCTTGTTAATGCTTTTTATTGGTTCAGTATTTAAAACCCACAGACACACTTAATCACTTTCAACCTGGCATCCCAATTTTGCTTCCTAAATGTTCTCAAGCCTTTTTCATGTCAAGGACCCCCAAAATTATATTTGTTTTGGGCTGCAGACCCCCTGTCTCAAAAGGACGGGGGGTCAACACATAATGTTGGTTTCGTGTTTTTTTGTTTGTTTTTAGCTGCAGTTTTTTTCTGCTCGTGTTTTTGTGTCATCGCTTCCAATGTACACGTTTATCCTATATCCTGTATGAGTTATCTCTACAATTTGGATGGAACTGGTATCCTGACCAAAACATGTGTTTTCTGTCAGAGAGAGGCCGCGGACCCCCATCTAAAAATGTTTTGTGCCAGTGACCTCCAGAAGCAAAGACATCAGTTAAAAAATGTCGCTTTAAAAAATATAAATATTCAAAGGTTTTTCTTGTTTTTTCTCGGTGCCACGCTATGAGCTTGTAGATAGTAGCTAGTAGCTAAGTGGTTAAAATGGTTGTGACGCTATTTGAACTAATTTCGCTGGGGACCCCCTGGTAACCCCCCCCCCCCCCCCCCCAGGACCACTGTCGGTCCCCGGACCCACTGGTTGAGAACCACTGCTCTACAGCATTGATTACTATCATAATATAGAGCTATACATCACTTACAGCATATTTAAATGGTCAAAAAGAGCTAAAGAGCGAAGGAGAGGGTTCCTCACCATAAAACTGTCCATCAAAGTAGATAAAGGACATGTCTTCTCCCTTCTTCTTCCATTCGATGCGAGGGTTCTGGTCCCACTTTGTGTGGAAGACACACGACAGCACCGCGTCTGGACACGACCGGAAAAAAATGATATGACTTTTTTGTATTATTATGATGGAACATATAAAAAGGCATCTCACACATGTTAGTTTTCATTTCACTAGTAAGAGACCACACCTTCTGCTCAAGTTAAACAGTATTTATTGAATAGAATGAGATGTACAGAATGTGTATTGATGAGGAGCCCGAGGTGGGGCGAGACTTAGGGTGGGGGTGTAGTCTCGGGAGCCAGACGACCATGGTTGCTCGGCCCTGGAGCTGTCTGTCGCCTCTGCTCCGAATGCTACCCCCAAAAGGCTACAACGGTTTGTGGAGATGACCAGAGGGTCTATTACGTGCATGGATCTCTAATATTAGCCAAAGTGAGCTGCTTGGAAGATGAGCTGATGGAACGCTGCCCCCCAAAAGGGTGCGTCGGTTGTGGAGGTGACCGGAGGGGGTGTCTAGGCGGGCAACTGTCACATGATTCCTCCTGTCCTTGGACCCTCGGTCGGGCGAGGAAAAACTCCCACCGGGAGGGTCGGGTGGAAGAAACCTCGGGAAGGATCACGAAGGAGGGGACCCCCTTCCGGGGCGGACAGGCTAGGAATATGCGGCAGTTACGGGCGGCCTAGAGTGATGTGTGCGTGGTGCACGTCTTGGAGGTTGGTCCGTATATAGGAGTGGTACGCCTGGGAAGACCACCGTCCGAGGAAGCGGACCAGATGGTCCGGGAGGCCTTGCCGGGACGCGGTGGTGGCGGCGCCGATCCGGAATGAGTGACCGGAGTAGAGTTGGGGTGGGAGGTCGGAAAGGGAGAGGACTTGACGGAGGTGGTGGTGGAACCAGGAACGGGTGACGATTGAGCCGGTTTCCGTGATGAAGAGGGGGTCTTGAGGTGTGGCGTGAAAGGAACGTCTCGTGGTGACATAGCGGAGGAGGGGCTCATATGGACTGAGGGGGGAGTCTGTCTTGAAGAGATGAATGGTGGATGAACGCCCCAGCTGGTCCGTCTTGCTGCGTTTGAGGGTGAAGGTGAGGGATTCGGAGGAGTGGAAGGTGATGTCGGCCAGGCTTGGATGGTCGCACCGGGAGGACGAGGAGGTCAGCTCAGAGCACCGGAGGAAGCCGAAAAAAGCCAGGAGGAACATGCTTTCCAGGGTGGGGGAGATCTGGGGTGTGAGGTAGCCGGCACGGAGGGTATGGAGGCAGTGAAGAAGCAGGTCAGAGGTTAGCGGATGACGTCTGGGTGTGGTCGGGACTTCGCTGCGTCGAAGGCCCCGAAGCAGCATGGCGATGTGGGGGTGGGAGATGGCCTGGCTCGGGAATCCGTCCAAGAGGCGGAAGAAGAAGCCGACCCCGCTGAGGTAGACGTGGAGGGTGGAGGTGTGGAGGTGGAGATGGGAGTGGCAGTGTGTGAGGAATGCTGCGATTATGGTGACGTCAGCTGAGGGGAAGGGGGTGCCGGTGTTGGTGTGGAACCTCTTGATTGTGTCCCATGCTGTGAGGTAGGTGGTGAGTGTCCTGGGTGCAAATCCTTTGATGATGTGGTAGGGCTTTCACGACTAGAGATTTTTACAGGTCGACTAATTTGACCCAGTGGTAGTCGACTAGTCGACTAGTCGAAATTTACATTAAAAAAAATATATATTATCTTTTTTTTTTTTTTTTAGGGGGGGCATTGTTTGAATGCCATCCTACTACTATATAACTATTATTATTATCCTCCTGCCCTTATTTTTATGCCGTTTTAAGGGAAGCACTTCTGGCAGAGCAGCACAGCACCACAGCAGTGTCTCCAAGGATCCCCATTGCCCAATAATAGGCTTTTATTGGGCATACTTTTGACCCCCTTTTGATAAAAAATAAAGTCAGGAGGATAATAATAATAGTAAGATGGGCCATTACTATGGCATTAAAAAATAAAAAATAAAAGTTCCCAACTATTCGACTAGTACCAACAAGGTCGGAGTGGATGTGGGGTTGTGGGGGCAGGCGGGGCGAGTGTGAGCTCCCCCGCAGAACGAGCAGACATGTAGGAAGCGGCATGCAGATGAGGCGCAACCGGCGCAGGACAGGCCTCCCCCCAGCGTTGTTGGCGTTAGAGGGCTACACGGAGCGGGAGAAGTTGGAGGAGGATAGCCTGGGGACTATGGAGGGGGGAGGTGCAGCGGAGCGACTGCGGGGGAAAAGGGGTGGTGGATTGGTGGTACTGGACGGAATTGGTTTGCCGTTTTGACGGGGCTTTTGGGTGGCCGTGGTGCAGACTGCGGACGGGTGGGAAGGGGCTCCACACAGGTCGCAAGACAGCGCGGCCCTGGCCGTGAACACCCTGCAATAGAGTTCACGGTCCAGGGCCCCCCAGTAGGTGTTGGTGTTGAATTGCTGTATGCGGGCGGCTGCTGCTGTGGCGAATAGTACGTGATAATTATAGTACCCCGTGCCGCCGAACCGAATGGCCAGAGGGAGGCGGAGTTGGAGCGTAGAGCCTGCGTGGGCGGGGCCGCTGGAGTGGCTGGTCCTGGAACCGCTGAGCTGAGGTGGGCCAGGTAGGCCTGGAATAGTTCGGGATTGCGGCCCGTTTTTAGGAAGGGAACCCCCCTCGCCGCGAGCACACTCTGTAGGCCGGCGACAGTCCACAAGGAGATGGAAAGCAGCGGTATGGGGCCGCGCGAACATTAGTTTTCTACGAATTTATTCGTCTCCACTACATTTTGGAGGCAAAACTTGTACTTTTTACTTTACTATAATACAATAATGCTGAAATTGACCATTCTACATAATGAGCACTTTTACTTTTGGGTGCTGTACAGTATTTTACTTTATTTTAAGGGATAGTTCACTCACAAAATGACTTTTTTTCTATCAATTACACACCCCATGGACCCCATGGAGAGAATTCATGGAGTTTTTTTTTGTTTTTGTACCCTAACCCTAACCAGAGACATTAGCATCTTTCCGCCGGTCATCAAATTATTGTCTTAGGAATGAAATAAAAACAGAAAAACCTCCATGAATTCAAAGTTTCATGGGGTGTGTAATTGATAGAAAATGTATTTGGGTGAACTATCCCTTTAATTTAGAATACAGGAGTTACACTGTGGTAGAAATCAGAGTACTTCTTCCATCACAGGTGAAATCACTGGTACCTGTGTTCTCCCGCACTTCCACCTTGTGTGTTGTGGACGTCACGGTGACAGAGACAGAGAGACCACCTGGAGAGAGGGGGGAGGGGGGAGGGGGGGGGAGATAAGAGAGGGGGAGGGAGAGAGAGAGAGAGAGAGAGAGAGAGAGAGAGAGACAGAGAGAGATAGAGAGAGACAGAGAGAGACAGAGGCATTTGAATAAATTGCTGCTATTTGTTGTAAAGGTTTTAAACCAAGTGAATGCAAAACATTGAAATACTGCTGTTAACCGTTTCAAAGGTTACCAAGCTAACCTTTCCTATGCGGACTTATTACTATTTTTTTTTCTTTCTTGTTTTGTCTCTGTTCATTAAGGGTTCGAGGCCTACAGTATATAACCTGGCTCCGTCAAAATGGAAGAAGCTTGCGACACACATTTTGTTTCACAGCCTACTTCCATCTGAGACTTCGGAAGCAGAATCGATGACAGACGGCGTTTTCATTTTTTCAAGCTACTCGGCAGGTGATTGGATGATCCCGCCCCTAGCAGCCGCTGATTGGTTCGAAACCGCAGCAGTTCGGGCAGCTTTACTCCCTGAGCAATCCCAGACCTCCTTCCTGAAATCAAATGCAAATGAGATTTCGGGAGGGAGGGGGGTTTACAAGGCTATACAATATAAGGCTCGAAGCCTTATTGCATCTCTTGGCTTTCTCTTTCTTCTGACGTTTTTGCAGTTCTGGCCTAACCGTGTGGTCACTTTTTACGAAACTCGTCAATATGTTAGAGGGCTATGCCCTGTCTATCGGGGCTATGCCCTGGGGGCTATGCCCTGGGGGCTATGCCCTGTCTAATCTGTCTATCGCCAGATTACTTTTACTGGCGATAGACAGAGAGATAGTAATGTTTAATCCAGATCAATACAATGTTATCATCACTGCTGACTTTTCGCTTTGCTTCTGACACAATGTTTACAGTATCTATTAACTCAGCAAAAAAACGAACAAAACTGAACAAATACCACAAGTGGAAAAAAATGGGTCAATGGGCCCACAACCCATTTTTAGGTGTATATGGGTTGTGAGTAAATTTCCACTTTTTTATTTCCGAAACAATTTTGAAAATTATTTCAAAAGATTTTCACACACACACAAATATCAGAATTAAAAAAGGCAAACATGTGTATTAGTACTATGTAATTATTCAGTAGTAATTCATGAAATCAAAGAAATTCCATACAAATTAAAATAAAGAAAACTTGATCATCCAGTCTCAGGTGGTATCAGGAGCTGGCGGATTAGATCTACTTACAATGCAGCACCATGGTTAGTGAGGAAAGGAGCAGAGAGGGCACACTCAGCCACAGTAGGCCTACCATCTTCATCCTGCTGTCTGCTCCTGTGTCTGCTGAAGCTCCACACGTAAAATGGTAAATGGTATTTATATAGCGCAGCGCAGCGCCCGCACACACACACACACACACACACACACACACACACACACACACACACACACACACACACACACACACACACACACACACACACACACACACACACACACACACACTGCTACTGGTAGACTTTGACTGACTTTGATAAGGAGAAATCAATAGGCTGTAGTGAAGGATTTTTTAATGTTTGTTTTTTTGCTTTCTACCCCTTTTTCTCCCCAATTTAGTTCAGGTTATTGTTGGACCTGCTGTTCAGGGCTGGACTGGGCATCTGGCATGCCCTGTGGGCTGACCATTAAAGAGAGAGTCCACCAAAAAAGAGAGAGAAAAAAACAGCACCGGGTTGGCTGGCTCCCACTTTAAGAGGTGATGTGGTGAGCACAACTGTATGCCTTCCTTATCCAACATTAAGCATGGATAATATATGACAGTCTTGTATCAAGGCTAGTTGCTAGCTATTTGAAGAATGTTAAACAGCAAACTCTGCATGGTGTGTGGTGTGTTGCATGTAACTATGTCTAGATATCTAAGGTAACAGGATAGGTGGCACTAGGGACATATGGGCACCTCGATGTACAATTGGCTATATTGTCCAAATTGTAAAAAACAAAAAAATAAAATAATGTAATTAAGTGTACATGATGTGAACATGCACGGTACATCATTATCAGAATGAATTGTGGCGACGCTATGTGTATGGCATGTTCAACCCTTTTTTCTTTCATTTTTGGCAATCATGTTACTTCAATATGCTTTAACTTACAGACTCCATCTTAGGACTTGAATCGCTCAAATACAATTTTTTATTACGTATATACTTTTGGAGCTATCTCTCTTCAAACCACATGTGGTATTTTCAGCTCAGTGAATGCATTAAAGGAACACTGCACTCAGCGTTTTTCTGATCAACATGTATGGTTCTCAGTGGTAGAAAGTAACAAAGATCATTAATTGCATGAACGTGATGAGTCGTTTCCCCCAAATAATGAATTCATTCATTCATTCATTATTATATGCTCATGCACTTAAAAAAACCCAATTACAATCACACAATCTCTCTCTCTCTCTCTCTCTCTCTCTCTCTCTCTCTCTCTCTCTCTCTCTCTCTCTCTCTCTCTCTCTCTCTCTCTCTCTCTCTCTCTCTCTCTCTCTCTCTCTCTTTGCTCTCAGCGAAGGCGGTCGCATTTTTTTCCTTCTCTCCCTATACCCTCTATCTCTTTCCCTTTCTACCTCGCCTGGCGCGTCTCTCTAAACTGTCTCCTCGAAAAAAAATATCGGGAGTAAACATGGAAATTGTTAGCTGGCCTCTCAACGCAATTGACTAAAACTTTTCAACAAGGAAAGCGGGTCCGAAGGAGCCCACCTGCCCGGACGGGACACTGGGTATATGATGGACTCGTACTACGATAAGTGGAGTGTCGTCTGCCTGGCTGTCCTATCTGTTGGAAGATATTGAGGATGTCTACCTATGGCCTTATGATAACAGGTCTTTTGCTGATTGGCACACGCATTGCACTGGTGTATCAAAAAATTGGAAAGACGGCAGCACTAGAAGGGGCCCCGAGACTGCCTGTCATGATATTAGAGTTGGGCAGGGTGGTGGGGGCTCAGACTGTTAAGATTACTGAACTGAAACGTGGCATGACTACCATCCTCGAGAAGGATCACAGGCTGGACAACATCCTGGTGGCGATCACTGACTTGAAGCGTGTTGCGGATAACATCTCAGATAAGGATCGCAAATTGGTCATCGCAGATGACCAATTTGGAGAACCAATTCGGAGAACCAGAGATGTCTTTATCGGTGTCCCCAAAGAAATAATCAGATTTGTCTCTTTGCTTCCAGCTCTTTTCTTTCAAACTTGACCTTTGGGGAAGAGACCTGCTTCATAATTAAAACCTGTTATGGCGCAGACCTGAAGAAATATCCAACTATGAAAGACAAGGAGCAAGAGGTGCTCATTCCTCCTCCTGAGTTGTTCAAGATAGTCTCAATCCAAGACAAGGATAAATGTACCATTGGCAATTGTAATAGATGCATCACATTGGAAAGTGCAGGGTTCCTCAGCAGTCTGAACTGCACAGCTGCAGGTTAGATCAAGGAGACTCAAATGAAGCAATTATTAGTCTTGAGAGTCAAACATAATACACTCGTGTTGACTATAATAACCCAACTAAAACATGCCTCAACAGCCATAGTACCCATTTAGTATAGACCATAGTTATTTATAGTAGGCCTATTTAGGATGTACAGTAATTACAGTAATTATTAAATGTGCACAAAGTTACTAGAATAGAATAGACTCTACTTCTGATGTATTGTAGAATATAGAATCTGCTTCTGTTGTGTTGTTTATGTTTCTGTTAATGTTGTCTGATGAGCTATTGTAGCATTGATGAGCAAATACAGAATAAAATAGCATAAATATATTTTGGGGCTAAATACTAGTGCACATGAATGATTTGCAATTTATGGGTTAAAATAATGTCTATTTTTGTTTTTTTATCAATAAACTGTCATACATTTTGCATTTCTTGGCTACATTACTCTGTTTATCCAGAATTGCACTGACCAAAAACACTGATATCATATAGCTACTAGTTACTCTAATGAACAATTTCTCATATTATTTTCCATTAAAAGGCTTCAGCATAAATGGAGGTTGTGCATGAATGTCAGATTACTCCTAAAATGATCTTCTTTATATCGTCTTCATTTGACCACTAGATGTGATACAAACATCTGACTCAAAGTATTAAAATCAATGCTGCACTCTAGTGGCAAAGATTAAGCACAGCAAGGAATACTTGATAGTGAGCTCATTGGACGCTCAAACTCCTTCCGAGAAGAATTTGTGACTGGACAGTGAACTTCGCTGTAGTATCATTAGTACCCTACACTTAGTGTAAGGTACTAATGATTTGACAAAATGTAAAGTGAGACAATATGTAGTTACAAAAAGTGTGTCGCAAGCTTCTTCCATTTGGCAAAGTCAGGTTAATATACTGTACAGTAGCAGGGTCATGGATATGGAGCTAATTTATAGAATGGGAAAAAGTATTCACATAACTCAATGAAATATTGTTATTTCCTCTGCAATGGTTAGTCTAGAGACTATTGATTGATTGATTGATTGATTGATTGATTGATTGATTGATTGAT
The DNA here is from genome assembly GCF_963454915.1 of Gymnoscopelus microlampas. Taxonomy (NCBI): domain Eukaryota; kingdom Metazoa; phylum Chordata; class Actinopteri; order Myctophiformes; family Myctophidae; genus Gymnoscopelus; species Gymnoscopelus microlampas. The sequence continues at coordinate 10,986,719 of NC_139939.1, forward strand.
TGATTGATTGATTGATTGATTGATCAAACATTTTATTGAAGTAGGTGTAAATGAAATGCCTATACACACATAAATCAATAGGATGAACACAATCAATTTATTTGCATCGGTCCCTTAGTGCAGCGGTGCAGAAACAGTGTAGAATCATTATCACTTCGAAATAAAACAAGACAAACAGGTAACATGGTAGTCTGCACAGTATCACAGTTCACACTGCTACGTGCATAATGTCACCAAGCAGAACCACCTCTGGCCTAAAGAGTTGTCTGACAGGATGTGAGTGACCACGTTTTATACTCCTTGTGTGTGTGTGCGTGCGTGCCTGAGCGTCTGCTCATGTAGATGAGTGTGCATGTCACTAAACAAACAGTGCAACGAGCAAACAATAAAGAAAAGATACATTGAAATATAATGAAACAAAATAAATGTTCTCTAAAAGTAACAATAAAGACAATAATTGAAAATAAGGAACCTTCTGCAGCCAACTTTTTTTTAGGGAGGACTTAAAATATAAGTATAGTAATAACAATAGAACTAAGCTTAGCAGTCCATTCCACAGAACTGCCGCAGTAAAATAATCAATTATTATGGAACACTAAGATATATTGTATTAACAAACTCTCTACCATACAGATAAAACATAAAACAGGTTAAAATTAAATAAAATAAAAACCAGCAGCATACCTAAAGAGAATGTACAGAATATGATGGGATAATAATTTAGGAACTAATATATTGGATATAGAGTTGGCCTATACAACACTTAGTTCAAGGTTAAATATGTACAAAGAAAACATGTCAGTTAGCTCCTTGTTCATGGCTCTGATAGCCTGCAGAGGGAAGAAACTGTTTATCCACAATTGCACCAAAAAGACTAACTTATTCTTGTTAGCTACTAAAATGTTCCATTTATCATATCATTTTACATTTAAAATGTTCAGGCAACAAGAGCAATGCATGTTACCTAAATATTTACATGTTAATTTACATTTACATGATCATCATGGTGAACATGAAGGTTGTGCATGGATGTCAGATTACTCCCAGATTACCGTCTTTACATCCCATAATGATCATGTGTTCATTTGGCTGTTCTAGATGCAAACGTCTGACTCAAAGTGTGAAAATCAATGTCGCCCTCTAGTGGCAAGCATTACGTACAGCAAGGAAAATTGATTGAGTTCAGTAGAAGCTCAAACTCCTTCTGTCCAAGGATTTCTGACTGGACAGTGAAGTGTACTGTACTATTAATGTGATAAAATGTAATGTGAGAGAATATACAGTAGTAGCATGCTCATGGAAAGGCTTTATAGAGCAAAATTATAGAATGTGCAAAACATAATCAATATTGTTCTTTCCTCTGTATGGTTAGTGATCACCCTACCCTGTGCCAATGTTGGCACCCATGCCTAAGGTTGCCTACCAACTTGTGATACTGTACAGCAGAGTACAGTATCACACTGCATGACATTATACACTGCTACGTGCATAATGTCACCAAGCAGAGCCACATCTGGCAAAAGTTGTCTGACAGGATGTGTGTGACCACTTTTTATACTCCTTGTTTGAGATTGTGTGTGTGTGTGTGTGTGTGTGTGTGTGTGTGTGTGTGTGTGTGTGTGTGTGTGTGTGTGTGTGTGTGTGTGTGTGTGTGTGTGTGTGTGTGTGTGTGTGTGTGTGTGTGTGTGTGTGTGTGTGTGTGTGTGTGTGTGTGAGACAAACAGAGAGTATAACGTGGTCAACTTCTGTCATGCTGTCTTGTCAGACAGTCAGCATGACTATTTCCTGTATAACTGTGCAAATGTGGTGCACATGCAAATGTGGTTGGTGGTCTGGCTACTTTGACGTATTAAGAAGCCCCTAACACGTTCTCATATCATCACTGATCAGTAACACCTCTAGGACCCTAAGCATTTACGGTAATTCCGTGGACGGGGGAGTGTTCATTTTGTTTCACTCAGCGTTTTGCGTGTGTGAAACGGATTACGTCCACCATGGCTTGCCAACTTGGGCGGCATGCCTGTTGCCACACGAAGCCGTTGGCTTCGGCTCGACGAAGCCGTCACGTCGGCTCGACGTGGGCAGAACGCCTCGCGAGATTCAAGGCCTCGCTGCTGGCAGCCTGCCTCGTTTATCTTTTTAACAGTTTATTCAAATTTAAAAACACAAAACCAACTCAAGGGCCAGGCCTTTTCTTGAGTTTTCACAACTTAAAAGTATTAACCTGGGGTTATATATAAGAAAATATTGTTAATTCCATGAAATTGTGAATTCCAATAAATTCCATGCAAGCCTCAAACACAGCATAAATCTAAATGTATTCTACATCATCATCTGTTGCACAGCTGTACCAACTCCAGTGCAGTCCCTCCATGTTATGGGACATAATAAACAACAGTGTGATTGCAGATATTTTCAACCTCTCCCTCTCCATGAACATACCGTGACACACATAATCAGTGATTCTGAATGATTCTGATTCTGATTTGAAGCTGTCTGGATACACCTACTGTAAGATGAGCTGGATAATGAACACAGTGTCGTGAAATATTGATCTTTGTTTAAGGCCAGAATGTGGTTCTGTTTCATGACATCATGCATTTATCATTGTGAGCTGTGATACATACAGAGACTACCATTTTACCCTTTTACCTTTTCATCTTATTGTATTGTTTGTCTTTTTATTATTCCTAGGAATGTTCAGGAAAATCACTGCCTATAATGCTGCTGCCAGCTGTATTGTATGTGTGTGTACGTGACAATAAATAATATGTATTCTACATTTCCATACACACATGTGTTTCTGTGTCTTTCTCATCAAGCCTCGTGTAAACGCCTGTTGTTCTGGTGCCAAAAAAAGATGGTGCATTACGTTTTTGTATTGACTTTAGGTACCTTAACTCTGTATCTGCCTTTGATCCCTATCCAATGCCGCGGATTGATGACATGTTGGAGCGGGTCGGCAGAGCGAGGTACATCACCACTTTGGACCTGAGCAAAGGTTACTGGCAGCTGGCCTTGGCACCAGACAGTAAAGAACTGACAGCATTCAAGACACCATTTGGTATGTACCAGTTTCGTGTTATGCCATTTGGGCTCCATGGAGCACCTGCCACATTTCAAAGACTAATGGACCATGTACTGAGGGATGTGTCTGAGCTCTCTGCAGCATACCTGGATGATGTAGTGATCTTCAGCCAGTCCTGGGAGGAGCATGTGGGCCACGTGCAACAGGTCCTGCAACACATCCGGACAGCTGGGCTAACCATCAACCCCTCGAAAGTGTGCTGTTGCCCAGAGAGAAGTGCAGTACCTGGGGTTTGTCATTGGGTATGGCAAGATCAGGCCACAGGTTGGCAAAGTTGAAGCCATCCGTTCCTTCCCTGTTCCAACCACCAAGAAGACGGTGAGAGGTTTTGTTGGCCTCGTAGGGTGGTACAGAAAATTCATTCCCCATCATGCAGAGAGATCAGCAGTGCTTACAGACCTCACGAGAGACTCATTCCCCACTAAAGTGCGCTGGAATGATGAGTGTGAAAGAGCATTCAAAGACCTCAAGGAAGCAATCTGCACCCATCCAGTCCTTCACAGTCCAGACTTCGAAAAGCCATTCACCTTGCAGACAGATGCTTCTGGAGTGGGCCTGGGAGCGGTGCTGCTGCAGGAGGTGGATGGGGAGATGAAGCCAGTGGCATTCCTGAGTCGTAAGCTGGAGGATACCCAGGCGTTTCGGGCCATATTTTGATGGAATCGTGCACTTTACGATAAAAGCATGAAATTTGGCACACAGTTAGAGCATGCCATAAGGAACATTTTTGGCTATAGGGCCATCGCAGATTTTTCCTGTGGTAACCATGGCAGCCATTTTCCAAAATGGCCACCACCTGCTGTTATTTTACCAATAACTCAGGTTCTAGACCACCTAGGATCTTGATTCTGGTGACTAATCCTACATTTTCAAGGATGGGGAATACAGTGGTACTATTTAGATTTGTCCTGTGGTAACCATGGCAGCGATTTTCCAAAATGGCCGCCACCTGCTGTCATTTTACCAATAACTCACGTGCTAGACCACCTAGGATCTTCATTATGGTGACTAATCCTACATTTTCAAGGATGAGGAATACAGTGGTACTATTTACAACATGCTACTACCTAACTACATATATCTGGCATTCAGTTAATTAAATAATAGTAAACCCATCAAAATATGTAATGGTGTAGTACAGTACATGTTTTCAAACTGACACATGAGAGTCAAGAATGTTTCTTTTATTAGTAGTAGTATTGCATAATTATTTTCAATGGACTATAAGACACAACAAAGACAGAGTACTCATGAGTCATAGCCTAATGGCATATAGACCAATTATTTGTTTACCAACATTGAGACTGGACGCACAGGTGATTGTTTCACGCAATCAATTCTCAACCTGTTATTTTGGGGTGCGCTGGTTTCAGCACACCCCAACCCCCTCTGGTGTGTTGGCTAGTGAGGCGCGTCCTAGCGAGACCTGATAGAATGGGTTTCATTGCGCGCATACTGGTTCCGCGCAGACTGGTTCTTATCAGTGTGACGTCATCTGTTAAGGGGTCTATTCAATAAAGCCAGATAATCTACACAATGTTAGTTGCACAGTCCACCACAGTAGCAAAGGGCAGTACACTGAAGTGCTGCCTTAACACATCTGCATTGTCCACTGCATCCCTTTTTGCAACCACAGCGGAGGAGTTCCCGACAGGCCAGGCTCGCTTCTGTGTGGTCCAGTGCACTTCCCATCCTCCTGTCAAAATTAGAATCAGCTTTATTGTCAGATCACGGGTTTACAAGTGTAAAGAAGTGGATTAAATTATTTGTATTCACCTGTCTCCTTCCTCTTCCACCCCCATTCACCTGGGGATGGGAGTTCAGGGGCTGCAACCATCACCTGTCCCCAGCAGTGGCCAGCTTGGTAGGCTGCCCTCTTTGTATGTTGAATCAGTGCAGCTCATGTTGGGGGGAGTCCATCAATTGTTCTACCCTTCTGGGTGAATAGCTGCTTCCGTGCCTGATTCACTGATGCCTGGCCGCTTGTGCGGTCATAGAGCAATACCACAAATCGCTCCAGAGGCTCCATCCAGTCATCTATTTTGTCTGGGGTAGCAGCTAAGGAACTTTTCCCAGTTCCAAAAGCAACCCACAGCTCAGTCAAGTGGAGGTGTTGGGCTGACGTTACTGCCAGGACCAGCACATCCGTGTCTACTGTGCGTATTGTCACCTTGCTATACCCTTCCTTCATAGCATCTTCTAGGTGTAATATGACACGAGTATCAGCCTTCTCATGTACTGTAGTTAGTTAGGTAGTTACTAGCATGTTGTGAATAGTACCACTGTATTCCTCATCCTTGAAAATGTAGGATTAGTCACCAGAATCAAGATCCTAGGTGGTCTAGCACCTGAGTTATTGGTAAAATGACAGCAGGTGGTGGCCATGTTGAAAAATGGCTGTCATAGTTACCACAGGACAATTCTAAATAGTACCAGTGTATTCCTCATACTTGAAAATGTAGGATCAGTCACCAGAATCAAGATCCTAGGTGGTCTAGCACCTGAGTTATTGGTAAAATAACAGCAGATGGAGGCCATTTTGGAAAATGGCTGCCATGGTTACCACAGGACAAATCTGCGATGGCCCTATAGCCAAAAATGTTCCTTATGGCATGCTCTAACTGTGTGCCAAATTTCATGCTTTTATCGTAAAGTGCACGATTCCATCAAAATATGGCCCGAAACGCCTGGACTAATAGAGAGACCAGGTATTCGACAGTGGAGAAGGAGTGTTTGGCGATGAAGTGGGCCATTGACACCCTCAGATACTATCTACTGGGATGACACTTCTTCCTAGAGACTGACCATCGTGCGCTGCAGTGGCTGAATCGCATGAAGGATGCAAACATGCGCATCGCGGGTTGGTACCTCTCCCTACAGCCATATGACTTTACTGTCCGCTACCGGTCAGGGAAGTCCAATGTCGTGGCTGACTGTCTCTCCCGCATCCATGAAGATTGAGGAGCTTGGAGAGGCGGAGGGAAATGTAACGAAGAGGTCCTCCGTTACTGATAATTGACACTAATTTGCACTTTACTATTTTTGCACAGTATATTTGCACATGGATATTGGATCATAAGAAGAATGTGCAATATGTTTTAGTGCAATATAATGTGGCAATATATATGGGATGTTGGATTGTGATTTTAATACTGCTTATGTCTGTCTGTTCCAGGGTGTTCGGGCAAAAGAGTCCCCAGGGTGCCCGAGCACCATATATGGGTGTACTGGACCACAGTAGAAGAGAGAGGGGGGTTTTGTGTTGTATATTGGAAGCTGCTAATAATGTGATAATGTTTGTTTTGCCATAGGGTACTTAAGTTATATGTTTTGCCAGGGTTATTGATTCAGATGTTTTAATGGAAGGTGTGGTTTAGATTTGTTGCATGTTTGGAGTAACCTGCAACATGGTTGAACCCACACTGATTGACTCACACTGATTGGCTCAGCTGAGTATAAAAGGCTGCCAGAAACAAACATACTTAGTTTTTAGTGGTAGGACAAGGACATGGTGGAGCTGCTGACCACCATGCCATCTTCTGCTGCTGATGCCCTTAACCTGTACACTTTGGATGAATAAAAGCACTTTGGTTGCAATTTACACCTGACTCTGTGCTGTTTCCAGCCGCTTATTGGGCCAGTCCTTTACACCTCGTATTAACAGTTTCAGGTGTCATGTGGTTTCTGTATCAGCTGGTGGTTATAAGTGTCTGAACAACTTTGTTTTTCTGATGCTGTAGTCACGTACAGCATGAGAAACAGGAACCCTTGTGGTAGCAGGTCACTCAGTTTCAATGACAGAAAAGTGAACGTTCCCAGGCCAGTCTCATCAAAACCAGATGAAAAGATGAAACATATCTTCATTTTATTTTCTATCATGATTATGAAAAATGCAATTTACAATAACATAATATAATTCATAATATGAATAGAAATTGACATGTTCAAAATATTATTTAACTGCATGTTTGTGATTCTGCCCTTATAGACACATGTATAAGGTCACTGTCAGGTGGAAACCTTATGTGCAAAACTGTTGCTTTTTTATTATAATTTTAATACCATTTTAAAATTGTAAAAACAGCAGATCTACAAGCTCACAACGTGTCGCAACTAGTTGTGAGCTTGTAGATCTGCTGTTTTCACTCTTGTATGGCGAGGGTATTAATTAACATACATACAAATGTATGTAAATTACATAGATGTAAATTTAAACATGGAGATACAAGGTTTCTGCCCGACAGCAACGATATGCAGCACATCTCCAAAATCGCTTTTACTTCTGATCATAGGGGGCTCCAAAAATGCAAAAGGTTGAACCTATGTTGTAGAAATACTATTTCAACCCGCTCGATCTGAAATTGCACATCATTAGTCATTGACCATTGGCATAATGCAGGGACTGACAAAGCAGATTTTTCACTTTCCTCAAATTCCCATTACTGGGTATGGACTAGTTAATTGATGGTTAATACGGTTGTCAATCAATGTGAGTAGACAATAACATGCACACCTCAGGCATAAAAGATGCACTGGTGTACAATCGTCAACACACTTTATTGTGTGTGTCTGCATGTTCATGCATGCATGCAACTGTAGGCTGTAGTTATAGCGTGGGATTTCTGTGGCCAAGATCATGATTTCCCCCTATGTCTGTGTAAGTATGTTGAGCATGGAAATGTGGTTGGTGGTCTGGCTACTTTGAGGTATAAGAAGCCCCTGACACTGACTGATCTCATCACTGATCACTGATCAGTGACACTTCAACAACATCTCTCATTACAACCTGGTGAGTTGATCTGCTTAACAATTCGCATAATATCGTTGCTGTCGGGCAGAAACCTCTTATCTCCATAATAACTTTTGTGTGTCTTTTCGTAAATTAATTTGATCATACTACTACTACTTGATCATACTACAGCGTCACACAAAAGTATGAAAAATAGCAGATCCACAAGCTCGAAACGCGGTGCAAAGCGACGCGTTTTGAGCTTGTAGATCTGCTATTTCTGCAAAAAAAAAAAAAAAAAAGAATCCTGAAAAGAAACAGTTTTGGACATATGAGGTTTCCACCCGAAAGAGACAATATCATACATTTATTGTTTTCATTTAATTTTGCATCAATTTGATGTGTTTTTGTGTAATAAAAGCATGTAATGCGTGTGTTCCTTGCTGCATGTGGAGATGAAGAAGATGATGCTGACCATTGTGTTGCTGAGTTTCTTCTCTTTCTGGATGCTGCCTGCAGACTCTAAGATGGTGAGTAGCACATTGTGTTGTTAATGTCAACCTCACCTCATGGTGAAATGTGGAAACTGCAAAAAAAAAAATCATCTAAGTTTCACAACTCCCCTATCAGTGGCGTTGTGAGAAATCCTTGAATAATCTGTAGAACAAAACATAAATTCTAGAGTTGCTCGGCATAGGGGTAAAGACTTAACGTTCGTTCGTACATACGCACTTTACTACAGTGTCTGTTCACCACCGCAGAGTCAAGGGAGTGCCAGTGGTTCTCAAGCTTTTCAGGCCGTGAACCCCCCCCCCCAAAACAAAATTATATTTGAAATGGGGACCCCCCAACCTGATAAGTACTTGGAATTATAGGGGTTGAGTTATTACATTTAGTTTGACTCACAGAGAAATAATGTGAAAAAAGCCGATCTACAAGCTCACAACACCTTGCAACACGAGGCGTTGTGAGCTTGTAGATCGTCTATTTTCACAATTTCTGCCTCTTCTCATATTATTTGACAATTTGGCCAATGTTTGACCAGTTTTTATAGTATCGTTCGATTGCTTTTAATAACTTAACTTATAATAACTTATAATCGTAGTATAATGCATTGTAATAATTATGACAGTGATATAAACAGTGATAATAAACCATTATCAATTGATTATGATGGATTATAACTATGATAATTAATTTGGGATGCATAGCAAGTTTGGCAGCAATTATGAAGTATTATAACACTTGATACTTATATGTCATTATAAAATGCCTTATAATGGTTATGGTTATAAAGCATTATGAGTATTTATGAGCTCTTATAAATCTGATTTATACAGGCTTATGAGCAGATTATAATGCCTTATAAGTATGTTTATGATGCGTTATACACATAGGATGCATAGCAAGTGCTACCGTGTCGGTTAAAATGGAGTTTGAAGTTGGTCTAACATTATTGTCACTATTGTTTCCTGTGAGAAACTCTTTCCTGATCCTGATTGAGTGAAGACATGGAGCCATATGTCAATAAATTGAAATATGAAAAGAATAGAAAGATGTGCACATACCCACACCCTGATTAGGGTCCCAGAGATAAAAATCATATCAAACTGGGGGTCCATGAAATTAAAAAGGTTGAAAATGACTGTACTAGGCCACATGACGAACCTAATGATAATCATCAATCTAAAAAATATATAATTATAATATTGTAATAATGACGTTATACATGAGAGTGGCAAGCTGACATCGGACAATTTCATCAGATCTGGTTTTCTTAATACAGTAAATGTTCATGTCTTTTCTTCCACTCCATCCAGATCCCCCCGAGGTCCAGGCCCGGCGGGAAAGTCCTTGATCTATCTATGATGCACAACTCTGTGGATGACATGTACGAGGGCTGTGCCACAGCAATGCATAAGCGTGTCTACAGCACATACATGGATGAAGAGAAGACTGAAAATAACCAACCAACAGACTTCGGAGAAGCCTGGAGTAATAAGGAAACAGACAAGTGTGTGAAAGGCTTGGCAGATAGAAAGCGGTATGATTCAAAGACAGCCCTCACAAAGGATCACATTCGAGCAATCTGTACTTACACAAGCAAGTTGTATAAGCAGTTTAATGCAGCAGTCCGTACTGATGGAGACAAATATCCCACCAAAGATTTCAAGTTTCACACCTTGCACTTCCTGTTGACCAGGGCAGTACAGATCCTTAACAAACGATCTTGTCTTGACACCATTCGAAGAAGCGATGATGACTATCACGGTAGAATAAACGATAGAATCAGATTTGGTCAGTTTGCTTCCAGCTCTAAAAAAAGGAATATCTACACATTTGGCACGAAGACCTGCTTTAAAATTAAAACGTGTTACGGCGCTAAACTGGGAAAATATTCCATATTTAAGGGTGAGCAAGAGGTGCTCATTCCTCCATATGAGGTGTTCAAGATCGTGTCAATCCAAAACGAGAGTAAAAATGGCAAGAGTAAATCTGGCTTGAACAAATGTGATAAGATCATCACATTGAAAAGTGAAAAAAGGAAACTGAGCGAACTGAACTGCAAAGTCAAGCAGGTTATAACCTGAGACTTAAATGGAGTACACTTGTCTCACAATGAGAGAAGAATCGTCCCGTTGACAATTAGAACCTGTATAAAACATGCCTCAACATTCATAGTGCCCATTTAGTATGTCCTTGGAGCCCCCCCCCTCCCTCTTCTTATATCTGACTTAAGCTGAGAACCACGCATGCACACACTTGTGTTTTTCAGACAAGTTAACCACTTGAGTCTATAGTGACCGTACAGCAAATATCAGCTCACGTTGTGAGCTTATAGATCTACTATTTTTGAAAACGTTTGGGAAAAATGGTTTTCTGTTTGACAAGTTGGACTGATATCACATTGAGAACATACAGGCAGAGACAGTGGAATGGATGGATGAATGCAGGTTATGATTTTGCGCAACAGAGTGACAAGGCCTCACACCCCTATTGTCTTTGGCGGCCCCCGTGGGGGGCCCACATCCCAGGTTGGAAACCACTGGTATAGACCATAGTTAATGTAGTGTTTAGGATGTATGATGGTTAAATATAAAATGTGCTCTCAAGCTAGTTACCGCATATAATCTGCTTCTGTTGTTTTGTTTCTGTTCATCTTGTCTGAGCTGTTATAGCATTGATGATCAATTAGCCTATACAGAATTTAATAGCACCCTATGCTTTTGGCAAAATTCTTAGTGTCATAGTCCTTTTGCACATGAATATAGTTTTGGTGAAGCTGTGCAACTAACATTTGTGTTTAAATGTGTATTTTAATTCAATAAACTGATCATATGGCATAGTAGTTCATGTTGGTGTGACATCATTCTCCACAGACTGTGCTTACAATATATAATATTAAACAAACAAGCTAAAATAACAGAGTATAATATGAGTTACGTAAAAGTAAACAGGTAAAAAAAGATACAAAATATTACGATAATGATAGGATGAGATAATGTACAATATGATGGAAGAACAACGGAATATACAGTATCCAATATATACATAGTGCAAGGTACCAATACGTTTATGGGGTTTGCCCCCCCCCCCCCTCTCTTATGTGTTATAGTCCTTGTGTACATGAAGTGAAGCTGTGCAACTACAATTTGTGTTTAAATATGTCTACTGTATATGTATTTGATCAATAAACTGATCAGATGGCCGATTGTGAAGTCAGTGGGTCCCATACTGTATATGCGCATGACTTTAATGGGCATAGCGGTCGGATTGGTGGTTCTGGACAATTTTTTAAAATACATTAGAGAATATACAGAAAATGATGGCATAATAACGTAGCAACCAGGATGTAGAGCAAATATAGTATACAGCTGTGTAGAATTTTTATTATTACAGGTTGAAGAATGTATACAGAATATGATGGCGAGGACAATTTAGCAACTGGGGCTATATGGGATGTATAAAGTATATAATATCTACATAGTACAAGTTACAATATGTACAAAGTAGTTTAGATGTGATACAAACTTCTGACTCAAAGGGGGGGCAAGCAATGCTGTCCTCTAGTGGCAAAGATTATGCACAGCCAGGAATATCATATGCAACTGAGTACAGCAAGCTCCACTTCCTCCTTGTGTCCAACTGATTCATGTCAGCGGAATACATGACGGATAACTTGGAATCTATTGGATACTGCAGTTCCTCGGGCTCTGGGAGAAACTCATACTCTCCGGGAGATGAGATCCAAAAGTTCTATTCATTCTTACACCCATTGTGTTAAACGGGTGACAAGTTGGGAAAGATTGAGATTTGCCCATGTGGCATCCGACCCGTTTGAGTATGGAAGGCCAAAGTGATAAAAACGTCTTTAGACGCAGACATTTTTTATCACTTTGGCTTTCCATAAACAAGACTAGTGTAGAATCTCATCATCACTTCAGAATAAAACAAGATAAACAGGTAACATGGTGGTCTGTGTACAGTATCACAGTTCACACTGCTACGTGCATAATGTCACCAAGCAGAACAGCAGGAACAGTCTTGCTCAAGGACACAAACACAAATACAGGGGGAGCCAGAGATCAAACCGGGAACCTTCCTATTCCCTAGCAGCTGCTCTACCTACTGAGCCACTGCAGCCCCTTGAAAACATGCAAAATCTGGCATTATTATCAAGAGGATTGCATGTTGCAAACGTGTGTGCAAATATAATCAAAGGTGTGTAAAACACACATGTGCGCGCACACACACACACACACACACACACACACACACACACACACACACACACACACACAGAGACAAGACAAACAGAGAGTATAACGTGGTCAACTTCTGTCATGCTGTCTTGTCTGACAGCATGATTATTTCCTGTATAATTGTGCAAATGTGTTGCACATGGAAATGTGGTTGGTGGTCTGGCTACTTTGAGTCCCTAACACGTTCTCATGTCATCACGGATCAGTAACACCTCTAGGACCCTAAGCATTTACGGTAATTCCGTGGACGGGGGAGCGTTCATTTTGCGTATGTGAAACGTAAGTAAGTCCACCATGGCTTGCCAACTTGGCCAGCATGCCTGTTGCCACACAAAGCCATCAGCTGCTCGACATGGGCAGAACGCCTCGCGAGATTCAAAGCCTCACTGTTGGCATGCCTGCCTCGTTTACCTTTTTAACAGTTTATTTAAATTTAAAAACACAAAACAAACTCAAGGGCCAGGGCTTTTCTTGAGTTTTCACATTTAAAAGTATTAACCTGAGGTTATATATGAGAAAAATATAAGATTCAGTGAAATTGTGAATTCCAATCAATTCCATGCAAGCCTCAAACACAGCATGAATCTAAATGTATAGACCCCTTAACAGACGACGTCATACTGGCTGCGTGCAGCCAGTATGCGCGCAACAAAACCCATTATATCAGGTCTCGTTAGGACGCGTCTCACTAGCCAACACACACAAGAGGGGGTTGGGGTGTGCTGAAACCAGTGCACCCCGAAACAGGTTGGGAATTGATTGCGTGAAACAATCACCTGCGCGTCCAGGCTCAATGTTAGTAAACAAATAATTGGTCTATTCTACATCATCATCTGTTGCACAGCTGTTGCCAGACAATCAACTACCAACTCCAGTGCAGTCCCTCCATGCTATGGGACATAAACAACAGTGTCATTGCACATATTTTCAACCTCTCCCTCTCCATGAACATACCGTGACACATAATCAGTGATTCTGAATGATTTTGATTCTGATTTGAAGCTGTCTGGATACACCTACTGTAAGAGGAGCTGGATAATGAACACAGTGTTGTGAAATATTGATCTTTGTTTAAGGCCTGACGTGGTTCTGTTTCATGACATCATGCATTTATCATTGTGAGCTGTGATACATACAGAGACTACCATTTTACCCTTTTACCTTTTCATCTTATTTTATTGTTTGTCTTTTTTATTATTACTAGGAATGTTGAGGAATATCACTGCCTGTAATTCTGCTGTCAGCTGTATGTGTGTATGTGACAATAAACAATAAATAATATGTATTTCACATTTCCATACACACATTTCCTTCATCTGTCTCTGTGTCTTTCTCATCAACATGTTAACAGTTTCAGGTGTCATGGTCTCTGTATCTAAGCAACATTGTTTTTCTGATGCTGTAGTCACATACCGTATGAGAAACAGGAACCCTATAGTGGTAGCAGTTCACTCAGTTACAATGCCAGAAAAGTAAACGTTCCCAGGCCATTCTCACCAAAACCAGATGAAACATATCTTAATTTTATTTCCTATCATCATTATGAACAATGTAATATACAATAACATAATATAATTCATAATATGAATGCAAATTGAGATGTTCAACATATTTAACTGCATGTTTCTAATTCTGCCCTTATAGACACAAATGTTATGCTGTATAAGGTCACCGTCAGACTCACAATGCGTCGCAACACATTGTGAGCTTGTAGATCTGCTGTTTTCACATATTTTTATGACACTCTTGTATGGTGAGGGCATTCATTTTGTGTGCAGTGAGAGCCAGTGAAACGATTTAAGAACTGGAGTGATATGCTCCACTTTCTTGGTATTAGGACTCGAGCAGCAGCGTTTTGTCAGATTGATTTTTTAGGGAGACCTGTAAAGACACCGTTACAGTCAAGTCTAATGAAGATGCTGAATGCATGGACATTGGACAAGTTTTTCTAGATCCTGCTGAGACACAAGTCCTTTAACCAGTTATCAGTGGGACTGTGGGTGCAGATCTCTGCACAGTGTCAGTTTAGTGTATTGTTGGTGAGTTTACTGTTCAGACACCTGGAGCAATCACACAGTCAATTCAATAACATTTACTAGGTCACAGCTTCTCAACATGGGCTCTGGGGACCCCCAGTGGTCATTGCTGATAAATAGTTTTTATAGATGTCCTAATGTTCTGTCCTGATGTTCTGTCCTGATGTTCTGTGCTGATGTTCTGTCCTGATGTTCTGTGCTGATGTTCTGTCCTGACGTTCTGTCCTAATGTTCTGTCCTGATGTTCTGTCCTGACGTTCTATCCTAATGTTCTGTCCTGATGTTTCTGCTTTGTGCGCAGCCTGTGCTGTGCCAGCCTGTGTGTGTGCATGTCTTTAAGTTGTGCATGTTGCACTGAGTCTCCTACATACATACATACATATGGACAGACACAAAACACACACTGTCAAATGTAGGAGCAGCTGGCACCGCTCAAAATAGGTTAGGAATAAGTTAAGACACACTTCCTAAGCTTTGACTGCACTTTATTATTGTCTCCGCCAGGCCGAAGGCATGGTGGAGAGTATGTTTTCGTTTGATTTTCGTTGGTTCCACCAAGCTAACATTGGTCAAGCTTCACGTGACACGTGACAATATGTTGAAAGGGTGTGCTTTGATTGGCTAGCGAGACGCATGACGAAATACATACCTATAAATAGGTGAATCACTTCGAAACATTGCAGCGCATGTTTCGAAGTGACATCAGTGCCATCTGCCAAGCTAACATTTACACATTTTACAGGAGATATTAGCAGAAAAAGTTCCAATCTTGGAATAAATTCCTTACCAAAAATCCTGCTGCTGGTGGAGTCTTGTGCTCAGGAACAGTCAGGAACGGCATGCACTTTCCAGTACAAACTGAGATTACAGCTGAGATCACAGCTGAAATCACACAATGCAACTAACTCATTACGCAAACTGAAGAAGCAGGAAATTATCGTCTGAAACCTCATGAAGAAGCAAAGGCGCAATGCCGACAGCAGAAAGCCAAAGCTAAGAAACAGAGACAAAGACCACTTGAATCCCTAAATGACAAAAAACTAAGACGAGCCACAAATGCTGACAACATGACACAGCAAAGATTGCTACATTCTCTGGAAGAAAAAGTCTGTAAAGAACATCGAAAGAAAAAGAAGGCACTGGTCACAGCATTCAATTGATGAAAGACAACATCAACGAGCAGATTACACCAATAAGAAGAGATGCTACAGATCACCTAAAGAACAAGAAGACGTTCAAGCTGATGAAGCTGGTGCCGCATGCATCTTGGAATAAGTTCCAATATTTGCTGGCGCCGGAGACTTGTGCTCCGAGGAGCACTTTTTGTAGTTTATAATGTATTCACTATTATTATATTGTATTGTTGCGTTTACACAGTCTTGTTGAACATGCTACACCAGCATTTCACTGCTTATAGCTGTATGAGTAATTGACCAATCATTTCCTGTTGTATCTTTAGTCTCTTGAATCTTGAGGGTATTTCAGGGGTCCCTAAGACTGGCAGCCAAATCCAGCCTAAATCAGATTCATGCCATATCCAGATTGGAATCCGATTAGTTTTATGAAGTCTGAACAGAGACAGGTCACATGGAATCCGATTATTACAAATCCGACTTCAGCTACATTCAGAGGTGGTTTCAGATCTCATTCAAATCGGATTTCCAAAGATGCGTCTCAGTCTGAACGCAGTAACCTGCTCTAGCCACCCAAGTCGCATATCAAACTGCGACCCATGCGCCACTGACGTAATTAGAGCGCGAGAATAGATTTTGATTTACGAGAGCGCAAGGGGTGTAATGAAAGCAAAACAATAGTACAGCATTAATCTTAGAGAAGAAATGGCGAGCAGCATTCAGTGGACAGACGGAGAAATTCAATGTGTCCTAGCACTTTGGGGGGGATGCCTCGCAGTCAGTACAAGCGAAACTTGTAGGAATGTACAGGAACGAGGCAATATATGAAGACACATCCCGCTGCATTGCAGAAAATGGGTTCAAAAGGTCCTATCCGCAGTGTCAGAGGAAAATAAAAGAAGATGTATTGCTCCTGGGATTGATGATTGATTTGTTTTGTATTTTGTCTTTACATAGGACCACAATGGAAACAAGTCCTCAGGGCTTTCTGTGTTATCCCTTTAGCATTGCTCGCGCTATTGTACTTGCTGTACTGTTTGCTATTTGTTAATAAAAAGTATTCAATCAATCAATTGATAGCTCCTGCAGTAGCTTAGTGATAGCTGTGGTGGTCCGTTGTCCTTGCCTGGTCTTGAACATCTCTTTTATCCCGACGAGCCATGCATTGGCACTGACGTTGTTGTCTTTCCAGCACACTGACTTTCATGAGTAGTGTGCAGTTTTCAGCTTTTAGCTGGTCTATCTCGTTCTCCATATCCATCTTTTCGTGGGTCTCCCGTTTCGCCATGGAGTCTATTTTGTCAGTCAACGCCGTCAAGATCGCTGCCAAGCGCTCGCTCTCGCTGCTGCTGGCTGTGGCAGCCAACAGTCTGGATACGTCTGTAGGGCGCTCAGTGGGGGTTTGCACAGAGCCAGAGGCTCCGGAGGCATGGTCAAAGGTCTGGTTCCTGTCGTAAGGTGTGTCTCTCCGTTTCTGTCTGGTTAAAGAGCTGGTTACAGAGCTGGTTATGGAGCTAGTTATTTGCCGACAGGCTGTTGAGGGGGTCGGTCCATTTTTCAGCCTTTGGCAGTGGGGAGCTTCGTGGGTCCAGTCATGGATCTTTCCAGTCTTCAGCATATCATTGTAGACACGGTCGTGGCTTCTCTTCAAGTGTTTAAGCAAGTAGACCTCAGAATTGAAAGCGTATGAACAGTATGAACAGTTAAAGCCCCGAGTCAGAGACAATTGGGGCGCCATTCCTTCAATAACCAGCGTCTCTGTATCTCTTTCTGTCTGTTTATCTCTCTATTTCCTTACTGGTATCGTCTCTATGTCACTGGCAAAAAAAACGATACGTCAGAAAACTATAAGTCTGATCCCTGTATCTTGATACCAAATTAAATAAAGAATTTGAAGAACACATATAAAGAGATAAAAGTCATGACGCCTACGTCGTTACCACGGTAATATATGTCGTAATATGTCGTAATATGTCACCGCAGGGCGGCTTTGGGTTGACGTTTAAATCAGTCTGAACACGCAGACCTGTGACAGATCCGATCTGGTGACTTTAATGCAGTGTGAATAGATCACATTTTAGAAATAAATCGGATTTTACCTAATTTGACAGCAGTCTAAATGGGCCTAATAAGATGCAATGATTTATATTCTATGACAGCTCTGAAACGGATCCATTTTGGTTGACTTGAAATAGAAAAAGATTTGGTATCTCTTTACTAGGCCATTACCCAAATGACAACCATCAATCATCAATGTAAAATATATTTAAAATATCTATGTATTTTCTTCCTCTCCATCCTGATCCTCATGAGGTTCAATCCATCACACCCCAAACACATTGCCTTAACAATTGCTGATAATGCTGTGGATGACATGTACGATGGCTGTGCCAAACCTCACATTGCCTTAACAATTGCTGATGATGCTGTGGATGACATGTACGATGGCTGCGCCAAACCTATGAATGACACTGTCTACAAGACATACATGGATGAGGAGAAGACAGAGTTCAGAAATGCCTGGAATGATCAAAAAGTACGTGATTGTGTATCAAAAGGATGGGATTATCTTAATAGGCAGGACATACAGGGAAGACGGGCAGGCATTGACGTGAGCCACATTCAAGCAATCTGTGTTTATACGGCTGACACGAATTTGAATATGGGCAAGTTTTATGCTGAGTTCAACACAGCTGTCCGGGATAACAGAAAAAGGTATACCACCAAGTTCAAGTTCCACTCCTTGCATTTCCTGTTGACCAGGGCAATACAGATCCTTAAAAAGAGTGAAGTACAGTGCCACAACACTTATCGAAGAACCAGAGATGTCTTTACCGGTAAACAAAACCAAATAATCAGATTTGGTCAGTTTGCTTCCAGCTCTAAAAGTCCAGAAATAAGTCGAATGTTTGGGACAAAGACCTGCTTTAAAATTAAAACCTGTTACGGTGCTGACCTGACGACATACAGTCGTACTGTCAGTGAGAGAGAGGTGCTCATTCCTCCCTATGAGGTGTTCAAGATAAGCTCAATCAAAAAGAAAGGTATCATGGAAGATTGTTTGGAAGAAATCACACTAGATAGCGTTGGGTATTTCAGCAATCTGAATTGCAAAGGTGTATAGGCCTTATAGGCATAACGTGAGTCTCAAATGGAGTAAATGGTATCACAATGAGAGCCAGGCAAATAACACACGCATCCTCTTGACTAGAACCCACCTAAAACGTGTCTCAACACCCATAATACCCTTTTAGTATTATAGACCATAGTTATTGTAGTATTTAGTATGTATAATTGTTGCTTTCAGGCAAAGATCCTGCATTGCATCGGCTTCTCGTTGTGCTGTTTCTGTTTATCTGGTCTGAATTGTTGTAGCATTGAATAAAATAACATAAAATGAGAATACAATTGCAGCATAAACAGATTGAAAATAACTTTATACTTGATGTTTAACCACTTGAACCCCAGCATCCCTATTCTGAGAGATTTAGTGTAGATTGAAAAAAGAACGCACCAAGTACAGTGCAATTCAGGTCTGTAGCTATACCTATAGAGGTGGTTAAACTGCAAGTGATATAGATAAATTCCAAATATTATCAAAGTATTCTGCGGCACCCCTGGACTTGCATCACGGCACCCTAGGGTGCCACGCCACCCACTTTGAGAAACCCTGCTCTAAATGTCGCAATAGAAGAGCAGGGAGACTAAATACAACCACCCCAGTATAAGTTATATTGTATTAACATACTTTCTAGCATACAGATTGGACAAAATGAAAATGTATTAATTTAAAAAAGCTAAATAGTTATTTTAGAAAAAAGTTAAACAGGTTAAATTGAAATAAAATAAAAACCAGCAGCATATGTAAAGAGAATGTACAGTACAGAATATGATGGGATAATCATTTAGGAACTGATATATTGGATATAGAGTTGGCCTACAACACTTAGTTCAAGGTTAAATATGTACAAAGAAAACATGTCAGTTAGCTCCTTGTGGCTCTGATAGCCTGAGGGAAGCAACTTGTTCTGTGTCTCTGCATGTTTATCCACAATAGCAGCAAAAAGACTGTAACTTATTATTAGCTACTAAAATGTTCCATTTATCATATCATTTTACATAGAAATATTTAAGCAGCAACATGCATGTTACCTAAATATTTACATGTTCATTTACATTTCATGATCACCATGATCACCAAAGTAAACAAACATCTGACTCAAAGTGTGGAAAGCAATGTTGACCTCTAGTGGCAAGCATTACGCACAGCAAGGAATATTGATTGAGTTCAGTAGAAGCTCAAACTCCTTCTGTCCAAGGATTTCTGACTGGACAGTGAAGTGTACTGTAGGTACTATTAATGTGATAAAATGTAATGTGAGAGAATACACAGTAGCAGCATGCTCATGGAAAGGATTTATAGAGAAAAAATATAGAATGTGCATAACATAATCAATATTGTTCTTTCCTCTGTATGGTTAGACTAGTGCACTGGTTCCCAAACATTGGGTCAGGACCCATATTTGGGTCACGGACCAATTTTGACTGACTTGTGAGTAAACATCCTTTTACTTTTTTAACGTTTCCTACAACAACAAAAAAAGAAATAATGAAACACCAGCAAGCTCACAAGAGCTTGTAGGCTATTTTAACATTTTTTGAAATAGGGCTTAAGTGGTTAATTCATAATGTATTCTTATAGGTTTGGGTCCCGGGGAGACATCATATTTATCTTTTGGGTGTACCAAACTTTTCTCAGTTGATCCTAATGTGATTTTTCCTGTAGAATCAATTTCTGCAATGTACATTTTTGTATCCTGCATATTTAATTGGATAATTTGCATATTTGCATAAATCAGCATAAATAACGATTAGAGGTCGTACAACTTGCATTTTGGTGGTTTTGTGGTAAGTGAATGAATATTTTATCTCACTCAGGTGTGAGGACATTTGCTGTGTATCCATTTGGCATGTTTATTATGGTTAATTAGCAAACATTATGAATATGTAATGACTCAAAGCAAACACATGGTTCTTTTCTGTTCAATATTATGTTATTATATTATAATATTATATTAAGTTATTTTACAAATAATTGTATTCCTGTACAACTGATCACTATAGAGAGCAAATATCACAATCAAATATTATTTGTCCATGTAATAAGCTAATAGAGCCATATAAATGATTTCTGTATATAATTTATTATGACTTAGAGACAATATTTTTGTTAACCAATGGTCACTACCAAACCTTTGATCCTGAGGTAATAAATACATGTATTGATAATTTGGCTTTAGGTTATAACATGTGTATATGATATGACAATTTTAAATTAGATATTGATATTTATATAGATACTTTATGCAAATTAACTTTAAAGTAATTGTCAATGAATGACTTCTTCTGATCAGAGCAAATATTTTTTACTAATTTACACTAAAGTAAGGTCCCAGGGTGTGCATTGGACAGGAATGCGAATGCTTGGCGATGAAAGGGGACAGAACATAATGCTGTACTTTCCATAAAAACACCATTGATTACATTGGTACAATGACAGGTCGCTGCCGTAAAAGACTGGTCAGCCCCCAGAACATCAGACAGCTGCACAGATCCCTGGGCCTGGCATCTATCTCTGCATAACTATAGTTCCAGGTTTCCAGAAGATGGCATACCCGTTTTTCGGTTTCCTGTTCTGGTTCATTTGGTTGGCTCTGAATCGGAAACATCTTCATACTGTATGAAGGTGTCAAATTGGTTTCCAGTTCAATCATGCTGCCAAACTCAAAAAAGCTATGGGAAACTGAAGTGAAACAGGAAACAAATATGCCACCTTCTGGAACCCAGGACCGGTTATGCTGTTTGTGGGGGACTTCATAGTGAACACCAGCTCCTTAAATGAGCTGACACATGAGGAAATGCATTCCTTTGGCTTGAGGTATGGCACACAACCCTTCATCAGGTACGGGAGGAGCTAAAGGAGCTCGAACCTTGGTCCTGTCCTATCCTACCCTGAATATGCCGTTCATCATGGCAACAGAGGCCAGTGTCGGGGGCCTGGGCACAGTGCTGTCTCAGGACATGAGTGGAGAAAGAGCCGCATACTTCAGCTGTTCCCTGAACCATCCCAAGAGCAAGTTGAGGAACTAACTGCATGATCCGACGAGAGCTGTTGGCGGTGGTGTGGGCTGTTAAGTAATTCCACCTGTCCACATATAAACACAACTTCCTGTTCAATCACACATATCTGACCTGCTTCAGGACAGCTGACCCAGTGGCTTGAAATGCTGCAGGTCTATGATTCATGGCAACACAGTTAGAGTATAACTGATGGGAGATGTGACAACCCTGGTGAACCCCTTGACCCACACAACCAGGACAGCGATGTGGTCCTCAACCAGTGTCAGGGCTGCCAGGGCTCTGGCACTAATTGGAGCAGAGGGCACAAGCAGCAGGACGCTCGGTGTTACTGGATGGGGGGGGGGCACTGCGTCACTGGGCAGTAGGGACCTCAGAAACATTGGGCAGAAGTGGGAACTCGCATCACAGGACAGAGGAGGGCCAGGTGGGGAAAAAGGTGAGGACCCCCGGGAAGGAAACCGGTACTGGGCAGCGACAAGTCCACAACGTCAGAAAACGCAGCTCAACCGGGTACGACTCTCCAACTGGACCCCAACTCCAACGATGAACCAAAAAGCCATTAGCCCAGGGAACAGATAACCCAGTTGACTGGCGACGTCTCAGTGTCGCTGGACCCAGGAAGAACTAAGACACAACTCGTAGGGGCTTGCGACGCTGGACAGCAGTGGCACCGTGACATCAGTTGGGCAGCAGGGCACTCGAGAAACGGTCCACCTTGCAGGATCCTTGGTGTCGACACTGGCAAGGGTGAGGGACCTGCGAACCGTCACCAATCATTGAAGCGACCAGCCGATCACAGTGACGTTTGGTGTTGCTGGCCACGAGAAATCTACACACACAGGAGCAGGAGCGGAGGCTCGTTGTCACAGGACCGCGGTGGCACCGTGACATCACTACCTTGCAGGAACCAGTCGACACTGGCGAGGGTTCTTCGAACCGTCACCAATGGTCGAGGCGGCAATCCGCACTCTAGATATATTATAACTCTATGGGGAAAACACACACTGGGCAAAGGCAGAGTCACAATAGGGGTTAAACAGGGGCACATGACAAGGCAGGACACACAGGGCAGGGGCAGAGACCCAGATCGTACAAATATTGTACTTTTTACTCCACTACAATTATTTGAAAACTTTAGCTACTAGTTACTTTGTAGATTTAGATTATTATTACAAAAATAGACGATCTACAAGCTCACAATGCGTCGCGACGATGTGACGCATTGTGAGCTTGTAGAGCGGCTATTTTCAAAATATTTTTTATACATTTTAGACATTTGAAAACTTGTGAAATGGGACATTCTGCATAATGAGTACTTTCTACTTTTGGTACTTTAAGTAAATTTTGATACCAATACTTTTATACTTTTACTCAAGTAAATTTCTTGTATTTCTACATTGCAGTATTGATACTTTTACCTAAATAAAAAATGGGAGTACTTTTTCCACCACTGTTATTTTGTACTTTTGATTGAATACTAATATTTTCAAAAGCGTTTCTAGCGCCACAAACTTCATTTCCCATAAGCCCCGGGAGGGGAGGGGAGGGGCCGCACTTGCGCTGCAACGCAAGCGCTCGAGCTCCCGAAGAGTCCAGTCAGAGAGGCCATATTGGAATCTATCAAGTCGGGCTTGCACTTTATTCGCCGAGTGTCTGTCGTTGTTTAGAGTCTAATATAAAAACCGCTATCCTCCGACTAACGTGCGAGGAGGAGGATTCCGGGGCCAGACATTCCAGCCGAGACCCTGCCGGAGTTGTCTCCGTTGTTTTCGTCGGAGAACGCAACGAAAAGATGAGTCCGACCGACGCTAAGCGAGGAGCTAAGCGCAGGAAGAACAAGCGGGGCGGTGGCACCAGCGGCAGCAGCAGCGGCAGTGTGTCCGCTGTGTGCAGCACCGGCGCCGGCAAGGCCGGTGTCGGCGCCTCGGCCCTGCTGGCGGGGGGATCCGCCGCAACGCCCTCCTCCGCCGGCGTCAGCTTCCTGACGGCGGCGGTCTCCGCCGGGGCTACCGCCGGGAGTGTGGGATCCCTCATGGGCCTTAACGGAGAGGTAAGAGCCCGGCGTGCTGCGGTGCTGCGGGGCCGGTGGTTGCGGTGCCCACCACTACTACTGTGTTGTGTGTTGTGTGTGTGTGTGTGTGTGTGTGTGTGTGTGTGTGTGTGTGTGTGTGTGTGTGTGCGGGGCTTCAACACTACCCCGCACACAACGACATGATAACATAACATAACACACCACACACGCACACGCACATGCACACGCACACACACATACACACAACCCTGATCTGATGCAGCCAAGGCAAAGCGGGCCTTGGGCTGAGGAGTATACGTCACGGAAACATTGCCAAGGATGGGGCGGTGACGTCAAACTACACCCGGTAGTGTGTGTAATGATAGGCCTGATATTATAACTCTAGCCTTGGATCAAGACTATCGTAGATGTATTTAATCGATTTTGACATTTTTGTATTGATATGAAAAATGTCAAAATGGATTAAATTAATCTACAATAGTCTTGATCCAAGGCTATTGTAACTCTGAATGAGTCTTATTATTTTTCACTGGGTCTCTTTTTTTTCTTCCCTATTTTGGCCGAATAAATAAGATATATAATTCGTTTTTTTTTAAAAGGAAAAAAATGGCAGTAGATCTGCTATTTTTACGGTTTGGGTGGATTTATAAATGATGACGTTATTGTTGCTGGAAAATTGTAGACTTAATTTAATTTGAAGATGTCAAGTGACTGGGTTATTACATGAATTTACAATATATATTATTGCTATGAACTATTATTGTATAATTATATACTATTATCATTATTAATTAGTAACAGTACGGGTCAATATATTATTGTTATTATTATTATTAAGTAGTAACAGTACGGGTCAATATTTGTATTATTATTTCAGTAGTAGTAGTAACAGTGCGGGTCTTCCGCTACATGACGCTTAGTTGTGACATCACTGATACATCCTTGGTATGCCAACAGCTGTGGTGGGATAGAGCAGGGAGACAGCTACAGCTAACCCCACTATACGCTACTAGTTTATTTAGCTGTAGTAGTTAGTTAATTCTACTTAAATGACTAGTATGTTAACCTGCTAGTTATATTATGCTGTTAAACCAGGCTGGTGTTGTCTTAAGCCGGTGGCTGTCGAGTTTATTCCTGGCCTATAACGTTATGGCTAGCTGAAACCAACACAACTTTAGATTGTTCAGACGTTTACTCATGTTTTTAATTAAACGAGCCAACGCCTTCGAGACAATCTGTGTCCCTTAATGACCATTTAACCTTGTTATGATGTTCTGAATTAACGTCTGGTTCTCAAAACTGGCCTACTGCTTGCACAGTGGGAAAAACACACACAAGCTAGCTTGTTGGCTACTAGTTAGTTGACGTTTAGTTCAGGCCTTTGCTTGTTTGGAGCGTTTTCACCAGTCTGACAGTGTCTGAACGGCCCTTCCAGTGTTTTTTATCATAAACCTTATGTCTGAATTAATCAAAGATGTGTTATCTATAGGCCCCTAAAGGCCCAATCCGTGATTGTTATTAACATATGCAGTAGGCCTATATTGGGGTTATAACAATTCACATACAAGTATATGTTTGTGAGTTTAATTTGTGGATGGAAAATATCCAATTTGCCAACCCTCTTACCCTCATTGCAAATCAAAATCCAGGTCTGTCTTACTCCAATGTTTACAAACATTACCACTGACTGCAGTGCTGAGGTATTATAGAACAAGCTGATAATCAAACCCAGAAAGCATTCCTGACCTATGTCTGACTTCATGAGCAAGGCGTCTCTTATCCCAAACAATGACACACAGTCACTTTATTAAAAGCTCCCAAAAAAGGCTTGGTAATTGCACATCTGTAGCATAAGGAACAAGATGCATGATTTAAATAGTCTGGTGTTGGCTAATTAGTAATTACATTCATATTAGGTTAGTTAGGGGTATCATGATACACTATATTGGGCTCACGATAAGATGAAATATTATCAACATTGCCCATCATCTTTCATTTGTTTTGGAATGGAATCTGAGTTAATAATACATTTAATACACATTTTAAAGCACTTTTCCAAGTTACAAAGTGCACATACAAAAATAAATCCATTTATACAAGCTTGAGGCACAAGTGAAGCAGTTCTCACTGTAAATTGTAACTCGCATCTTTTTTTCAGAGGACGGATAGACACTGGAATAATACATTGTTGCTGTCGGGCAGAAACCTCATCTCCATATAACTTTTTATGTTCTTTCATAAATCAATGCCCTACTTCATCATACTACAGTACCACACAAAAGTAGGAAAAATAGCAGACCTACAAGCTCAAAATGTGTCGCCATGCAATGAGTTTTGAGCTTGTAGGTCTACTATTTCTGCTATTTTGGAATT
Source organism: Gymnoscopelus microlampas (assembly GCF_963454915.1). Lineage (NCBI taxonomy): Eukaryota > Metazoa > Chordata > Actinopteri > Myctophiformes > Myctophidae > Gymnoscopelus > Gymnoscopelus microlampas. Next base: position 11,013,014 of record NC_139939.1, read on the forward strand.
TGACTTTTGAAGTTTTGGTTTCCACCCGACAGCGACAAAATGATGATATCCATACTGCATTTAAGTCTAAATCCCACTAGCTGGCTCTGAACAGTCGTGTTGTCATCTCAACTTTACCAACCACGTTTAACCTTGCTTTGTTTCCAACACAGCAGCTGGAACAAAAAAAAATCCATGATACCGGAGAAGGTCGCTTCTAAAATCCTTGGCATTGATGATATCTTACATTAGATGTAGGCCTATTTGATCATGCAAAATGCAACATTATTGCCTTGATGCTACATAACGTTATTAATTAGCGTCAATAAGCATCAGCTGTGGACATTTTTATCACATAGAGGAGCAGGCGAACTGACTCCAACTGTTTATGCTTTTGTCTTACTGTGTCTTACAGTATGTATATAAGGCTATGTATTAAATGTAATGTTTACTGAAGATAATCAAGTAGCCTACTCACGCTGCAGTTGATGTACACACTACCCCTCCCCTCGTGCTACACTGAAAGGGACTGATGCCGCTTTAGTCTTTCCCTAAAGCCCTTGAAGACATAATGAATGATTACTGTGTTTTAAAGCTTACACATCTCACCATGAACTCCTGTAACTTTCACCGGCTGAATGTTTTATAAAAATAAATACCAAAACAACCAAAGAATTTAGTGGCCTCACTGGCCTGATATTTCAATTCAATTCAAAGGAGCTTTATTGGCATGAGAAAACATACGTTTACATTGCCAAAGCAAGTGTCAAAATATAATAGAAATAGTTCAAGAAAATGAGGAAAGTATACAGTTGGGAGGGGGTACAGCATTGTGTTAAACAGAGCTATGTCCCCTTATGTCGTTATATACATGCTATATATACAGGGTATGAAGCTTTTTGAAACAAATAGCAGCAATCTTTGCAGTCACTTTGGGACTATTAGCAGCATTTTTTTCTCAAAACTATTTAAATAGTATACAAAAAGCCTCAGATTTAAAATGCATTTAAAGGTAGCAGCGCTGATGTGCAGCAGGTCTAGAGGTCTACTCGGTTCAGATAGTGCAGGACACTCAATGGTTAGTCCTTAGGGTGGTTGTAGTCCATTGGCTACACTTCTTTTATCGCAGTTGACAAATCTTGCTGCTGTGTTCGCACATTGTTGTATTTCTCCCAGTAGGTATGGGAGTTTTTTGTCATTGGTGTTGATGTTTTCAAACTCACTTTGGGTGTATGTAATCTGTGGTAACTGGGAAGTGTCTCTGATGTCATGGTATTGTGGGCAGGTGGTTAGAAAGTGTTTCCACCACATTTTGTGTGCAGTGGGCGCATAGTCTATCTTCCCTTGGGAGCGGGGTCTTTCAGTGGCGGCCTCTTTCGGTGGCGGTCTTTCTCTATTGGAAGGCTGTGTTCACCGAGTCTGTACCTAGTCAAGGCTTTCCTTAGTTTGGGGTCGTTCACCGTGCTCAGGTATTCTGCCATATTTCATGACATCCCTTATAGTGGTGGCATCACAAACTCATTTAGATTCATCTACTCCGGGTTATTAGCTAATGGTTTCTTCCTCTTCAGGAGGGACAGGAATATACTGTGTGTGTGTGTGTGTGTGTGTGTGTGTGTGTGTGTGTGTGTGTGTGTGTGTGTGTGTGTGTGTGTGTGTGTGTGTGTGTGTGTGTGTGTGTGTGTGTGTGTGTGTGTGTGTGTGTGTGTGTGTGGTTTCAAAGCGTTGTGGTTTAAGGTACATCTACTCCACTGGTGGGCTGCCCTGGTTGGTGCTGATGCTGATCTCACTCAGTTACTGTATATGTTTAGTGAGTCTCTGTCTGATATGAACAGTGTCATATATTTGCTTGGAGATATGGATGTATACTGGTGAGTAAGGGAAATAACTAATTGAGCATGCCACACTTCCTCTACATGTAGGACTATTGATCATATAGCTCTAGGTATGCTAATGTGCATATGTACTGATGCTCAAATACAATTTCTTTACCAGTAGGTTTTAGTGACCACAGTATGGTTGCTGCAAAGTCTAAAATAAAGTTGTATATAGATTTCTCCTACAACATATGTGCTATTGATAACTGGTGGAGGATGTTAGACATGTTGACTGGAATGGTGTGTGCTGTTGATGAGCTAGTGGTTTCTTGAATTGCTTTCATGAATATATTTATGGAAGACAAAAAGAACACTGTACTGCAGCTCTCTTAAGTGTAATTTAGTGGCACATCCAACAGCAAGGTCTTCATCCTCAGACCCAGGAGGCCCTTTGCAACGGTAGCCTGTTATCAGCGATTCTCAACCTGTTTAATTTCAAGGACCCCCACTTTGATATGCATTAGTCAGACCCTCAAATTGTTTTGTCTGGGACCCCAATCTAACACTGTAGTAGCCTCAGCCTTAATGTACCACTGATAGTGGTACCAAATGGACCGTTGTGTGGTCCAATGGATCAATTTGTAGCAAACACTTGTGTTTACAGACCCTTAAGGGTCACTCCTGTTTTAATGCCATGTGCTGTGAAAAATGCAGGTGTAGCACGTTCACTGACAAGGTTTTTAGTTTGACTTCATTCAGTTTATTTGGGGACAAAATACAAATTTCAACCGTTTTGATGCATTGTACCAGACAGAGCTCAGAGCTAAACTGCAGTTCCTGGGCAGGTGTACAATAATAAAACGGACAGAACGATCACACTGTATTATATGAAAAACATAAAATACATAATAGTAATGATGATTGGTACTTTGATAGGTAGGTAGGTCGGTAGTCCTACTTACCGTCACTCAGGTCAATGTTTTGACCATTCAGTGAGGACTAAACACAGCCCTGTCATGTTTTGCTTCACATGTTACGCTATGCTATTCTATCTGTGCTGAATGTTGATGTGTATGCATGACAGACTTGTCTGCTGGGAGGTACCTATCTCTTCTCTTACAATGTCTTTGCCGAAAATAGCCCATCTACAAGCTTGCAACGCGTCATCTTGTTAGATCTGCTATTTTCCAGCGAATGTACACCTCAGAAGAGGGATGCTATGGTTCAAATGGTGCCATCAGTCAGAGAGGAATCCCAGCAGTTGTCATACAGAACATGATCATATGAGTAGGGGTCTTGGAAAAAATCGATTCATCTAAGAATTGTGATTCTTATTATCAACGATTCAAAATCGATTCACAGTTTCCAAAAGTATTATAATTGTTTGCTGGTTTAAGTTACAGGAGTTTTTACTCTATGGTGTTTGTGATATGAAAAGTTTCCATAATCACAGTAAACATCATGTCTTCAGTCATATTAAAGGCATTTTTTTTAACTAACTCCAGTCACTTTCAGTTTGAATCGAGAATAGATTTTTAATCGAATCGTGACCCCAAGAATCGGAATCAATTTGTGAGATAGCAGAAGATTCACAGCCCTACATATAAGGAGAGCAAAATCTGAGGAATACATCTGACAAATATTTAAAATGAAAGATAATGGTACTCTTCTGCATCGTGGCTATACGCTGTGTGACCTCATTCTTTCCCTTTTTAAAGTGTTTATATTCACCCCGGTTGGCACCTCTTCAATATTGATGTGTGCCCCATCTCGTTTGTCCTATGTAAGGATAGCAAACATGTAGTTACTCAGCAAATCGTCTGGTCACCCAATTTTACTTTCAAGAAATGTACAGCATGGACAATATGTGCTCCAGAATAACTCATAACTAACTAGACGGTGTTAAACAACGTACAGTTTTCCTCAGTGACATCATTAACCTCCGTCAAGGTGACATAACATGTATAACGGCACTGCTTCAGAATCTAAAGTTGCTGTTCAAAAGAAAATAAATATTATTTTGAATTGAGCTTCTTTTTATGTTTTCTTATATTGATGAAGACACTGCATCATAGATTAGTGTTTGTCAAAGTGGTATTCAAAGTAGGAAGCCCAGGGCAGCGTAGCTGTATTATTCGCTATAATTATTCATTATCCATTTATTTCTGCAAGAACAGGAATTGTTGTTAACTATTAGAACTAGACAGAGTTAATGTTCTGGACACTTTATTTTACAGTATATTGTCTACCCGGAAATACCTTTTGTTTACAAACATTCTGGTCTATGGTCAATGGGAATGACAATTCTGAACATATGTTTCCTAACTCCCCACCTACAGCCTAGACTATAGACAATTATGGAATTCTGTAATTATATCTCAGAAAGGGGGTGTCGTGGGGTTTCAGACAAAATCAGAATCAAACAGGGGTCCGTGGCCTATTGTGTATTAACGTGTGGGTCTGTGAAATGAAAAGGTTTCAGAACCACTGTCATAACATTGATAAAGCCACATTGTTTGGCAACCAAAGTTGTCAATCAATCACTCTACCAATTTCTAAATTCTGACCATATAGCTTTGGCTGCCCTGCATTGCATTGCTATGACACTGCTGAAGTTGAACTCAGACCATTAACAAGCGATTATGTGGAATTTGACCTGCAGCTCAGCATAGGATAAGTAGCCCAAAAATGAATGAAATGCAAGTTCATACGAACCCTGTGCTTCACACTGTGGGGGATAATGTGTGTCTTCCTAAGCCAGACGTGCACTACCGTTACTACAAAGGCTGACATTCCTGAGTCAGATAATTGATCTGTTCCTTTGGTGCTAATGAGTAGTAGTAGTGTTGTTGAGGCTGTTGTCTTACGTGGAGTTGTGTGTGTTTCTCCCCCAGGTCCAGATGAACAGTAACGTCACGCCACAGTTTACGGAAGGGCCCGTCAATGCTGACTTCTCCGGAGTTCTGCAGGTAATCTATTTTCCTTAACCACAATAACCACACATTAATCCCCATTTCGGCGCTTTTTTTTCTCCTCCTCTTCAAAAAATGGCTGATCAACTCCCAAACGCGTCGCACATAGTGGGCTTGTGGATCGGCTATTTTCCGGTATTTGGTGTACAATGAAGTATATAGGGGCTTAAGTGATTATGGTGGCATTGACTTATACAATAACTGAACAATGGCTCTAAGTATTTCCAATGAAATTACAAGCAGCTCTAAAACATGACTGCTGGTTGTAGGAGAAATTGCTTATTTCCCCCGTCCTTTGTTCACGTGCATGATGTTTTATGGGCGTTGTTTTACTGCAAATGCAGTAATGCAAATGTCAAACGTTCAACGTCCAACTGTTATACAGAGACAGATTGGCAAGATGCAGCGATTGTAGAGCATTGTGTTCTGTATAATGCATGAATGTTTTTATTTGAAATATCTTATGTTGTAGACTCTTTTAAACGGACTTGTTGGCTCGCACAATATTGGTATGCTTCCGCCATACAGCCTGTGCAGCTTTCAGGATTACAGACCTACGTAGCATTCGAATGTTTTTCGTCAATTAAAGGAGTAGTTCACCCAAAAAATTACTTATTTTCTATCAATTACTCACTCCGTGAAGCTTTGAATTCATGGAGATTTCTTTTTTTTTGTCGAATTCCCGAGCCACAATCTGATGAACAGCGGAGTCTCTGGTAGGAGACTCAATTGAGTCTCAATTGAGTCTCCTACTGACCAGCCACCCGTCATCGAATTATTGGCTCAGGAATGCAACAAAAAAATCTCCATGAATTGAGTGTGTAATTGATAGAAAACAAGTCATGTTTTGGGTGAACTACTCCTTTTAATGCACCTACTTAATCATACTACAGCGTCACACAAAAGTAACAGATCTATGTCGATCTGCTATTTTTGAATATGAGTCCTGAAAAGTAACGGTTTTGGACATTTATATGAGATTTCCACCGGACAGAGACTATATCATCCGTGCACGGGGCACCAGCAGATTGATGGCTGCATTCAGTTTCTCCTACCTAGATAAAGCTAAAGTGACTGCTCACTCCCCCGTCTCTCTCTCTCTCTCTCTCTCTCCATTCCCCTAGACCCCATTCACTTTTGGCCTGAACCAGCGGGCTCCATACACGGCCGGAGACCGCTGCCTGCTGTGTCGGTGCGAACGCAAAGACAGCCTCCTGCAGGCAGACGCCGGAGGGCTGCCCGGCCAGAACGGCTCGTCGCAGCCCGCCAAGACGCCCAGCGCCCTCCAGCTGCCCCTGTGGGTGTGCCCCGACTGCCGCCGCACCGTGGAGAAGGAGGACCGCCACGCCACACTGGAGCAGTCGCTGGGGGTGAGTGACTGGCCTGGGAAGGGGGGGGGGGTCTTTACTAGGGCTGCGTCTGTCGAGAAATTATTCATTTGATTACTTTTTTTTTCGAGTGTTTTTTAAATATTTGTTTAAAAAAAAGGAAAGGGTGTTTTGACTCGTGCCTGTAGATCTGATATTTTAGATTTTTTTGGGGGTAAAAGCTAGATTAAAACATACAAGTATAAATATAGGCATTTCTGCCTTTTATTTTGATAGAACAGTGTAGATTGACAGGAAACAGGGGAGAGAGTGGCCGGGTGACAAGCAGCAAAGGTCCATCGGGTTTGGGAATCGAACCCGGTACTCGCAGTCAGTCTGCATCAGAGCCCATGGTATGTGCCTTAACAACTCAGCCATCGGCGCTCCCAAAATGGATTTATTATTTTATTAAAATCAATGATCGATAATTCTTTATAATCATTTAAAGCAATTAGTTTGATTAACTGTTGCACCCCGACTCTTAACACACGGGGCGAGTGAAGAATATATGATACACAAATCGCCGGTGAGGTTTTCCTCATCAAAATTATTCATATACTGTATGTATATAAATTTGTTGATGTCTCATTCGTACAGGTTAATAATGCCTTTTATTTGCAGTAAACAATCGACCTTTTTACCTTGTTTTCACCACTGTGCAATATGTGCATTCTTTGCTCATGTAATCATGACAAACAGTTCGAAGGAAATGTATTTTTGGGCAAATTAATTGCACCCCGGTGACCCCGCTGTGTAGGACCCTAAGGGTCAGGCCTCCAGGGGCCTTGAAGGTTCTCGAAAGTTTGTGAATGTTGATAACGGTGATGTTTGAGGAGCATTATTGAAAAGGAAACTGGTTAATTACCAAGAAAGTTCAGTTTGTGGATATATTTTCGGGAGGATCAGATAAGCGCTTCACCTTCCTTTTTGGTCCATCCCACACCATTGAGAATTGATTCGTTCCCATGTCTCTATGTCACAGAGCCTATAGAATCAATCTAGAGTCTAACGTTATGTCTTGCAATCACACAGCTGTGTCCAGTCAGACAATGGATGAGACTGTGCCCACCTTTTTTTTTTAAAGCAGCACTAGACAGATGCATGTAGGACATTCTGGTCATGTTGTTGCTATGAGACCATTGGAAAGGCCACACTGTTGTTAGAAGTTGAAATATTGTTACTGTTTTTGATAGTCTTGAGCCCTAAAAACACGCTAAGCTCTCACTGCTGGCTGACACCAGGAACAGTGTGACCTTTCCATTGTAAACAAGAGACAGAGAGGGGAGACTCCTTTTATGTATGTATGGCTTGGACTTTTATTTGTTGACTTGATGAGAGCAGGTGGCAAATGAAATGAATGTTAACTCGCCCGGCCGGCTCTATCGTTTGGAATTGTATCATTAAAAAGGTTGCTAAAATAATGTTTACTGTAAGGTTGACTGTAGTTGAGTGGTTCACCGATGTTGCTATGTTTTCAATGTAATTCATCCCCGGACTAGTAGGTCCCGTGGATGAGTCCCAGGGATCTTCTATAAATCCCGAATAAACGTTTTTGCAGTGTTTAACTCATGTTTGATCTTATATGGTTATAATTAATTGTATCTGAAATAATTTAACAAACTAAATCCCGAATGTGACAACGTTATACATGGAACATAGTAAAGTAAAGAGCAACAAAATACATTATAAAATAAAGAGTAAGTAGGAAAATGGTGTCCTCCTGTGTTGAGGCTCACACAAGAAAATAAATGCATTCCTTGAAACTAAGTCCAGAACCAACCACTTAATTTAAAGGTTTGGGATTTTACAGGACATGGTGGTTAGTTGAGGAGTATTGCAAATATTTCATCTTTCTCACACACATCAAGCCTGTTTGTGCATCACACACACACACACACACACACACACACACACACACACACACACACACACACACACACACACACACACACACACACACACAGAGAGAGATACAGAGCCATTAAGTCCTGCCTCCTACCTAACTATTAGTGCCTGCCTTCTCCTCTCTTGCCGTTCTCTTTTATAACAGATTGCACAGTAGCTACCACAAAGTAGGCCGTTTCATGTTGATGTCCCCTGGCCTTGCAATCAATGCTATTCTTAATGCTTATGTCGCGCTTATGTGGTATGACAGCGTAAAGCGACTCCACTCTTAATGTTCATCCGCTCAGCTGAGCAGACACACACACACACACACACACACACACACACACACACACACACACACACACACACACACAGACATATGTTTTGAATTTGAGAAGACAGTAGTTGTAAATCTACACGGACAAGACAAGTACAACTTGTTAATCAGATATTTCACACTGAGCAGACCTCGCAGATGGCGGGGAGGGTTAAAAAAAAAAAGGTGATTCTCAGGTAGACCAAAATCACATCAGAAGGTCATCACATCATCATACTAGCCTAGGCTAGTATACATGTCTACAGGCCCCTGAACATCAGCCATATGCTGGGTGAAGCTGCAACTGAATTTCTACAAGCTCGCTCTGCGATGCCGTGTGAGCATGTAGAGTGACTATTTTCACTATTTTTGCTACTGAATACAAAAATAATAAACGTACATTTTATTAGAATTGATTATTCTTTATAATCAAATCGAATTGATTAACTCTTCCACCCCTAATTACGATTTACAATTTTACTTAAAATCAAACTAAAATCTAATTTGTGTTTCAAAGCACTGCTTCTCAAACGTTTAAACTAAAACTAAATTGTTATGTAATTGGTCACGGACCCAGATCTGAAAAGATTTTATGCCCCATAAGAGAAGATTTGTCAACATTTTTAAACTGTTTCTAATTTTGTTGGGGACCCCCTGGAACCCCCTTCAAGGACCCCTGGGTGTCCCCGGACTACACTTTGAGAACCCCTCTTTTAAAGAGCCTTGTTTTATATACTAGTAAGCCAAGTTTTCTATTTTCAGCATGTCTTCATAAGACCATTGCTAATTTAAGTGCGGAAAAATCTTGTGATTCAACAGAAGGCAGTTTCTCTCTCTCTTTGTCTTCTCCAGAACACAGACTTTCTTTTCTTTCTAGTGGTGTGCATGGAATGGTGTGATTTTTGGCTGTGATTTGTTACACGCCCTGTGTGAGTAGAACGTGCGTCTTATCTACCTGCCCTTTTTATAGAAAAGAAGAAGTGGAAAAGTTAGACTATTTTTAGCATGGGTGCTCAGATGGTCATGACTGATAGGGGTGCAACACTTAATCAAACTAATTGGTTATAAATACATACACACACAGGTACAGGTACACGTACACGTACACGTACACGTACACGTACACGTACACGTACACGTACACGTGCACGTGCACACGCACAGTTGACAGAGTATAAAATAGGGCTTTAATTGATTCTTGATTATATAATAAAATAAAGAAAATCATCTATAGTTGCCGCCAAGGGGTGAACCGGTAGCCTTCTGATTAATGGACGGCTGCTCTACCCTCCTCCCCCGCCTTCCCAGACCCATTGGGTCTTTATGTAAGGCTTTTCAAAAATAATATCTGCTTTGTAGGGCAGTAATGGAAAGCTCTGACAAAGAAGAAGCAAAGGTGGTGACATTTAAACATAACGCTAATAAACCTAAACATCAAATATTATGCCTCAGTCCACACACATACTGTACATTCCGTTCATCGTCTCATATTTTCCAGAATTGTCTTCCTAAAATGAACAGAACCTGATTTGTTTTCATCATGGACTGGAGGGCAGGCTTCCTTTTTTTTAACCCATTAAGACCTGAAGAAGCATCTGTGTCACTTTTTCATATTAGCTAAAAAGCATTATTTTACACTCTGGCTATTAAAAAATAGCAGATCTACAAGCTCGTAGCGCGGCACCGAGTGCCGCGCTACGAGCTTGTAGATCTGCTATTTTTGAAAAAACGAGAAAATGTGTGCAAATTAATATATTTATATTCTTTTAAAGCGAACATTTTTAACTCAAATCTTTGCTTCTGGGGCGTCCCTGGAACAACATGTTTTGAGATGGGGTTCCGCGGTCTAATACATATCATTTTGGGGGTCCTTGACATGAAAAAGTTTGAGAACCACTGATATAGAAACATAGGTTTTTCAGAAAATTGTTGGGATTTAGAAGACATTTTGTAGAAATCGGCTTCAGGTCTTAATGGGTTAAATCCGATCAACGAGGCTGATATCACTGGAGAGTTGAGGTCCAGGATGACTGTAAATGTCATCACAGACCTTACTGTAAACACCAGTCACTGTTCCTGCTGTAGGTAGCAGTGCGTCCTGCGCCTGACTCGTAGACATACGCATTACTGTGTACTCTGTATACTATACCCTGATAACTATAGATTATTTTCTTAGCGATTATTTGATCTATAACTTATTCCATGAATCAAATAATGACATTTTTAAATATAAACAAATCGATTAACCACTTAAAGCCGTATATATGTGTGTTTTCTTTACCATGTACAATGGTGTGATGAGCTTGTAGATCTGCTATTTTCACCTGCCGTCGAGTCGTTCGGATATGCGGTTGTCCAGAACCGCAGATCCGACCGATACGCATGCCAATATATGGGCATATCCATATATGGGAGTAAAAGGGACGAGGACTGGCCCGGACTGCTGGCGTAGCAGTCCGGGTCACCTACAGTAGGTTCTAAAGTAGCCGTCGCGGGTTCGACTCCTTCCCGACGACCTTTGCTGCGCGTCTCTCCCGTCTCTCCCTGTCCCTCTCTCCCTCTTTCCTGTCCATCTTCACTTAAAATCTATCAATAAAAGGCACAAAAGCCAAAAAAAAGGGACAAGGACTGACATACAGAGATCTCTATATGGGCATACAAGCGACACAGGTAGACGGACAGATAAGAGATCTCCATATATGGGCACAAAGGACAGACGGGTATGGCTACTCTGCCAAAGCTAACACTATAACTCAGACATATCGGTCGGATCGGCGGTGCACCGTACGTAGATGTGACGCGCCCCGAACCTCTAGTTTATTGAATTATGGATGATTTTTTTGCTTATAATTGATTACATTGATTAGTTCAATTACCTGTACTGTACCGTGGGAGGATGCGTGGCAGACAGACCGTCCATCTCCCGTCTCCTCTCTCTGAGCTTGTAGATGGACTGTTTTCAGCACATGACACAGTCATGCAGTGGAAGTATAAAATCAGGCTTACGTAAATCTAAATCACCTGAATGATCGCCCCTCTCAGAAACTAAACAAAAACCAGACCCTGAAAGTAGAAAACGCCTTTTCCATCTTCTCGAGCTCTCTCTGTTCCGTCCCTATTTGTCTTCGCCCTTCCACATTGCGTTAACCTGCTGGGTTCTTCTAAGTGTAAATTCTCTTTTTCAGATTAGTTATGATGAGGAACATTTTTGTGTATTGTCTTTACAAGGAGTAGTGGCATAGACATGCATAGACCTCATACCTATTGAATGAACATATTCTCATGTACATAAAATCTACATTAGAACAAATTCTACTAATCTTTGAAATTAATATTAATAAACTGCCCCATAATGTACAGATTCTGTCTTCTCTCATCCCTTCTTTGTCTGTCTGTTTGTCTCTCACACGCCACGTGCGTGTGCGTGTGTGTGCGCGCGCGCACACACACACACACACACACACACACACACACACACACACACACACACACACACACACACACACACACACACACACACACACACACACACACACATTGCTGTGCTAAAAAGTCCTGTGATTTCTTTAGTAGCGAATGAGTCCCCAGACAGACAGTAAGCAACTCATTACTTATGTAAGTTGTATTTTTATTTGTAACAAAGTTAGGTGTATAGACAGTGGAGGAAGTGGAGCAGACAGAATACAAGAACAGAGCATGGACACAAAGACTAGAAGGAGCTACCGGTGCCTTTCTTCATGAGCGCTTGTCAGTGGTGAAAAGTAACTAAGTACATTTACTCAAGTACTGTACAAAGTACAAGTTACAATTTAGGCATTTAACAGGCGCTCTTATCCAGAGCGACTTACAATAAGCAAGGTAATCCCATACATAAAATGCAGAGAGACATTCTAGTGCCTCAAACGAGGATCACAGGTAAACCAAGAAGCATCAGTAAAACAATATACTATCTTTTGCTTTAAAAAAAACAAATCTATAGGAAAGTCTTTTTAACTCCATAATGGCAATAATTTGGTGCAACGGTGATGATGGCGATTGCACAATTTGTTGTTACTGTCTTGTAAAATCCTCAATTTGTTGTACGATTGCTTCTTGTTTTTAATTTTGTAAAGCACTTTGTAACTTTGGTAAGAAAGTTGCTATATAAAGTTGTATTATTATTATCATCGTAGTTTTACCTTATTAACTCATTGAGTGCCAATGACGTGTTTTTGAAAAAATAATTGAAAAAAATGTTCAGAACTCAAGATATCATCATTTGAAGATTTGCTGCTCCATTCACTTCTTGTTTAACTGTACTGTAAAAGGCTGTATTTCGGCTAATGAGCACTTTTTTTTTACTATGTATTTTTGGCTGGCAAAATGTTTAAAAATAGCAGATCTACAAGCTTGCGTTGCATCGTGAGATCCCTGTATTATACTTCGTTCTACAAGTTCACAATGTGCCACTCGGTGACGTGCTGTTTTCACCATTTTAATAAAAATCGAGGCATACATTAAAAATAATGGTGATAGTGATTTGAAGTCCTATCGCTCTGCCCTACGTATGAGGTTGCATAGTGTCATTTGATGATGTATTCCTTTGCAACAGCCTACCCATTAGGAGGTTATGAGACACACTGGTTTGCTGCGTTAAAATCAAAATACAATCTTTTATGTGAAAAACAATGTTCAATCAAATAACGTTTGCGTTTGTCCAACAGAGCCAGGACTTCCTCTTGCACATGCCAGTGGCTAATGGAAGCCTGGGACAGGAGGCCGCTGCAGGAGACAGACTGACCACCGCTCCGCCTACATTACCCATGCTCCCCGGCAGCCCTGACCTCACCACCCAATTGACCACCACGACCACCGAGACGGTGTGCAGCTGTGAGGCCTGCAACGAGAGAAGGTCAGTCCCAGACCCCAGTACCATCCTGGTACCCATCACCATTATTAATCATATTAATACGTTATGATTTGGGGAGGGACAGAATTACTACAGAATTACTAGCAGCGCAGTAATTATGTTCACCTAAATTAAGTGGTTCAGAGTTTATATTAATATGGTGTTACTCCTTGATTGTTCATTTTAAAACATTAAACACTGATATGTTGCTATTTTGCTGAAGATGCTCATATCCAAAATGATTTACAGTACGTGAGGAGGTAAACGGTAAAATGAGTTAATTTAACCATTTGTATGAGAGCACAAATGGAACCACATGAACCCGTTCCCATTTGGTTCCATTTCTACACTCCGAGTGTAATCAATGAAGTCCTTTCAATTACAGAAATGTATTTAAAGAGGAACAACGTTTCGGCTTAATGAATAAAATAGAAAATTACAGTCTTTTCATTCTACTCTCGATTCTGATGATGCCTAAATTCTGTTGACAATACACATTGTTTTCCATGTTGTGTTTCTTTTCAACTGGCCTGTTCATGGATGGTGTTGAAAATGAATACAGTTCAGACTTTTCAAACGTTTATTGTGGAATCAACAATTACCTGAAAAATGTTTTCTTTGCCATCATTTCGCTGCTTGTACCTGTGTGCATGAGTGACACATAAACCCTCTCGATTCGTGATCCCATCTGGTCCTCGCATGTGCTCCTACAGGGAGATCTCGGCAGAGTCCGAGCGGGAGTCTCAGCAGCTGCAGAACCACTGGTCGGAGGTTCGATACCTGGTGCGCTGCATCTACCGGCAGACGGGGACTCCCCTGGCAGACGACCACGACCAACCGCTGGAGAGGGACAGGGAGGGCATGAAGGAACTGGTGGACAGGTGAGGAACCGTTTTAATCATTTTAAAGCTACTACATGGATAAATGGATAGATGCATATCTGTATTGATCCCGAGGGGGAAATTCAGATGCCAGAAACAGCACAGCAGTAAAAGTTACAGATACAGGAAGTGCAATAGGTACAGAAGAATGACATCACAATCAAGACCCTGAAGAAGGCAGTTATCTGCCGGAACATTGGCTTCTATTCCTCTGCGTCCATAATAAAATATTTGCACACACTACCAGTGTGTGCGGTCTCCTTTATGTCTCTTCAAGACTAGTGATTTGGATCACAATAAAGACACCCTCAAACGAATATGAATAAAGTATGCAGACATATACACCCTATACAATCCTCCTGCCTGATGCAGAACGTGAAAAAGAGTAGCAAGGTAATCCTAAATCTAGACATCAGCACCGACCACAGGTAACGTTACAGGTGACAACAGACTGGATGTTACAATAGTCACACAACGGCTTAAGTCAGTAACCGTTGCCCTACGCGTGCCTCGTTATACATTCTCATAGCAAATACGAGGCTACTTGGCTGTGGCTGTTCACCTCACACAATGCATTATGGGTACGAAACTGCCGGTTCACTATTCAGTTGATCAGTGGTTTATTGCCATTATCAGCTAAGGTAGTGAGAGATTTGCCTCTGTGTACAGAGGATCTACATATATAAACACAGGAGAGCCTATTAGAGCTACATTCTATATATACACACCATTGTGCAAATAGACTGTAATAAAATACACATCATCTTACTATACTGTATTCCTCTGTGCTGCCGCGGCCTCCACTCTGAAAACCTGTGCACTGAACCGCTGTTTCGCAACGTCTGGTTCAGGGTACCACCAGGACGTCCAAATGGACATTTACGGGTCTGTAACTCTTGCCAGTGTACAAATGGAACCAAATGGACCCTTATGGGTCTACTAAGTATAGTGTTTTTAAGTGGTTAAGATATTCAAATGGATGAATAAATTGAACCTTACAATCGAAAGCATATGCTTTAGCCAGGGTACACTTAGATCTGGGTTCGTTTTCAACTGATTGTGAACCAGGGACCACCACCCTGTGTTCAGGTTCAACCTGGGGACCACTGCTGTGGTTGGGTGGGGATATGGGCTAAGATTACGTTTTTTCTTGAGTCTATTCTAGGTTGACAGGGACAGATTCTCACGTCATTTTCTGTCTCCAACCCAGCCCTGTACTTTTTATTCGGGTGTGCCTGGGTGTAGAAAACACACAGAGATAACGTATTTGCAAAAAAATGAAATAATAATCTGCCCGACAACTCAACCCAGAACTTCACAAGGGACTGTGTATATTATATTCATACATGTGCCTCTTGACAGAGTGTGTGGACATTTCAATGAGTCCTTAATTGACCACTGATAATGATGATAATGTATTTAATTCTACTGTCCTCATATAACACAAATACAGTTTCTCCCTCAAAAATGTTCATGACCCATTAAAATAGATCTGCGACCCAAAAATGGGATCCAACCCATTGTTTGGGAACCACGTAGATAAACCGTCCGTGTGTGTGTGTGTGTGTGTGTGTGTGTGTGTCTCCAGGCTTTGTGAGAAAGACCCCTACCAGCTGTACCAGCGGTTGGAGCAGCAGGCTCGCGAGTACGTTCTGGAGATGAAGGTGCGACTGCTGAAGCATCTGTCGTCGGGCTCCAAGGCCGGGGGCCCGGCGGGGGCCGTGGTGGTGGTGGGGGGCCAGGGGCCCCCCCAGGCCCACCAGTTCATCTCTCTGCTGCTGGAGGAGTATAGCGCCCTCTGTCAGGCTGCACGCACCATCAGCAGCTTCCTGCTCACGCTGGTCAGTCCACATGCAAAACAACACCACACTTTTCTAGATCATAGAGCATAGGCTCTATGCACAGCAGCCATATTGGACATAAATTGGGCCCCTTCCTTGCTTCCTTCACAGGTGTTACCAATGCCACTAATGAAGGCTCTGTTCCATTTAGTGTAGCACGGTGGTTCTCAAACTTTTTAATTTCAAGGACCCCCATAACTCTGAGAGTGTACAAATGGAACCAAATGGACCCTCCCGGGTCCATTTGGTTCCATTTGTACACTCTCAGAGTTACACCCTCTCAAGGAACCATGAGGGTCCCTGGACCACACTTTGAGACCCACTAGTATTTCTAGTGAGCCAACATGCACAATATCAGCACCCTGACTCTGTTTGACCAGAATGGAACAGAGTCTTCATTAGTATCATTGGTAACACCTGTGAAGGAAGTCAGAAGAGACCCAATTTTTCTCCAAAATGGCTGCTGTGCATAGAGCCTATTCTTTGAAATGTAAGGTTGAGAATCACTGTCTGTAACCCCTCTAACCCTCTGGTCTCCAGGAGAACGAGCACCTCCAGAAGTTCCAGGTGACGTGGGAGCTGCACAACAAGCACCTTTTTGAGAACCTGGTGTTCTCTGAACCCATCTTGCACAGCAGTTTACCTGCACTGGTTTCACAACTCAAGTAAGACGCCGTTCTTTTGTTTGTTTTTACAGCAAACACTTGATTGTTGATTCTTGACACTGTCCCAAAGTATAATAAATGCATAGACTAGCAGACGGGAACGTTTTATGTAGATAATATAAAACACTAGTTCATATACCCGTCATTTCCACCCACCTTCCATCCGGACTATGGAACTGCAACCACGACTACAGATCCCGAAATCTGCAAGGACCGTTCACAAAAACGCTAATAAACTGCCTAAATTTGGGAAAAGTGATAAATTGGCTTAGTCACTCTCTTCATATGCCGATGGTCAATGCCCGTGTGCAAGATCAGATCAATTGGTCATGAGAAAACACGGTTCAAGACAGGTTTCTTCATTTTATGGTAGGATATAGGGGCGGCCATAACTGAATGGTTAGTGAGCCCGCCTAGGGAGCCAGAGGCCCTGGTTGCCCCAGGTTCGATTCCAGGCCATGTCAGCATATGTGTCGATGAAATGAAATTTGTCCCTGAGCAAGACTCTTAACCCCTAATTGCTCACAGGTTCTCATTGGAAACAAGACCGCAAGGACTTTCATGAACGACCTGTTAAAAGGAATTATCCTTATATAGTAGGATATGCACGTTGATTCTTATTAGAATGTTAACCCATTAAATCGGGGAACGCATCCGTGTCATTTTAGATTTTAGCTATAGCCATTATTTTATACTTCGGCTATTCAAAAATAGCAGATCTACAAGCTCATAGCGCAGCACTACGAGCTTGTAGATCAGCTATTTTTGAAATCTTTCAATACATTTTTTTAAAGTGAACATTTGTAACTCAAATCTTTGCTTCCGGGGGGTCCCTGGAACAAAATATTTTGAGATCGGGGTCCGCGACCAAATACATTTAATTTTGGGGGTCCTTGACATGAAAAACGTTTATTATAGCAGCATACGGTTTTCAGAAAACGGTTAGGATTTAGAAGACATTCGTAGATCGTGAATGGGTTACAGCTGCAATCTAAACATAAAACAAAAAGTTCTGAAATGTGTGTTTAGTAGGCTATTTCTCTGTCGCAACAGTGCTTCTTGGCAATAACTTGTATTAGACAGGTCAGTATATGGGGGAGGAAAAAGATGGCTTGTAGATGGGCATTCGTCATGCGATGAAGTACGGTACATAGGACTCAAGTGGTTAACAAAGGAGTGTCTTTGTAGCGTGGCCCAGAGCCAGGAGTATGAAGGCTTGGCAAGAGTCTTCATCCGCTGTTGTCATCCTGTGTGCTCGGGCACGGCACCATGTCCCATGACTCATACAGCCAGGACATGATGTACAGGACGTTATTAGACAGCTAATAATCACCAAAAAAAAACGTGTAAAGATAGCAGATCGACCAGCTGTGAGCTTGTAGATTGGCTAATTCCAACACAAAAAAAACTACTATTATTACTACTTTTAAGTATAAAATTAGGGCCTATTTTTGCCATAGTACCGTATTTATTTTTGATTGTTGGTACCATTAATCAAGTTCAAATGAAGTCATTGTCAAGTCATTTCTGTGTATATTTAAGTTATTTGTTATATCTGCCCTGTGGAATTTCTGTTTACCCAAGCCTAAAATGCATATAGAAAATATGAGAAACCTCATATGTCCAAAACTGTTACTTTTCAGGATTCAAATTCAAAAGTAGCAGATCTACAAGCTCGAAACTCACCGCAAACTTCCAGATCTGCTACTTTTGATACTTTTGTGTGAAACTGTAGGATGATAAAATAGGGCGTTAATTTACGAAAAAAACACCAGAAGTTAGGATATGGATTAAATCATTATTTGCAATTATTTGTGCAACAATTAACCGTCCAAGTACAATGTCATGATGGTGACGAACCCCATCTGTCTCTCTGTGTCCTCAGGCACGGCACGACGTCCCATGACTCGTACAGCGAGGACATGTACAGGACGTTACTGGACAGCTACCTGCAGCTGCAGCAGGAGATGGCTGCCGTGGCAGCAGAGTGGCAGGAGTGTGAGAAGAGGATCGACAACTACGTAGATGAACAGGTAAGACCCCCCCACCCCACCCCACCCTCCTGATCCCCCACAGCCCCCCGGAATAAGGTCCCAAGTGTCCTTGAGCAAGACCCTGAAACCCCCGAAAGCTGAATTTTCTATGCTGCTTTTTTTCCCCATTAAACACATTCAATCTGGGAACGCATCTGTGTCATTTTGTGTGTGTGTGTAAATACGCAAGCTGGTCCGGCGTGCGCTCCGCTGCTCCTGCTGACTCGAGGCAGGAGCGGGAAGGAGAACTTATTAGATCTGATACTATGCTAAAAAAGACTGGAGTTTTAACTCATTGAGTGCCATTAACGCGTTTCACGTGTTTTTACCGCTATGGCTCAACGTGCCAATGACGTGTTTGACGTGTTTTTGAAAAAATAGTAAAAAAAATATATATATAGATATCATCATCTGAAGATTTGCAGCTCCATCCACTCCTTGTTTAACTTAGAACTGAAAAAGGCTGTATCTCGCTTCCTAAGCACTTTTTGTTTTCTGTGAAAAAAACGCTGGCACTGGGACATCATCATTCTGAAATAATTCTGGCAATTCTGGCACTCAATGAGTTAAAGATGCTGAAAGTGAAGTTGACTACCTTGAAATTTGTTTTTACATTATTATGACATTTGGTGGATATATATGACGGTATGGGATGTTATGTGAATTTCTCGTTGTTTTTGTTTTGTTTTTCCAGCTGCTTTTTAAGGTGGAGGGTCAGAATCTCTCCAATCAACGAACAGAGCCACACAAGTCTCTGATTAGTAAAAATGTAAGTCGTTTACACATACTGTATGTACACGTGTTTCAAGCACAGCATCACGTTCGTGCACTACAGGCAGCACACTCAAGTTGTACCCAGGTGACGCTCTATTATGTTCAATAAAGGACTGTTCCTCGCCCGTGTGTGAAGCTGAAGTCCCGAGTGCCGCACTATGAGCTTGTAGATCTGCTATTTTTGAAAAATCTTTGTGCAAATCTTTGAATATATATATATATATATATATATATATATATATTTTATAACATATTATATAACATTTTTAACTCAAGTCTTTGCTTCTGGGGGGTCCCTGAAACAAAACATTTTGAGATGGGGGTCTGTGGCCAAATATGTTTTTCTAAATCTTAACAGTATGTATGTTTATAACAGTATGTATATCAGTGGTGCTCCAACTTTTCCATTTCAAGGACCCCCAAAATGATATGTTTTTGGCCGCAGACCCCATCTCAAAATATTTTTGATAGATTTGAGTTAAAAAAGATTCGCAGATTTGCGTGGCACGTGCCGCACTATGAGTTTGTATATCTGCTATTTTTGAATAGCCAAAGTATAAAATAATGGTTTAAAGCAGGGGTTTTCAACCGGGTCCGCGGAGGTATTGCAGGTGGTCCCTGGCCACCTGCAATACCTAGTATTTCTAGTGGCCTTTTTTTAACCTTTTTTTTTTTTTTTACTTTTAATAACTTACAGGAGTTCTTACTCTATGGTGTGTGTGTGTGTGTGATATGAAATGTGAGCTTACCTTAATCACAGTAAACCTTAATCATATTCAAACAAAATCACTGTATTTTATTAGATATTATATTGATATTATAGCTATTTTCTCCAGCTCCCTGTGGTGCATGAACCCCCCCACCACTATTGTGTGGGGTGGGTCTATGATGCACCCGCCACGCACAATAGTGGTGGTCCCCAGGTTGCTCTTTGTCAGGATGGTGGTCCCTGGGTCAAAATCAGTTGAAAACCCCTGGTTTAAAGTGGTTGCTTTCCCGGTCTTAATGGGTTAAGCGCTCTCAGCGTCCAGCTTTTGTTGGCAGAGCGTGCCGAGCGCTTCAAGCAGAAACCAGTTTTAACTTTAGGAGAAGAGCGCCGGTCATTTGATCCTCCCGGCTGTGTCTTGAAAACCCGGTCATCCACGACCTGCCGTTGAATCGTTAACTTAACCACAATCATGAGAAAAGTCCCTGTTTTACGTTGTTTCGGGCCAAGCTATGTGTCTAAACCACTTAAACTCCACCATCCGTATTGTGGGGAAAGCTTTCGCAGGAAAATAGCAGATCGACAAGCTCACGACATGTTGAGCATGAGCTTGTCCGATCGGCTATTTTCAGCGAAAGCTTTCCCCACGATAATAGAAAACAGAAAATATGCTAGTATAGAGCCCTGAGGAACTCGAGTAAACCATATAAGGTTCGACCTCAACAATGGTTGATCGGTTATAAGGGTTAGAATTAGGCATTTAACGATTCACTCAATTCATGATACGATTCAAATCACGATACTAGGTTCACGATACCATTTTTACATTATTTTTCCAGACAAATGACGATTTATTTTTTTATTATTTCTTACACAAATCCAGTATCTTCTTTTTTTTTTTTTTTTTTTACAATACTGTGTTTTTTTTTTTTTTTACAATACTGTGTTGTCTCTTATCCTCTTTTCAATACAGTTGCAAATGACTGAAAACGTTTTATCAATTCTCTTACAAAGATCCTGTATTTTATTTTTTTACGCGCCCTCTTTTTATTAAATCGATTTAAATTGTCACCAGTCTGAATCGATTTTAATCGATTTACGATAAATCGTTACATGCCTAGTTAGAATGAATACATACGCTGCGTGTACACACTCTGGATGTTCATAAAAAGCTTATAGTCAATTTTTCCCCCCATTTCTAGACTTTGAAAACCAAACAGCGAATGCTGAAAGAGGATTGGGAGTTCTTTAAGCAGAGGAGGTTTATAGAAGAGCAGGTAGTGTATTCTGAAATACTCTCCATGTTTGTCCTCGGATGCTGCCATGCTTGTAGAACAGTGGTTCCTCAAAGTGGGATTTGGAGACCCCCAAGATGTCCTTGTAGGGGCTTCCAGGGGGGTCCCCAAGCAAAAAGAGAAATAGTTTAATGTTATTATTTCACCGGCTGGAAGTATGAGAATGAAAGTGCAAATTATGGGTTTCACTCATCTCCCCACCACCCACAGGGGTCCCTGGCGCAAAATCTTTTCAAATGGGTGTCCTTGATAGGCCTATTACATAATCGCTTAATGGCAATTATTCGAGATAATCGCAATTATTTTTGCATAATCGCGATGCGACGTGTTGTGATCCTGTAGATAGGCTATATCCACTATTTACTAAAATATATTTACTAAAACTTTTAACGTATAAAATGATTAAATATGTCAGTCAATTATTTGCATATTTAAGTTATTTGTCCCTGTGCAACTTTTGCTTACAAAGCCTAAAAGGCAAACAAATTCGTGTTTACATTTTTCAATGTTCAAAGCCAAAAACAGGCAATTATTTGTGTGATGAGCCCTAGTCTTTGACATGAAATTGTTTGAGAAACACTGCTGTTGTGCAGTGGATCTCAAACTCTTTTGGCTTCTGAATCTGTTTCCCTGTTTTCTAAACGTAACAGTAAAATGATTATTCTTTTCCATTCTCTACTTTCTCTCGCGTAGACCCTTTAGTAACCCCCCCGCGTTTGAGGAACTCTGCTGTAGTAGATCTGATCTCTGTGTTCATCTCAGGCTGACATGATGTGTATATACCTTTTCTCCTCCTTGTGTTTGTAGTTAAGCAGCACTAAGAAGTCCATCCCCGGAGATAACAACTTCACAGAGACCATGAGGATGCTCTCCTCTCGACTCAGCGTTCCAGACTGTCCAAACTGCAACTACCGAAGGAGGTCAGTTTAGTGTGTGTGTGTGTGTGTGTGTGTGTGTGTGTGTGTGTGTGTGTGTGTGTGTGTGTGTGTGTGTGTGTGTGTGTGTGTGTGTGTGTGTGTGTGTGTGTGTGTGTGTGTGTGTGTGTGTGTGTGTGTGTGTGTGTGTGTGTGTGTGTGTGTGTTTTCTCTCTTACAAGGGCAGGGGTCTTCAACGTTTTCAGGCCAAGAACCCCCTAGCTGAGAGAGATGAAGCAGGGACCCCATCTTTATTGTATACAATTCAGATAAACTTTTGCTGCTCTTTTTTCCCTCTAAACACCTATAACTCTTTGAGCTTGTAGATCGGCTATTTTGGGCTAAAGTTCTCCTCAGAAAAGGGATGCCAGGGTTAAGTGCTTAATGTAAAAGAAATAAATCATATCACACAAAGATTTGGCGGACCCCCTGTCGTAACTCTGAGGACCCCCTAGGGGTCCCGGACCCCCTGTTGAAGACCCCTGTACTAGGGCATAAAGGCCAAATGCCAGGGCAGCAAGACCATGAAATGACACTGATTTCAAGTCCACATTGGGGGAGATTTCATTTTTTATACGTAGTATGAAATAAATCAATTAAAAAGCTGTTTATTTCATAACATAGTCTAAACTGTGGGGGGGGGGGGGGGGCAGTGGCCATGACATGTTTTGTGATCTTTTTCCACAGAGCCATATTAGTGCTTGTTATAAAAATGTTTTTTGATCTCAGCCAGTTTAGTTCAACATTCCCTTCCTTTTCTGGTATTTTGTAATCATCCATTACTAACGAGGCTTGGCTATTGTGTATTTGAGACTTGTTTTTATGAGCCCATGTTCTGACTTCGGGAACAATGCAGTAAACGTGTGAACAACACACAGAAATAATGAATTATTGATATTGGCCTTCATAGACTCGGCCTTCATAGACTCCATGCAATTCCTGCCCTCGATATGAGGAGTGCTAGGGGGGGTGAGGGAGAGTACGATAAGGTGAGTTTTCAGACCGTGTCGGAAAATGGGGGAGTGTGTCTGCAAGGCAAGGGAGGGACGGACGGCGTCTGATAGCTGAGTACAGGAACTGGTGTAAGGGTTGATCATGTCCTGAAGGGAAGCGGGGGGGGTGCTGTGCCCTGGATGTAGGCAGCGAAGGAAAGAAGAGGGGGGGCATACAGTCTGTGGACATTTAGGGAGGGTGAAGACCAGGCGTGTTCCGGATCAGTCGAAGGGGTTTTAAGTGAGGGAGACCAGTAAGGAGGGAGATAACAGTAGTCAAGCTTTGACTGAGACCTGGATAAGGAGCTGGGAGAGACTCCTTGGTGAGGGAGGGTCTGGTATTTCTTTACAAAAATTGGTCCAAAGAAAGAACAGTAGAGAGAACAGTAGAGTCAATTTTGTCCAGTCATGCGCATGCTGGCTGACTGGCAAATGGGATGCTACCTCAGGTGATGGATGGGTGTAAAGCAGTGGTTTTCAACCTTTTTCATGTCAAGGTCCATTATTTATTCGGCATTTGCGCCACGGCCCAGTAGACTCTCAGACCTTAATACTTAGAATATTTTGTTATCGTTGGATACGATTTTGTCCACAATTCCATGCTGTATTGATGTAGTTACCATAGGAGATAACAGGCAAAACGTTGATAAAAATAATTCTTCTACATTCTCTAATCGTGTAGAATGCTTGTAATGTAAGTAAAGCAGATGTATAACAATAATTTAACTCTTGAGAGCGTAAAATTCTACGCTCTCAAGAGTTATAGATCTCATTTAGCCGGGGACCACCTGGAACCCCCTCAAAGGACCACTGGTGGTCCCCGGACCACTGGTGTATAACTATAAATCTACCCCCCCCCCCCCCCCCCACCAGGTGCACCTGTGACGACTGCAGTCTCTCGCACATCCTGACGTGCGGCATCATGGACTCGCCCATCGCCGAGGACCTGCACATCAAGCTGCCCATGCAGGGGGACCCCCCCAGGGACTACCTGACGGAGGTGCATCCCCCCAGCCTGTCCTCCGGAAGCTCAGCCTCCGGGTCCAACTCCAGCTCCCCCATCACCATCCAGCAGCACCCCCGACTCATTCTCCCTGACGGAGACGCTAACAACTTGTGAGTACGAATTAGGGGCTGCATTAGGTTGGGATACCGATTTTATCCAATCGGGAGAGGGAACTCGTACAGGATTCAGGATAAAAGGAGGGCCCCACTTTGAGAACCACTGTACTATACTCAACTTACTTCTCTCTCTCTCTCTCTCTCTCTCAGTATAAGTGATGATGATGAAGTGCCTCCGCTGTCATCTAAGTTTGGGGACATGTATCCCATGGGCGGCTACGAGGACCCTGGTGTCGTCACGGCTACGGTCAACGGTCTGCACGGCGACCTGAACGGGGGAGGGGAAAACATGGCACTAAAGGACGGGGTGAGTTCTCCGCTAGAAACCCACCAATGCCAGAGTTTTGGGTCCGATGCCAGTTTTGGAGAGTCCTAGCCCGCCGATTACCAATGAAAATGTTCTAATAAGTTTTGAAAAAAAAAAAAAAAAAAAACGTATTAAACCTGCATGCCTATTTGTCCATTTCAAATTAAATATGATTCTTCACTCCTTTTTCTCTGTACAATCTAAAGCCAGAGTTATACTTATTTGCCTGCTGGTGTGGTGGTGAAACGAAAATAGCCGATCCACAATGTGTCGCTTTATTTTGTATTACATTTTTTTGATGCCGACTCAGGTAGAGTGAGTGACGTCATTTAATTAACCCATTAAGACCGGGAACGCATCTGTGTCGCTTAGATTTCTTTAGGCTATTCAAAAATAGCAGATATACAAGCTCATAGCGCGGCACCGAGTGCCGCGCTACGAGCTTGTAGATCTGCTATTTTTGAAAAATCTTGAAAAATCTTTTTTTTTATTTATTTTTTTTAAACTAGAAAACATTTTTAAGAATCGCCTCAGGTGTTAATGGGTTAATAAAATGTTATGCCCCGCGAGTGCGGCTGGGCAACGAATTGCATGGGTGAATACCATCACTGGGCGTTATCAGGTGAATGAACTGAATAGAAACATAGTCTGTGGGCGGGAGTGGCGATGCTCCGCTAATCGCCACAAAGCACACAGCATGTCGATTGTCTATTTCCACCATTTCTTTTCCCATTTTTGAATATTTTTTTTAAAGATTTTTGTATAATATGCCCAAAATAGGGATTGATAATGAATTGATTATTTTATTAAATTATTGATTTCTTTTTAAAATAAATGATTAACCCATTAAGACCTGAGGCAGCGTCTAAAAAAATTCTAAATCCTAACAATTAAAAAAAAAAAAAAAAAAAATCACGATTTTTCAAAAATAGCAGATCTACAAGCTGATAACGTGGCACTCGCTTGTATATCTGCTATTTTTGAATAGCCCAAAGACATCTAAAGTGACCAGGTCTTAATGGGTTAAATTGCAGCCCTACACATATCCGTGTTTTACGGAAGAGATGGCAGTCTACAGTTCATAAGGGTGTTTTGTGGTTTGATTGATTGAATACTTCATTTGACAAAAATGTCAACGGCACGAGGTACAGTCAGACATTTAGGCCAAAAGGATAACACAAAAAAAGTCCTGGAGACTTGATTCCATTGTGGTCCTATGTATTCAATTCATCAACATAGCATAAAAATAGCACAAAAATGCATGATCATCATCAAAGGTGTGTTGTGGTGCAGTCTCTACAGGGCATCAGCAGCAGTAGCAGTTCATCAGACGGGGATGAGGAGGAGGCTGACGCAGAGAGTGGTGGAGAGCCTCCGGCGCAGCAGGGGGAGCTACATTCACGGAACAACAACAGTCCTCCACCATCCTACAACCACCAACAGGTAGGCTCACAGGCTGCACACGTGGAGGAAGTCTTATCCTCATCCCGCTCCCTCACTCTCCCCACTCCCACATCATCCATCATCATAAGTACATTTACTCAAGTATTTTTTGCTTTTACTTTACCGGAGTATTTCCAATAGGCCCTATGCACAGCAGCCATATTGTAAGACATTCACAGGTGTTATCAATGATACTAATGAAGGCTCTGTTCCATTCTGGTCATACAGAGTCAGGGTGCTGATATTTAATGTGCATGTTGGCTCACTGGAAACACTCCCAAATGGCCCTTTACAGGTGTGTAACTCTGAGAGTTACACACCCGTAACTGAGAGTTACGACCCCCATAACTCTGAGAGAGTACAAATGGAACGGGTCCATTTGGTTCCATTTGTACTCTCTCAGAGTTATGGGGGTCGTGGAAATCTGAAATTCAAAAATCTGAGAACTACTGTGCTACACTTAATGGAACAGAGCCTTCATTAGTATCATTGGTAACACCTGTGAAGGAAGTGATAATATGGCTGCTGTGCATAGAGCCTATTGTCTATACTTTTACTTCTACTCCTCTACATCTCAGAGGTGTGAATTGGGAATATGTTTTATACTAATGTTTTACTCCCAAGTAAGATTCAGCAGCATTTCCCATTATTAGGACAGAGCAGGTCAGATTTAGTCCATTTGATATCCACAAGGACATAGTTATCATTGCAGTTGCCAAGTACCATAGATGTAGACGATCTTGTCCTCATGATTGGCACGAGAGCTTACAGTATAGCCCCATACTTAGGTCCAGAGGACGCAGTACAGCGACTATCATGTTCAGTGTAGCATAGGGTAATGCAATATTCATGTACTTTCTATATATACATACATATACCGTCTATAAATATGTACATCCAACATTCAGTCACTGCTTGCAGTCAGGCGGAGACTTCAACACTGTAGATAACAGCAATGTACATTTGCTTAACCTCCAGCAAATATGACTTCCTATATTTAAAAAAAACGGCCCAGGGTTGTGGTTTGCGATCATACGTTTATGCCTCACGCATTGGTGCTATGGCAACCAGGCGTCCTAGCAGGTCTCTTGGCAACCAGGCGTACTAGCAGGTCGCTATGGCAACCGGGGCGGATTAGTAGGTCGATTCTCACAGTCCAGTGTTTCTCAACATCCGGTTCGGGGACCACAAGGGGTCCAAATGGTCCATTGGGTATAGTGGGTCCATTGGGTATATTGTGGGCCCAAAGTTAAAAGCTAAATGTATCAAATGGAGGTCTGTCTGTGGCCTAGTGCATATTAAACTGGGGATCCATGAAATTAAAAGGCTTGAGGATCACTGTCACAGTATGTTCGAAGTGGGTGTTGCCACCGGGTATAATGGTATGTCACTTTTAACCAAATGCCAAATACTTGGCACTCAGAATTCACTTATTTGTCAAAAAAGGTCTGTGTTGCCAGTAGTCAGTGTGTAGCACTACAGGTTGACATGGGAAAACATTAAACAACGACAACAACACTAGAAATACTGGGCTTTAAGGAGCTGTATTATTGGAAGAGTTGAGTGTTTGCGCAAACAACTGTTGTCCTGAGCGGGTAGAGAGGCCGTCTGGAGAATCGGAAGGTCCCCCGGTTCGAGCCCGAGCCTGGTCTTTGCGTTGGAAGTGTCCCTGAGCAAGACGCCTAACCCCAAACTGCTCCCCGGGCTCTGTATTAATAGCACCCACTGCTCCTAGTAGTTAGGACGGGTAAATGCAGAGACCATGTTTTAACGTATGTGCAAATGTATAGTAAGAAACATATCCTAAAGAAGTGGGGACCAAGTCATAAAAATGTCCCCTTGCTTAGCCTGAAGTAAGCTTTAAATCGTCTCTGTCGGATGGAAACCTCAAGTCCAAAACTGTTACTTTTCAGCATTCAAATTCAAAAGTAGCAGATCTACAAGCTCAAAAAAAGCTGCTACTTTTGATACTTTTGTGACCCTGTAGTATGATCAAGTAGGGCATTTTTTTTTTCAACAATATGTTTATTTATTTTTCTTTTTTTTCCACAAAGTATTTCAACATTCAATACAAATACAATAAAAAAGACAAAAGACATTTACAATAAACCATACAAAACAATCAATGACAAAAAACAAGAAACAAAAGAAAAACATACAATACAATGACATCAGCACTACTCCTCTCCAGATTCTTCCATTAAATGTGGCAGATTATTGTTTTCCATATATCGTATAAAACAACCCCACACCTCCTGAAACATTTCTTGTTTGTCCTTAAGTATATACGTGATTTTTTTCTAGAGGTAGGCATAAAGACAGTTCTCTGAACCATTGTGCAATGCTTGGTCTATCCGGCTTCTTCCAGTCAAGTAGGGCATTTATTCCATAATAATAATAAGTTATTACTGTCTGTCACTGTGTGTGTGTGTGTGTGTGTGTGTGTGTGTGTCGTCTCCAGGTGGAACAGGTGCAGCACGCGTGCGAATGTCACGTGTGCAACCAGGAGCCCATCGGCTCCGCCTCGCTGACCCCCGTCGGCTGCCTGCCCCCTCCTCCTCCGGGTCGCCTCCACGGCGCCATCACCGCCGCCGGCCCCCCTCCCCCTCCCCCTCCCCCTCCCCCTCCTCCCCCGCCCTCAGCCATGGGACACCACCAGATGTTCGCGCCCCCCTCCCCGGACGGCGGCGGCGGCTGCGGCGGCAAGACGCCCCCCTCCCACCCGGCCCTGCACCTCTACCCGCACATCCACGGCCACCTGCCCCTGCACAACCTCTCTCACCTCCCCAGACCCCTGCTGCACCCCACGCTCTACCCCCCCAGCCCCCCGCTCAGCGCGCACAACAAGGTGAGACAGCCCCCCACACACACACACTCGTGCATTCACAGGGGGGCACAGGGGGGTTTCCAAACGTTTCCATGCCAAGGACCGACCCCCAAATAGCCATAGCCTCTGGGCTGTGCCCCCCCTCCCAAAATGGCAAACAAGCTTGTGACACGCTGCACGTTTGTAGATGGGCTATTGTACCTATTTTTAAATTGTGATGTTTACAAGGTTAAATAGGGATGTCAGGTTGTAAGTGGTTAAATTGGCACAATAATAATGATTGTGTGAATTGTATTATATGTCGTTGTTGTCGGGCAGAAACCTCCTATCTCTATTCTAACCTTTTGTGTGTTTTTGTTGATTAACGGCCTACTTGATCATACTACAGCGTCACACAGAAGCATCAAAAGTAGCAGATCTACAAGCTCAAAACGCGTTTTGAGCTTGCAGATCTGCTACTTTTGCTATTTTTGAATTTGAATCCTGAAAAGTACCAGTTTAGGACATACAGTATGAGGTTTCTACTCGACATAGACGATATACATGTGTGTATATAAATGTATTAAAGGCCAAGTGCTTTCAAAGCCCCCCAAGGGCCAATTGGAATATTGTCACAATATTACAGCACTCTTGCCAGGCCATGGGTGGTACTTTTCTCTATTTTCCCCCACAAGTACTGGAACAGAACGTGAGGTAGTTTTGGGTAGTTTCTACCTGGGAAAGATGACACTTTCATTTCCTTGTCTTTGGGGAGATTTGCATTTTGTTCCAGGAAGCATGATTCAGCTTTGGTTTGATTAGGTTTCACTGTGTGTAACTGTGCTTCCCTGACACTAGGGGTCGCCCTGCACCCAGTATAGAGAGGCCCCATAAATGCAGTCAATCAGTTAATTTCATATCGACAAATTCAAGGCTTTAATTTTCACCAATGAATACTGATGGAATCTTTGCATATTGGCATTATTGAAAGCTTGCGTTTAACTTGGCTTAATGAATGTGAAAAATACAAAATATTAATGTTACCCTAGATCTTCAACACTAATGAGTTTTTACGATTACTATTCTGAATCGAAAAATGATGACGGTTAGATTTTGCACTTTGAAAGGTTTCCCAGTATATTTCCAAGTATTTAAATTTTTTTCTCCCCACCCTCCCTTCTCTTAGATTAGATGATGGGAAAAACTAAATGAAAACAAAGCTGATAAATGCAGTAACAGCTTTTCGGTGGGGGAGAACACGGTGGGGGTTTCCCCCTGACAATTAAGTCTTTGCACACCACCGAGACGGAATTGGTCAGTGCTGAGACTAAACGTCAAAAATAGTACACCACAATGACATAATGTAGACGTGTTTCCCATCATGTATGTGGCACCAACCCGTCACGCGCCTCTATACCCTCACAGGAGGACGTGCAGCCGTGCACTAGGGCTGAACAGTCATTATCATGTAGTTAATCTACACATCAACATGCAAGATATTAACGTCGCAAAAGGGAAGACACTCCCCCCGCTTGACATGCATGTACAGCTAAAGCCAGCCAATCACAAATCAATTTGAACATGCGCCTCGCCAGCGCCGTAGGAAGCCATTCCCAGTTGGGGGGGATATATTTGTACCGGCCCACATGCACGAGCGCCACACATGCACGTGCATGTGTGACCAGTGCGCGCACGCTTTCGCGTTTTTTCGTGGTTATTCACGGTCATTCCCCTTTTATTTCGTGTTTTTTCGCGGTTATTCCCCTTTTATTTCCGTTTTTTATTACTTTAATTCGGTACCAAAAAATGTAGAGGGGGGGTGGGGCCGCTCTTCCACCTTCAAGCAGCTCACACAGCAGCCAGCAGCCCTCCCTTCCAGGCAGCGGCCGCGGGGTCCTAGTGCCGGCCTCATTTGAGGCTTTTTTTTCCTCCTCTTTTTCCCCGTGGCCTCGCGGCCCAAATACCGGTTCGCGGTATATAATCCCCCCCCGTCCCCCCCCCATTCCTACGGCCCTGCGCCTCGCATAGAATAAAAATGTTCAAGGCTATTCAACTCTGGTGCGGGAGTGTGTCAGACATGACCGGGACCGTTTCACAGGACCTGCTCGCTCACCTCTCAATAAAAATGTATTATTAGTCGACGTGTGGAAATGTTTAATGCAGCAAGCAGCTTATAATGTAGTAAAAGCTTCACTGTTTACGTCGAATTAAAAACGGCAGACCTGAAGCCGATTCTAAAAATGTCTTCTAAAACAGTTTTCTGAAAAACCTATGTTTCTATGTCAGTGATTCTCAGTCGTTTTCATGTCAAGGACCTCCAAAATAATGTGTATTTGGCCGCGGACGCCCATCTCAAAATGTTGTTCCAGGGACCCCCAGAAGCAATGATTTGAGTTACAAATGTTTGCTTTAAAAATATATATATATTCAAAGATTTGCACACATTTTCACGATTTTACAAAAATAGCAGATCTACAAGCCCATAGCTCACTCGGTGCCGTGCTATGAGCTTGTATATCTGCTATTTTTTTTTAAAAGTATAGAATAATGGTTATAGTGGTTACACAGATGCGTTCCCGGTTTGAATGGGTTAAGCAAAGGCTAAAATACAGATGAATGCAGAGCATCTATACGCTGATGGTCTCTTTGTGAGTAAAGTTATGGGAACAAAATGCGTGCTGCTGCTTCTTTTTTTCTGCAGAAAAATTGTCCTAGGCAGTGCTTTTTCTTCATAACTCTAGGACGGTGTGAATACTCCCTTAACCTTAACCAGTATTCTATAACCACAGTGTGAAATGACAGTTCACAGCTCAAAGAGCAGACCTCTAGATAATGTCTAATTTTCTTAGAAAATGCTGACTATACAGTTGATGTCAATGCTACCATGCGTAGCGTGGTAAATGTTCTTAAAACGAATTTATCTAATTTGATGAAGCTCGTAACTCTTACCTAATGTGCGTAGTATTTATGTTATAATTAAGTTAATTATTGAGAAATGATTGACAACTGCTCAGTGCCGTAAAATAACAAAATACATGAAATAAAATGTACCTTAAAAGGTCACGGTTGAATAAAATCGTGACATTAAAATCAGAGCGTCAAATCGACGCACGGATTTGAAGAATTGTGACAACCCAAATGGTTGGCACAATCGCCGTACCTAGCAAATTTCAGGATAACCATTAATTAGAAAATCCCTGTTTTATAGTCACGCGGTGAGAATGGTCGATCTACAAGCTCACAATGTGTCATGACGCGTTGTGAGCTTGTAGATGGACTATTTTAGATGTTTTGCTGATATTGTGCATGTTGGCTCACTGGAAACACTCTGCTACACTTCATTAGAATTATTGGTAACACCTGTGAAGGAAGTAAGAAAGAGGCCCAATTTCTTTCCAATATGAAAAGTCAAATAATGGCCCACATGTTGGCCAAACCGATACATCGGTGGGACTCTTTAACGCCTTTGGCTCCTGTCCTCCTCAGCCTCTCCCTCCAACCCCGACGTCCAACCACTCTGCGGCCAAGCAGCCGGCCTTCAGCCCCTCTCTACCGGACCACGTCTACCAGAACTGTTTTGGCGGGCCGACGGGCGGCTCCGGGGACTGGAACAACTCACTGCAGTGCCTCTCGCTCAAGTTTGAGAACCTGTGTGACGCTGCTATGATGAAGAGCTGGAACCCCTCCGTGCTGCTGCCCGAGTCACTGCCTGGTGAGGGCTTTTTACATGGTTTGTTTTATTTGTTATTCTATTGGTTTGTGCAACAGAAAACAATATTCATTATGCATGATATATACATCTTTCACAAGAGAGAGAGAGGAAGAAAAACAGTGTTGTGCTGGTGAGGTAAGAAACCTGAGTAGGGCTTATTATAGAACTTTGCCATTACATATAACACAAGAGAAAAATAGTGTGTGTGTGTGTGTGTCCCAAAATATATTATTTCATTGAAATGGATCATTTGTTATAATCGATTAACTCATTAAATCCGGCAACGCTTCTGTTATTTTAGATTTCTATGGTTATTCAAACTAGTAGATATACAAGCTTGTGGAGTTTTGTAGATCTGCTATTTTTTTTAAATCATGAAAGTGTGTGCAAATATTTGATTATATATTTTTTAAGCGGACATTTGTAACTCAAATCTTTGCTTGTGGGGGCGTCCCTGGAACTAAATATTTTACAAATGTTCCCTTTAAAAAAATATATATATATTCCAACATTTTCACAATAAAAAAAAAAAAAGCAGAACTACAAGCTCATAGCGCGGCACTCGGTGCCGCGCTATGAGCTTGTAGATCTGCTATTTTTGAATAGCCAAAGCAATCTAAAAATGGCACACATATGCGTTCCCGGTCTTAATGGGTTAAACCGATTAGTTTGATGAACTGTCGCACCCCCTAAATTCCTTCCCACCAGGTGACATGCTGGGCCCGCCCCTCCCCGACGTGCCCCTCCCTCCCACCGCCTCCATCGGCCCCCACGGAGGCGGGGAGCACCCCTGCTCCCTCCCCACCCCGCTCACCCCGCCCTCCTCCTGTTCCTCCTCCGCCTCCTCCTCCTCGCCGGAGGCCAAGGAGCAGAAGAAGAGCGGCGCCAAGAAGAAGTGTCTGTACAACTTCCAGGATGCCTTCATGGAGAGCAGCCGCGTGGTGATGGCCTCCACGTCCGCCTCCACCTCCTCGGTGTCCTGCACTGCTACCACTGTCCAGTCTAGTAAGAGCCCTCCACCTATAGCACCCAAAACACACTGTCCAGTCTAGTAAGAGCCCTCCACCTAGCACAGGGGTGGGCAACTTTGATGATGGAGAGGGCCACTATATTTCCACACTCACTCCAGAGGGCCACATTGCATATACGGTATACTGTTGGGCAGACACCGTATTTTACGTACATTTATCGTAAATGAATGCCGTACTTCTATGTCACACAAAAGTAGCAAAAATAGCAGATCTACAAGCTCAAAACGCGTCGCTCCGCGACGCGTTTTGAGCTTGTAGATCTGCTATTTTTGCTACTTTTGAATTGGAAACCTGATTTTTTTTTTTGCTATTTTTGAATTGGAATCCTGAAAAGTAACATTTTTATTTCATTTCAAATGCATTTAGTTATACTTATGTTAACTTTATGAACTTAAATACACATACATTGGACATAAAAAATACAATAGAATTTTAATACTAGTTTAAGATACTAATCTAGATAGTAATTAAAGCGGGTCATGTTTGGAATTGTAACAGCTGAAATCAATAATATATCAGTATTCCAATGTTAACCTGCGGGCCGCATTAAGTGAAGGTGGGGGCCGCATGTGGCCCCCTGGGCCGCCAGTTGCCCATGTATGACCTAGCACCTAAAACACCCTGTCAAGTCTAGTAAGAGTCCCCCACCCTCCACCTAAAACACCCTGTCCAGCCTAGTAATAGCCCTCCACCCACCCCCCACCTACAGCAGCACCTAAAACACCCTGTCCAGTCAAGTAAGAACCCCACACCCACCCTCCACCTAACACTTAAAACACCATGTCCAGTCTAGTAAGAACCCCCCACCCACCATCCACCTAAAACACCCTGCACTGCTGCCACTGTCCAGTCTAGTAAGTGATGTTATGGTGAAATTGGTGACCTGCCTAAATATCTTGTGGACTTCACATGCAATACATGGCCTAAACCAGTGGTTCTCCATACAAGATTTATGTTGACGTGAACAAGAGATGGTTACATATTTTGGCAGGTCTCCAATTTCACAGTGACAGATGGATTGCATTGGAAGGTTATACATTTTAAGTTGATAAATTGGTAGTCTGTCCTGATTGGCTCAAATTGGCAAACCATCTGAAAATGCATATTGTGTTTATTAAAGAGCTGGAGAGACCCCTGTTACTGAACAAACACTCTAAATAGCAACGATGACTATCGAAATGTAGAGGTTTAACTTATTCACAAAAAAGTTTATCCAAAGATTATTAACAAACTTTACCTTTTAACCCATTGATACCTGGAACGCTTCTGTGTCACTTTAGATGTCTTTGGCTATTCAAAAATAGCAGATATACAAGCTCATAGCGCGGCACCGAGTGCCGCGCTATGAGCTTGTAGATCTGCTATTTTTGAAAAATCGTGAAAATATTTTTTTCATATTTTTTTCCGAAAAACTGTTAGGATTTAGATTTTTTTTTAAAGAATCGCCTCAGGTCTTAATGGGTTAAAATAATGATCTGTCGTCAGAGTTCTTCATCCACCA
Organism: Gymnoscopelus microlampas; assembly: GCF_963454915.1. Taxonomy (NCBI): domain Eukaryota; kingdom Metazoa; phylum Chordata; class Actinopteri; order Myctophiformes; family Myctophidae; genus Gymnoscopelus; species Gymnoscopelus microlampas. Next base: position 11,048,263 of record NC_139939.1, read on the forward strand.
TTAACCTGTTTCTCTGTCCTTCCAGACGACGTATTTCACAGCCTAGGTAAAGAGGACCATCATCGGCAGTCCACGGTCCCAGGCGTCCCCAGGAACAGCCCCACGGGGCTGGCCTCCCTTCCCCCTCTCTCAGGCCCCGCGTTACCCCCGGCACCCGCCTCACACCTCCCCACCATGGGATCCCCGCAGCCCTTCCCAAAGATGGCCACCCCGGCCCCGGGTTTCATGGACGCCCACCAGGGTCTGTGCCTGCCCCCCGCCGAGCCCCCGGCCCCCTCGGCCGAAGGTCCCGTCAGCGCCCCGCCCAGTGTCTGCAGGTTGGTCTACTTAACAGTTCCCCAAAAAACTGGGTTGGGAGTGGGACCCATTTTGGGGGTCGCAGACACATTTTTATTGGTTGTGAGCAGTAACGAGGTAAAAGTAACGCATTACTCTAATATTACGTTTTTTACCAATAACGAGTAATATAGCAAATTACTATAACATTTTGAGTAATTACCAACCTTCTTTCCACAGTGCATGTATTCATATATGACAATACAGTGTCTTGAATCTAATAATATTAGTTAAAAGTAACTTGTTGCTATTTTCATGTGAATTACCAGCTCATTGGCAATTTTTGCGAGCCTTGGCGGAATAGGCTCTATGCAGAGCAGCCATATTGGAAAGAAATTTGGCCTCTTCCTTATTTCCTTCACAGGTGTTACCAATGATTCTAATGAAGGCTCTGTTCCATTCTGGTCAAACAGAATCAGGATGCTGATATTGTGCGTATCGGCTCACTGGAAACACTCTGGCTACACCAGTGGGTCTCAAAGTGTGGTCCAGAGACCCCCATGGTTCCTTGAAGGGGTTCCAAATGGCCCCTTGCGGATGTGTAACTCTGAGAGTGTGCAAATGGAGCCAAATGTTACACTCTCAGAGTTATGGGAGGGTCCTTGATAACCACTGTGCTATACTAAATGAAATGGAACAGAGCCTTCATTAGAATTATTGGTAATACTTGTGAAGGAAATAGGAGGCCCAATTTCTTTACAATATGGCTGCTGTGCATAGAGCCCATTGCCGGTCGGGACATATAGTGCTTGTAGGGTAATTTGACTGTCATGATTTAGATTTTGTGGAGAGTATTGCCGCGTTGCAGCGACAGGCTGTAAGCCTTCAGGCAACAGCACAGTGGACTCCAGTCTAACCAGTCTGTGTGTGTGTGTGTGTGTGTGTGTGTCCGCGCAGTGACCCAGACTGCGAGGGCCACCGGTGCGAGGGCAGCGGGACGTACGAGCACCAGGCGTACGACGGCGAGGAGAGCCAGGACGAGGACAGCTGCTCGGAGCACAGCTCCTCCACGTCCACCTCCACCAACCAGAAGGAAGGGAAGTACTGTGACTGCTGCTACTGCGAGTTCTTCGGACACGGCGGGGTGAGGAGACACATGGTCTTGTTGGTCACTTCGTTCTCATGTTTTTTTTTTGTTTCTTAGATTTGTCCTTTTCAACCTTTTTCATATTAAGGTCCATTATTTATTGTCCAATATTTTGTTATCGTTGGATAAGATTTTGTCAAAATAACAATTCTTCTACATTCTTTGATTGTGTAGACTTCTTGTAAATCAAGTAATGCAGATGTTTAACCATAATTTAACTCTTGAGAGCGTAAAATGAAACCATTCATTTTACGCTCTGAAAAACGCACCGGCGGCGGCGGTAAGTGTTGGAAAACGTCTGTTGCCGAAAATCTGCTGTCGAATGGCCGATGGGTACACTGTCTCGTCGGGTCACAAGTTGTAGGGAAGTGTCAAAAGCCGACTGAGCAAGCTCGTCGGCTTTCGGCCGTCGGACAGCAGCGGGTTGAAAAAGACATCAAGCCTTAGGCTATTTTTAGCACCATTAGTAGCAGTCTGTCAGTGTAAGCTCTCAGGTGCATTCAGCAACTATTTTTAACACCTTTCAACTGACTGATCTCCCGACTTCATTCGACTGCCAGTCTTTAGTAGCCTGGTTCCATACCATAGACCCCGCCCACTCTCTGAGTGGACTGCCTCTTGGTCTGGACTTGTAAATGTGAACCTAGGACTTCTCCGGTACAAAATGCATTGTCCAATGAGAGGCGGAGGTGGGCGTGGGGATCCCTTAGGATTGGTTTAGGGAATTTCTAATCCCCTCCCCCTTGTAATCCCCGACACTGGAGACAATTTCAGACTGAAGCTCCACGCAGCTTCAGTCTGATAATCAAGTCTTTAGTAGTCTGTTTGGTGGAGAGCGACCTTTTAGAAAAGATATCTAAATAGACAACGGCTGTTGTTGAGCATGTGAATAAACCACATTATTTCATAATATCTCTTATTTCCTGTTGGTGGGTGTGAGAAAGTGTCACATCTGGTAATGCAGTCACACCATGCACAGCGCCCACGTTCATTAGTAAATGCCACTCGTTAGCTTAGTGGGTAGAAGGGCCCGTCTGTTAATCAGAAGGTCACCGGTTCACCTCCCGCCCATATGTCACGGTGTCCTTGAGCAAAACAAACTGAGCAGCCATCAGCCGGGTGAAGTCGTAAACGTAATTTCCCCTGGTGGGATTAATAATGTAATTAACCCATTAAGGCCTGAGGCGATTCTTTAAAAAAATCTAAATCCTAACAGTTTTTTGAAAAAAAAATCAAAAAAATATTTTTTCATGATTTTTCAAAAATAGCAGATCTACAAGCTCCTAGCGCGGCACTCGGTGCCGCGCTATGAGCTTGTATATCTGCTATTTTTGAATAGCCAAAGAAATCTAAAGTGACACAGATGCGTTCCAGGTATTAATGGGTTAAATGAATACAAATAAGTAGAAAGGACAATCTTTCACCCCCTCGTATCACATGTGTTTTTAATCCTGATGAAGGTCACTGAAAGGTCGACCGGAACGTTGATTAATGAACTCATATCACCTGTGTTTTTTTTATCCTGATAAAGTTCACTGAAAGGTCGACCGGAAGGTTGATTAATGAAGCAGAGAAAAGTGTGTGCGTAGTATGGTATAGGCTGTCTTTTCTTTTTTTTGGGCGGGTGAAAGTACGACATGCACACCTGTCATGTGATATTGCTTACATATGAATAGATTATCCCCCGGGCATTCCCGATGAATGCTGAGCCGATATCATTTCTTTATAGTATATATCCATGGCCTTATGTGTTCAGTAATTAATAAATAGATACAATTGCTGTCAACAAAGTGGTGCCCTGGCAAATGAAATGAAAGTCCTGCTTTTACCCACGGTTTGGGTGATCTTCTAAATCACTGGTTCCCAAACGTTTTCCAAGGAGAAGAGATCGTCCTTCTTACATCGGACAAAAGCTGAGACCCCCCCCACACACAACTTGTTGTGTTTTGTTTTCGTAAATGAATGCCCTACTTTATCACATTACAGCGTCACACAAAAGTAGCACATTATCAAGCTCAAAACACAGTGCGAAGCGACGCGTTTCGAGTTTGTAGATCTGCTACTTTTGCCGTTTTTGAATTATGCATCCTGAAAAGTAACAGTTTTGGACATGAGGTTTCCACCTGACAGAGAGATATACTTCTCATATGTTGAATAATGATAATAGCCTATCTACAAGCTCAGATTTTTTACAATTCATTACCGTTTAACAACATGCCTAAATGAAAGGATGCCAGGTTGAAAGTGGGTGGAAGCCAGTTATGATTATGTGTTTTTAACACTACCTCCATACAGACGAGGCCTCACGCCCTCCCTTTGATCTTTAGCGCCGCCCCATGGGGGGGATTGATTACTTTATCAGTCAGAAATGTAAACAGCACATGGTACAGTAATACACTAACTCTTTGACTGCCAGAAATAAAACATAATTTGCTACGCCACTGCCAGCGATTTTCGAGTGTTTTCACTAACCTTTTAAAAATCATAGAATATATATTATAAAAAGAGTCTTGTAGAATCGGGGGGGGGGGGGGAGCGTGCCGCCGAGATCATCCGCTCCATAGTTGTGGGCAGTTGAATGTAGGCTGTTTTCACCAAAAAGCAACAGAAACAGAGAAAAGGCCATTCTTCTTAATCGAATAACAAGGAAATGAACGGGCTGTTTTTTTTGCTTTCACGTGACCCGCTGCTCCTCTGCTTCACTGGGAGCCCAACGGTGACCCATAGGTGAGCGAGCAGCGCCATCTAGTGGAAAACCACTGAAAACACCAAATCTCGTCATCCTCGTCATTGACAGGCTGCACCTCAGCAAAATATGACAAGAAATCTCGTCATTGGCAGTCAAAGAGTTGAGGCTAAAAGGATAATACACAAAAAAAAAACTGTGGTCTTGTTTCCATTGTGGTCCTATGTATTCAATAGGCTCTATGCACAGCAGCCATATTGGACAGAAATTGGGGCCCTTCCTTGCTTCCTTCACAGGTGTTACCAATGACACTAATGAAGGCTCCGTTCCATTTAGTGTAGCACAGTGGTTCTCAAACTTTTTAATTTCAAAGACCCCCATAACTCTGAGAGTGTACAAATGGAACCAAATGGACCCTCCCGGGTCCATTTGGTTCCATTTGTACACTCTCAGAGTTACACCCTCTCAATGAACCATGGGGGTCCCTGGACCACACTTTGAGACCCACTAGTATTTCTAGTGAGCCAACATGCACAATATCAGCACCCTGACTCTGTTTGACCAGAATGGAACAGAGCCTTCATTAGTATCATTGGTAACACCTGTGAAGGGAGTCAGAAGAGGCCTAATTTCTCTCCAAAATGGCTGCTGTGCATAGAGCCTATTCATCAACATACTGTAGCATAAAAGGCACTGCGAAACACTGGCCTTTTTAACAGTACATTGACACTCCACATCCATCCATGTCTCTCAGCCCCCAGCGGCTCCTACCAGCCGTAACTACGCCGAGATGAGGGAGAAGCTGCGCCTGCGGCTGACCAAGCGGAAGGAGGAGCAGCAGCCCAAGCGGGAGGAGCAGCCCGCGCTGCTGGGCTGCAGAGACGCGGCCGGGGGAGGAGGAGGAGGGGGAGGAGGAGGAGGAGGAGGAGGAGGAGTAGGAGGAGGGGTGGAGGACCACCGGCGGGTGGAGGACCTGCTGCAGTTCATCAACAGCGCCGAGACCAAGCCCGCCTCCAGCTCCAAGGCTGCCAAACGGGCCAGACACAAACAGAAGAAGGTGACTTGTCCCTCTCTCTCTCTCTCTGTCCCTCTCTCTCTCTCTCTCTGTCCCTCTCTGTCCACCTGAAGGTCTTTTTTTCACACTGGTCTTTTTTTCTAGGCCAGGGGTCTTCAACGTTTTTCAGGCCAAGGACCCCTTAACTGAGAGAGAGACTGTCTGTGAAAAGCCCTTATGGTGGGGCTTTTCACAGATGAGGCTTTAATCAATTCAGTGGTGAAGAGACGTCAGCACTAGGGGTGAAACAGTTGGCCAAACTAATGAGTTTATTTTTATAAAAAAATGCTTTTAATAAGATCATCGATTTTCGGGGGGACGTTCTTTTTTTTTCCCACAATTTATTTTTACTATAGCTAAAAAGAAATGGTGAAAATAGTAGATCAAGTAAGCTCACACATCTTGATGCGTTGTGAGCTTGTTGAGACCTTGTTCTTGCATGACACCATATTAAAAAAATGATAAAGATCAAGTATAAAATGCAGCTTAAAGACCGTTGCACACAAAGTTTTTACCTCAACGCTTCAGTTGAAATATCTGCCCCAAAAATGACCCAAAAAAAAGATAATCAAGTCATTGTTGTTGTTCTTGTCCCTCATCATACCATATTGTGTTTCCAGATGGAGGAGAAGGCTCGTCTGGAGGCGGAGGCGCGCGAACGCGAGGAGCAGCAGCAGCAGGAGGAGGAGGAGCGCAGTCGGAGGCGGGCGGAGGAGGAGGCCGCGCTCCAACGGGAGCTCCTCCGTCTGCAGGAGCTGCAGCACCTCCGCCAGGCCGCCAAGAAGAAGAAGAAGGAGCGCTCCAAGGAGAACGCCGCTCCTCCTCCCGCTCCCCCTCCTCCTCCTCCTCCCCCCGCCACCGCCGCCGCGCCTCCCCCTCAGAGCAACAACAACAACAACCCGCAGCCCCTCCGGCAGACGGCCCAGAACGTCCTGGAGAAGAACCTCCACCACGGCGGCAAGACCTCCTCCTCCTCCACGCAGCTCCTCCACTCCCTCATCCGCATCAACCCCGAGCGCCGCCAGGAGCTGCCTCCTCCTCCCCGGACCAACGGAGACGCCACGGCGGCGTCTCCGCGCAACACGCTGCCTCAGCACAGCCCCAAACCCACCAGGGAGAAACACACCCACGCTACTACGCCCACCCTCACTACGCCCGCCACGCCCACACCAAACCACCTCCTCCAACCCCCGGTCGGCCTCTTCAACGGCACGTCGACGACGCCTCAGCCCGAGGTCAAAGGTACGTGGATTCAAATTCTCCGTTTGTTGCCGTGACTGATTCAAGTCGTTTGGATTTTCGACGGAGGCCGCGGTGTGTTCATCCTGGCTTTGTAGCTTTAACCCATTAACACATTCCATGCCAGAGGTTAATCTCATAATGTACTCGCCAGTGCCAGCGTTTTATTGTTGTTTTTTTGTTTTCTTCACGTCGCCACAGACACAGTTAAATCCGTTAAAATTGCGCGTTCATTTGGTTCTAAACACACAGGGGATCTGTGTGAGACGAGCAGTGAAGACCGCTTCGCTTTGCGATCCGCCATCTTGAAGCTACAGCGGTGAACGCTAAACGGTGATCAGCGAGGAGAAAAACAACAACCGAGATAAATCGACTTTTAGGTTTCGTTCTAGACAGGAAGCGGATGCGATCGAAAAAAACGGAACCCGGATAATTCCATTTCCGGTGGTGCTACAATGAAATGTTTCGTGGCGAACGAGGCCTACAATACAATGTGAACCTGTGAGTGAAAACCAAAAAAAAAGACCACTTCGCGTAGGTCTACGCGACTGGCACGTGGCGGCTTTAAATAGATTCACGTAGCTCTACACGATTGGCACTCAATGTGTTAAGACCTGAGGCGATTCTTAAAAATGTTTTCTAAATCCTGACATTTTTTTTGAAAAAAAAATGAAAAATATTTTTTCAAGATTTTTCAAAAATAGCAGATCTACAAGCTCATAGCGCGGCACTCGGTGCCGCGCTATGAGCTTGTATATCTGCTATTTTTGAATAGACAAAGAAATCTAAAGTGACACAGATGCGTTCCAGGTCTTATGGGTTAACACTGCAGCTCCTTGTGGCTGGTAAAGTCAAGTCCTACAATAATACATGTTAAAATTAGGGCTGGGACTTTAACTTATTCATTTGGATTAATTAATTACAGAAAAGATAATGCGATTTAAAAAAAAATGTACGTAATTTAATTGCGCTTAGTTTTTGCACCACAGTACCTTTCTCACTGGACGAGTTTCAGGCGTACCAATCATACCGGTTCTACAACCAACAAACAACATACCCCAGTGCACGCGATGGGAGAAGATTTGTTTACATACCTTTTATTTGTATTTCTCCTAATGGTCGCGGTTTCCAATGTTCTGGAATGTACTTGAAAGTATTGTGTTTTACATGTGCTTGAGTTTACAGAAGGTCCTTGATATATGATTAAATATGCGGTTCATGTTCATTAATTAATCACAAAGCCTCTAATTAATTAGATTTTTTTCTTCAACCGAATCCCAGCCCTAGTTCAAATTTAAGAGTATTTGAATTGGTTACACAAGCAACAGAATATACATGTTCAAAATCATCTTCCGTAAAACCCTAATGACCTCAGACATGTCATAAAAAAAGCAAAGATTAAAAAGCCTAAATCTGGATGTATGTAGAGGAGCAGGGACCTATATTTGACAATCCTGAAACTCGCATAATTGTTCATATTATCCTAACGGTTTAGAAAACAGAGTGCTAGTGAGGCAGGCTTTCTTTTACACTGGTTTGCACAAATTACAGATTGGCTCTGCACAGCAGCCATATTATCACTTCCTTCCCAGGTGTTACTAATGATACTAATGAAGGCTCTGTTTCATTTAGTCTAGCACAAAAGCACAGTGGTTTCCACGACCCCCATAACTCTGAGAGTGTACAAATGGAACCAAATGGACCCGTTCCATTTGTACACTCTCAGAGTTACACACCTGTAAGGGGCCATTTGGAAGCCCATGAGGGTCCCTGGACCCCAACTGTAGACCCACTGGTGTAGCAGTGTTTCCAGTGAGCCAACATGCATAATATCAGCACCCTGACTCTGTTTGACCAGAATGGAACAGAGCCTTCATTAGTATCATTGGTAACACCTATGAATGTCTTCATAATATGGCTGCTGTGAATAGAGCCTATTGGGACTTGGGCCTCGCAAAACATTTCAGTCATCATTTATTAGTGTATTTATCATCTTTCATCCCTGAAGGTAAGGCCAAGCAGTCGGCCAGGATGGCCGCCGGCACCGACACTGTGGTCAAGAGAGCGCCAGAGGTTCTCCGAGGCTCGGACCTGCCGGGTAAGATGGTCAACGGCACCTCCATTACCACCTCCTCATGCACCTCCTCCACCACCACGCAGGACACCAAAGCAACCGGAGGCCGCCCCGCCGCCGAGGGCCCCCTGGCCCCGCTCCTCCCCGTCCCCGAGCCCTCCCCCAGGAGAGAGGAGAGGAACGGAACCCACCACCACCACCACCACCCCCACCAACACCACGCCGCCTCCTCTGTCGGGAAGAGGCAGCACCCGAGCCATGGAGTGAAAGAGGAGAGGAGGAGTCCTCCCGCGGTGACCTCCTCCTCTTCTCCGTCCCCGCCTCCTCCTCCTCCCCCACCTCCCCCACCCTCCTACGCCTCCTCCCAGGAGCAGCAGCAGAACGGGAAGGCCGAGTCCCCGCAGCCCAAGAGCAAGACCAAGAAGAACAAGAAGAAGAAAGGAGACAAGATGAACACCTCCATAGGTCAGAGTCTTTTTTCATTTCGAATAGATTCGGAGGCGTATGTTTTTATGTATTTATTTCATACACTGAACCACTTAATCCATTCAATCCGGGGAACGCATCTATAAATGTCTCCTAAATCCTAACTGTTTCTATAGCAGAGGTTCTGAAACGTTTTCATGTCAAGAACCACCAGAATGATGAATGTATTCGGCCGCCGACCCCATATCAAAATATTTAGTTAGCATAGATTTGAGTTACAAGTGTTTGCTTTAAAAAAATGTATTCAAAGATTTGCTCAAATTTTCACGATTTTTCAAACAATTGCAGATCTACAAGCTTGTATATCTGCTATTTTTTAATAGCCAAAGAAATATAGCATGACACATGAGTTCACGGTCTTAACACATTGACTGCCAATCGCGTAGATCTACGCGAACCTATTTAAAGCCGCAGCGTGCCAGTCGCGTAGATCTACGCAAACTGTTTACATATTGAAATCCCATGTTAATTCGAAAAAAGTGCACTTTCCGGATTTTTTTTTTTACCCCTTCCGGTTCCGGGGGCCGACCGGAAACAAAATAAAACTGGTTCCGTTTTTTTCGCTCGCATCCGTTTCCTGTCTAGGAATCAACTTTGAAGTCGATTATCTCCAATGTGTTTTTTCTCACCGCATCCACCGGTCTAACGTTATAGGCTGTAACTTCAAAATGGAGGAACGGATCGGCTCGCTTTTTTCACTGTTTGCTTCACACGGATCCCGTGTTTGTGTCGAACCAAATGAACGCGATTTTTTTTACGGATTTAGCGGGGTATATGGCGACATGAAGAAAACAAAAAAACAACAATAAAAGCTTGGCACTGACTGGTGAGTACATTATGAGATTAACCTCTGGCGTTCAATGTGTTAATGGGTTAAAGGAGCACTTCACCCACCCATTATCTTCGTATAATTGATACTCACTAACGCTCATCACAATGTCTTGTCTACTCACTCTGTGTTTTATTGGATGGGCTGTGGACGGCTAAGAAACCTGCCTAACCAATGACGTGAAACTGCAGCATTTCGTTTCCTGTAAAGTAATACGCTGAAATAGAAGCCATTGCTCTTGTATTTAAATTAGAAAAGGACGTTGAAAATTTTGAATTTAGAATTGACCAAACCTGCCCACTGAGGTTTCTGAACTGTCCACAGCCCTCCTTGTAGACACAGAGCAACTTGTAGATGGGAATGGTGCCATCTTATAATGAGCATTAGTGAGGACTAATTATGAGATTTTTTTTTTGTACATTTGTGAACACTTTCTAAAATGTCTGAACCCTTTTTGAAAAGATTTGCCTATAATGTCCAACAGGTTGAAAGTGTTAAATTCAAGTCATACTGTGTCTACCTTTTTTTTGGGAGTGTTTTTGGCGACGCCTCTGATATCTAAGTGGTCATTCCAGCATCTGTTCACTGCTTGTTTTTTTGCTGCTGGCCTTTCTAGTCTAACATCCTACATTACAATTGGCATGTTTCGCACATTCGCGGCCCCGTGTGGTCTGTTGTCTCAGTGAGTCAACTGACTCAACTCTATGGAGTGAGTGTTGTTATCCGACAGTTGCCAGGTTTAGCGAGAGAAACCAGCAACCAGGTCTATGAAAATTGGCTCCGGTGTTGCTAGCCCAAAGTCGCTTATAATAAGCCGAGATGGCAACACTGCCAGGTTTAACGAGAGAAATATTTGGGAGGCTCCAGGTCTGATGGACACACACAAAGACTGCACACATATAGTATGGACTATGATAATAACAATAATGCTGATATATTGGCTCTATTTGTGGTTCAGACCAAACATTAGACATGATGTCACAGAGCGAAGAATTCGCTGGGGGTCCATTCGCGGGGGTCCATAACCCAAAGTCTGTTAATACTTTGACTATATACTCGGGGATCTCCATACATGGGAATAAAAGGGACTTCCAAATACATAGATCCCCATATATGGCCATAAAAGGGACAAGGACTGACAGACACACAGATCTCCATATTGGTCATATCTGTCACATCCGTAGAATTTCTAGTAAAATACATACAAAAAAAACAACAATGCATTTCTGGTTCCAAAGCCCTTCCTGTCAGTGGTTGGAGTTTTCGGGGGCAGACACTTGAGACTAAAATAGTGTTTAGAGAAGTGGTCACACTTCATTTATGTACGTATGTGGAATGGTTGTTTTGACAGAGACGCCAGTGAAAGATTGTATCACAAATGACATTTATTTTAAAAAAATAAACACACACTTCACACAGTGTGACTTTAACCACCTAACCCCCTATATAATTAGTTGAACAGACTTCCCCCAGGGGTCTATACTAAGTTGGCACCCTCCTCTATTCCCTCTACATTAACCCTTTATAAGACCGGGAACGCATCTGTGTCATTTTCAGCTTTATTTGGCTATTCAAACAATAGCAGATATACAAGCTCATAGCGTAAAATGACATTTGTAAAATATTTCGTTCCAGGGTGAAGCAAATATTTGAGTTACAAAAATATCTATATATATTCAAAGATTTGCACACATTTTCACGATTTTTCAAAAATAGCAGATCTACAAGCTCATAGTGCGGCACCGCGTGCCGCGCTATGAGCTCGTAGATCTGCTATTTTTGAATAGCCAAAGAAATCGTAAAATGACACACGGATGCATTCCCGGTCTCAAAGGTTTAAATGTCTTTTGGTGAAAACGAAAATAGCCGATCCAAAGGCTTGCGACACGTTGTGAGCTGGTAGATCGGTTGTTTCCCCCGAACGTTCGCACCCAGAATAGTTCATTCATGTGGGTTAACCGAAATTGTAAAAATCTGGTAATGATTTCAGAGTTAAACTAATACTCTGCCTGTATGTCTAGTTAAGTTATAGAGCTGTAATACATGGTTTGAAAGCCAGCATGGATTAGTGCAGTGGTTCTCAAAAGGTTTTCATGTCAAGGACATCCTAACCGATGTGTGTTTGGCAGTGCACTACGCATTAGAGAGGATTTATCAGCATCTTGAAAACGGCTCACAACGCGTTGCATCATGTGAACTTGGAGATGGGCTATTTTCGAATAACCGGGAAAGAAAACTAAGTGTTTGCCTCATTTAGCTGGGAACTCCCTGGACCCCGCTCAAGGACACCTGGGGGTCAAGAACTAGTGGATTTGTTTTATGTAAACACAACCATGATATTGTGGATATGGTATCTTTTATTAGAAGGAGATGCATCATCTCGTTTTCTAGGGGGTCCTTAGCACAAATGAACCACACGCAGACAGACAAGAGCTCTCCCAAAGCTAGCCACTCCCACCCCACCAGTTCACCCCCCAAAATAACACACTTCATATAAGGATACCTTTAAGACCTGAGGCCGATTCTACAAATGTCTGCTAAATCCTAAAAGTTTTCAGAAAAAATGTTTGTTGCTATATCAGTGGTGCTCAAACCTTTTCATGTCAAGGACCCCCAAAATGATGTATTTGGTCGCTGACCCCCATCTCAAAATATTTTGTTCCAGGGACCCCCAGAAGCAAAGATTTGAGTTAAAATGTTTGCTTAAAAAAATCTATATTCAAATATTTTCACACATTCTCATGATTTTTCCAAAATAGAAGATCTGCTGTTTTTGAATAGCCAAAGAAATCTAAAATGACACAGATGCTTTCCCGGTTTTAATGTGTTAAAGTCTGAATACAAAAAATACAAAATAATGATAGAAATACAAACCAATGCATACATGCACATGCAGTAGCATGCCCACATGCAGGGTTTAAACAAACATAGAAACACATAATGGTACATGCACGTTAGGAAATGAAATATCAGTGCATTAGGTACCAGTTCAAAGGAACAATTGTTAAGGACTATGCTAAAAGATGCCATCTGTATTCACATATGTACCACGTTTGCTTGCAGATGACGTGTTCCTTCCCAAAGACATCGATCTGGACAGCACTGAAATGGACGAGACTGAGAGAGAAGTGGAATATTTCAAAAGGTATGTATGTATGTATGTGCGTGCGTTAACCTAAGGCGGTAACCTTCACTAGTTATGGATACAGCATAGATGTCATACTAGGGATGCGCGATATATCGGCCAACCGATATATATCGGCCGATATAGTCGTTTTTCAATTAATCGGTATCGGTCCGATATCAAAATTGCGCCGATGTGAACAGCCGATGATTGCCTCTGTGTCTCGCTGTAGCAGCTGCAGGACTCAAGAGTGTGTGACTGTGTGTGGGGGGGGGGGGATAGGTGTCGGGTTTCACATGGTGTACCGTGCGCGCTGCCTCTCATTCACTCAGACAGAGAGGCTGAGTGTGTGTCGTTGTGAGCGGTGCTCGCGTTTTGCTCCACTCGTTAATTCATTTGCTTCAGGTGTGTAAGCCCAGCGAAGCTTATTAAAGTGGTCATTGGGCAAAAGCAGAGCCTCCGCGACCGTGTTGGTGAACAAACCTAGCAGTAGTTGGGCGCAATACTTGTTGCTACAGAGCTGCATGCTAATGAGTGCTACGTGCTAACAAGTAACAACAAACAAATGTATGCTATCGTGCGCGCGCACACAAACACACACAGTGTAGGACAGTGGTTCTAAAAGTGTGGTCCGGGAATCCCCAGCTAAATGATTGGTAGATAGGAACCAAATGGACCCTTATGGGTCTGTAACTCAGAGTGTACAAATCGAACCAAATGGACCCTTATATGGGTCTGTAACTTGGAGTGTACAGTACAAACCAAATGGACCCTTATGGGTCTGTAATTCAGTGTCCAAATGGAACCAATTGGTCACAATTTTCAAAGATAGGCCTACTGGAGAAACTTTTCAATAGCAGACTAGATTATTTTTTGGACAGATTTAATGTTTCCTACTCTCAGAGAGTCAATATGGTTTTAGAACTAACAGATCAACATCTCAGGCATTGATGGAATCCATTGAAAGAATCACAGATGCAATTGGAATATTAATTTACCCCAAAAAAGCTTTTGACACTATCTATCACAACATATCAATAAACAACCTGGAGAAAATTGGTATTAGAGGCATTGCAGTAGACTGGATTAAAACAAAGTTATTTGGACAGACGTCAACAGTTTGTGAAGCTGGGAAAATACAGCTCAAATCATTTGGACATTGTTTAAGTTGTGGCGTCTCCCAGGGGTCAGTATCAACTTTTATTCTTTACATCATATATTATATTATTCTTTATATCATATATATATACATATATTTGCCAAGTGTCTAAGCTGCTGTCACTGGTACTTTTTGCAGTTGACACAAATGTTTTTTGCTCTGGGGATTATCCAGATGATAATATAAAATAATTTGGAATAAACAGGGATTGCTTTTTCAAATTCAGTGTTTACACATGTTTTTCAGAATGGATACAACTTTTTTTTTTTTTTTTTTAACGATCATATCGACATCGGTTATATCGGTTATCGGCCATAACTCCGATATATTATATCGGATATCGATATCGGCCAAAATGTCACATCGGTGCATCCCTATGTCATACATATTGTTGCTGTCAATATCGTTGTCTCCGTATTTCTCTTCACTGCCACACAAAAGTAACAAATATAGGCCCACAGCTTGTATATTGCGAAACTGAAAGTGGTTGAGTCCATCTGTGGGCTTTATATAAATAGTTAATCAATGAAAAGTATTAAGAAGAGCTCGTGAAAATAATAACTGCATTGGATCCATTAGAACAGAGGTTATTTTTTTGTTTCCTGAAAAGATGATCTTTTGTCAGTTTATGCTTTATTTAGATAGTGGAGGGTAGAGAGACAGGAAATGGAGGGCAGAGAAATAGCGGATGTGAACTCGGGTCCTGGTGACTCACACAGCATGTGGTTAGTGGACCAACTGTTACCACTAAGAGTTACTGCTATGGTTACTACTGAAGTTATTGCAAGATTTTCCTCTGAAGTTACTTAGTTACTGGTAAACTCACAGTATTGCTATTTTTGAATCCTGAAAAGTAACAGTTTTGGACATAATGCGGTTTCCACCCGACAGACGAAATAATGACCGAGATGAGTGGTGTAAAGTAACTAAGTACATGTACTCTCAAGTACTGTACTTAAGTACAATTTTGAGGTATTTTTTACTTTACTGGAGTATTTCCAATTTTCAGTACTTTTACTTCTACTCCACTACATCACAGTGGCAAATATTGTAGTTTTACTCCACTACAATTATTTGAAAACTCTAGTTACTTTGTAGATTATTATTACAAAACCACTAAAGCCCTATATACATTTCGGCTATTTGAAAATAGCCGATCTACAAGGTGCCGCGCTATGAGCTTGTAGATCTGCTATTTTTGAAAAATCGTGAAAAAATATTTTATATCTTTTTTTCAAAAAACCTTTTAGGATTTAGAAAACATTTTAAGAATCGGACTCGGGCCTTAATGGGTTAAGTAAAACCACTGGATGAGACCGACACATGGGTCGGGCTCTAATAAAACACATCGACGTGATTCTGAGTGAGCTTTTTGTCTACCCGTCTCTCTCTCCTCAGGTTCTGTTTGGACTCGGCCCGGCAGACCCGCCAGCGACTCTCCATCAACTGGTCCAACTTCAGCCTGAAGAAAGCCACCTTCGCCGCACATTGAAGAGTGGGCGGGGTCTAACGGCGTGACTGACTGACTGACTGACTGAGCGCGGCAGGAAGCAAATCAGCCCCCCCCCTCCGAATCTGACGCATCCATCAACCCCCCCAAAAACAACCTCGTCCTCCTCTTCCCAGTGTTCTCCTGCTCTCTGCCCACCACCACCTCAAACCAATGGATCTAAAACACTTTTTATTTTATTTCAAAGACCCCCAGTTTTGACTGCATTAGTCTACGGACCCCCGTAACTCTTGAGAATGTACAAATGGAACCAAATGTACCCGTTAAACACGGTCCGTTTGTTTGCTCTACAGTTACAGACCTGCAAGGTGTGTCCACTTGGTTCCAATTTGTGTATACACTCGGGAGTTACAGACCTGTAAAGGGGTCCAATTGGTTCCTAACTATCAATCATATATTTAAGCCGGGGGGACCCCCTGGAACCACCCCTCAAGGAGGGGGTCCCCGAACCAAGGACCTACAGCCAACCTAACTGTTGTCCTCCCCATGCGTCCCCCACTCTGCTGTGTCCACAATCGGTCCCATGATGCCTTGCTTTTGTTCTCGTCGCTGTATGGTTCCAAACCTCAGAACCCCCCCCCACCCCGTACCGAATGAACCCTTCTTGCAGAATCTTATGAGAAAATAAATGAATAAATAAATGAATAAATAAATATCACACAGACACGTTACGCGTGGAAAAATCACAAAAATGCTACTTCTCTCTCTTGATTTAATGGTCCTTTGTGTGCTTCATGAGTCTGAGTCGGTGCGTCGTTTTCTCTCTCTCTTGACTGAAGAGGAATCAATCCTCGTCGCTGAAGTGATTTCTCCACCGTTTTGGCTTTTCTCCCCCTCCCCCCCGTTAAGTCAAAGAGACACTTTGGAACGTTTGGATGGAGTAAACATCCAGACGAGAGAAAGAAGACGGAACGAAAGAAACACGATGGAAATGACGACGATCTGGATAAAACAGAAGAAAGAAAGAAAAATATAAAAAAGACAAATGTTATGATTTTTTTTTTTTTTTTGTTTAAGAATGAAAAGAAAATACAGCTGTACAATTGAGTTATTGTGGCTTTACAATCCTGTCGTTTTCCAACTGAGCACGGCCTCTCATCGATGAAAAATGACACGGGAATGGGCTTGGTCAGCTGGTCACCCAAACTCCCAAACACCCCCCCACCCCCCCTATCCCTCTACGACTTAAACTGACTTCACCGCAAGGAAGAAGCATAATACTTGACAATGTTCTCTTTTTTTTTTTTTTTGTTCTTTTTAACAAAATGTTGAGTAAAAGTGTACCAGTTACAGTTTATTATTATTATATTATTATTATTATTTTTGTTTTCTTTTTGACTTGTAGCCGGCTTGTATCAGAATACTTTCAGAATGAAATTGAGAAAACAAGAACAGTACTCACACCATGGATCTGTTATAGAGTGTATATTGTATTAACACTGAAGCCAAACTGGCTACTTTTTAACATATTGTTAAGTAATATTAAAATCTTGTCTTTCTTTTTTGAAAGATGGAATACAGTAGTATGGCAGGAGGCGTGTCTTGTGTCTAAACTTATTTTTCCTTACAGGCAGTAAACAAAAAGACCAAAATAAGAGCCATGTCAGGTTTATAACCCTAGCATCCCTAATTTGGCCATGTCATTATAGGTGACATTTAAAAAAAAAAGGCAGATCTACAAGCTCACAGCGTGCCATATCGCGACACGTTGTGAGCTTGTAGATCGTCTATTTTCAAATGGCTGGAGTTTTTAGATAAGACTTATGCTGCGTTAATACTGCCAGCTACAGAAGATACAAAGTGACGCAGCGTATCTGTCACCGAGTCACTGTTGAAGTGTTGATCAACACGCTCGTTGACGTCAAGCATGCGTCCGACAGGCGAGAAAAATATAAAGTAAGTAATGTAACCCTAAGGTAAGCAGGAAACATAACATACAGCAGCCATATTGGAAAGAAATGCATGTCTGAAACTTTGTATTCGTTTATTTTTACCGTGTAATTTGTACTTTAGTATTTTTTAAAGCCTGTGCTGTTGAGTACTTTGGCATTTTAAAAAGCAAGCACTCCAGTACTTAAACTCAAGTACAAATTTGACTGCAACTGCCACTTGGTAGCCAAGTAATATTTGACCAGGACTATCTATGCTTTGGCTCAAGAAGGGTTGAGTGCGTTTTCCACCACTGTACTGTATATACAGTATCTAAATACAGAACAAAGCAGTGGTGTAAAGTAACTAAGTACATGTACTCAAGTACTGTACTTAGAACAATTTTGAGGCACTTTTACTTTACTGGAGTATTTCCAATTGTCTATACTTTTACTTCTACTTCACTACATCTCAGGGGCAAATATTGTACTTTCACTCCACTACAATTATTTGAAAACTCAAGTTACCTTGTAGATCTAAATGATTACATTATAAAACATACATTAACCACTTCAGCCCTATTTTATACCTAGGCCATTTGAAAGTAGCCGATCTGCAAGCGATGAGACGCGTTGTGAGCCTGTAGATCTATTTTCAAACATTTTAGTACTTTTTCTTTTGGTACCGATACTTTTGTTCTTTTACGCAAGTACATTTTGAATCCCGGACTTTTACTTGTAGCGGAGTATTTCTACATTGCAGTATCGATACTTTTACTCAAGTAAAGCAATCGAGTACTTTTTTTCCACCGCTGGTCACATGAGAACTTCATCACCCCTTCCAGGTTTGCTCATTTGGAACAGGAGAGTAGGGGGCGGGGGGGGGGTTGTGGCCCTAAGGCAGCGGTGAATAACATTTACTGGTGGTGGTGATGAAGACGGTGTACGATAACATTGACATCACTGCCGTGTCTCTCTCTCTTTCTGTGTGTGCCTTGCTCACAGGTACCCCGGCCGCACGAGACTATAGAGTGAGTCACATCCATCCAGGCAATGTATGAGTGAGTGCCTTCTGGGAAAGCAAACCCTCCACAGTCGCAACCTTTAGTCCAAGGTTGCTGTAACTGAGTCGGGTGGAGCCCAAGGTTAGAGCTTATGTTTCTTTGATGGGAATACGCTGTATGGTAGTCTAAGTCTGGGTTTCCCAAATGTCTTCAGCTCGAGACACGCGAGAAATTTGGTGTTTCCCCAGGACCTAAACTTAGAGATATACATTATTTGATTCATCACTTAAGCCCTATTTCGAAAATCTCCTATCTACAAGCTGATATACAAGCTGATATATCGCATCGTGACATCATGAATTAATCACTTAAGCCCTATTTTTAAAAACAATATTTTAACTAAAATATTGTATAAAAAAAAAATCGGAAAATCGTTTAACATTTCGGATATTTTTTGCCAAAAAAATACATATTTACTCATAAACCCATAAAAGCATGCAATCCAGCGTTTGGTAAGCGTTGTACTGTGCCATCATTAGCCCACTAGGGGCTCTTGCAGGGTGTGTGTGTGTGTGTGTACTGTGCACTGTGCATGTAGATGTGTGAAACCGTAGAGCAAAGTGCTGTGAGGCTGTTATGAAATCAAGTGCTTTCCCCTCTGCTCCTCCAGTGGTGTGATGTGAGTGACATGAGCTCATAGTGTGACCTCAGCACATAGAGATGGATTACACCATATAAAATGTTCATTCAAACGTCGCCACAAATACACCGATAAGCTCTTTGTGGACAGTGTGGTCCAATCTAGCTCAAACGAAATGTCATATTGACGAAATAAAATGTTTTATCTCTCTTCCTCATAATGTGCAATTTAGATTCGAAGCTGGTGTACGCGCTATTTTGTGGTTAAAAGTTTTTTCTTAAAGTTACGTGTGTTTATTCAGTAACAAGGGTCTCTGGCTCTTTTTAATAAACACAAAATACATGTATATGTATAGCACTTTCATCCAATCAGGAGAGAGAACTCATACAGGATAAACAAGTGAAATTGGAAGTGATACATAAATGGTATATAGGCTATATATTGTTTTTAAATTGGAACGCTATAAAAATGGAAGCCGATAGCCGATAATTAGGTTCTCTCGCTCTTGATTGGATGACATTTTAACCTGCCAGAAAATTGAGTTTTTTTGTTTATTAAAGAGCTGGTGATGACAGGGAGACCCCTGTTACTGAACAAACACTACAGCAACGAGAAATACAGAATACAGAGCTTTTTAACAAACAAATTCCGCACCACCTTTAAGGGAAAACTCTACTTAGCATTACCCATTTAAAAAATAAGTACATTTATACTTTATTTTTATTCTTTTTGTTTTTAGAACAAGCAGGTCATCTTGGGCTTCACATTACAATAAAATGAGTACATTTCAGGTGTTTTTTAACACTCATTACGTTACGGGCTATTCAGTCCAGAAGATAGGGATCCTATGTTAAAGCGTCTTCAGCCTTGCCCATTTCAAAATGAAAGTTATAAAAGTTCTTTAACAGCACCATAAAAGGAAGTGCACTCAGAACGAAACCGGTACAAATGTAGTGAAAACAAGACACACGATAGGCAGGCAATTAGAATATAAGAATTAAAATATGACACTGACGCTTCTCAGAATCATTGGGGGTTTGCTGTCAAAACCCCATGGCCTACATAATAACCCCCATCATCACCTGACATGCTCCCCTGTGTCGTAAAGAAAAAACACCTGACTGTCATCTCTGAACCCTTCCTTTTTTTTTTATATGCCATACTTTCAACTCCACGGGCAAAGTCTGACTTTATCACAGCGGTGGGAGAAGTACTCCTTTTACTTGAGTAAGTGAAAGTAGCAATACCACATTGTAGAAAATACTCTGTTAACAACTAGTCCTGTATTCAAACTTTTAATTGAGCAAAAGTTCAAAAGTAATAGCATCATTTCACAATTGTTCTTCAAAAGTATTCAAAATGTCAAAATAGCAGATCTACAAGCATTGGCACGTGAGCTTAACGTGACGAAGTGTAAAATAGGGTACTGTTTTGTAATATAAATCTGCAAAGTAACTTGTAACGTACTCGAGTAAAAGTACCTCAAAATTGAACTTGAGTACAGAACTTTACTAAATGTACTTAGTTACTTTCCACCACTGCTTTTACCATCAGCTTGCAGTGGTTTCCGCATAACATTTTCCATGCTCTTAGAGCATGTGAATGAGGTTAGATGATAGCTGCTGATAGTAGAGCAGCTACACTTCCTGTATGTAGCGTTTCACATCTATGTATGTATGTACGCTTTCACTCTGACTGTTCACCAACGTGGCAGACGCACACACACACACACACACACACACACACACACACACACACACACACACACACACACACACACACACACACACACACACACACACACACACACACACACACTGCACCTGAAGATATCATTGTCTGCACAGTGCACACTGTTTATTCTTAACCTTGTTTAATTTTGAGGACCCCCAGTTTCATATGCATCAGAGCAGGCCACACGGATCCCCATTTGACACCATTGTTTTATCTCTGGGACTCCAATTTACACTGGAAAATCTTAGTTAATCTAACTCTGAGAGTGTACAAATGGAACCAAATGGACCCTTACGGGTCCATTTGGTTCCATTTGTACACTCTCAGAGTTACAGACCGTGCGAACCAGTGCTCCACACAATCTCAATTTCCCACATTAGTGTTATGAAATATGTGATATATTGAATTTCCTCATTAGTGTTGTTATTTCAAAACAAGTCAAATTAGCCAAACTAGACAACAAGCTCACAACGCGCCACACCTCAACACTTAGTGAGCTTGTAAAACTACTCAAAAGAAGTTTGGAAACGTAACTTCGGTCGATTATTTCCCCCCTTCAATAATACCAATTGGTATTGTATTTTATATTGTTGTTATCGTTGATTAGTCACCTTTACAACGAGGAATAACTTGTAAGGATCGCGCAATCGTGGATTGAGCAACACCGCTAAACCACACACCTGTGACCTGCCAGCAGGTGTGTGCTGGCAGGTTGCTCAAAACAAGAGCGATTACCAACTGAAGCATATTGGGGGATTTTGGCAAATATTTTTGGGGGCGCTGCCCACACGTTTAGCTGTGTTGCTCATTCCACGATTGCACGATCCTTACAAGCTGTACCTCGTTGTAAAGGTGACTAATCATCGTTAACATCGATATTAAATACAATACCAATTGGTATCATTGAAGGGGACAAATAATCGACCAAAGTTACGTTTCCAAAATTTGAGGGTGTTTAGATCTGCTATTTTGGCTATTTGTCGTTTTGGCTATTTCCCTGTCGTACGAGTAGATCGGGATCAACTGGTTTTGCAGTATTCTGATCCGGTCTAGAGATGATCAGATATACGGATCAATAGTCTGTGCTCCCAAAAAGAATTCCCTTTGAAACCAGGGATGTCATGTTTGTAGGGCCTACCCATAAACCTGCAAAATCGTATGAATCCAGCAAATTTCTACCAAGTATTTCTTGGAATACTTTGTTTTATTCCAACTCGTGGTCGACGGGCGAGACTGGGCTACACGAGTCGGCGTTCATGTGGGGGAACGATCGCGTCATACAACCGGATACAGATATTAGTAACCGGTCAGTTCAGAATGAAAACCAGGCTTTCTTTTCCGTCCATGTGGAAAGACTGGTGACGCGAGGTCACGTATAGCATGACAAAGTACAGTACATAAATTGTTAATGATTGCTTTGTCCTTTTTATTTCAGCTACAAGTAGGTCATCATCAGAACAGGTTAAGTCCAAGAGGAAGTGAGATAAAAAAGCAACAATGTCCAGAAAGATTAGACTCCTTCCTCTTCTTATTTATTTCACAACTGGGGGAGGTAAAAAGAAGAAATACCATTCTTACAAACATGGAGAATGAGTGTGCTGAGGGAAATGTACACTGTATATGTCTGAAGGAGACAAAAGTCCTGCCGAGGGCAGAGCATGATGACTCATGGTTTATTTCAGGTATGAGTGATTGTCTGGTGGGTTTGCTGGCGGTCTCGTTAAGGTCGGAGCTTCCCTGTCTGGCGCAGGGCCTTGCTGTGTGCCACTGGATGTACATATGCATACTGTACGACAGGGGTCTTCAACGTTTTTCAGGCCAAGGACCCCCTAGCGGAGAGAGAGATTATGAAGCAGGGACCCCCACTACATCAAAGATCAAACTTTTGTATAGATTTCATAGATGGCTGGATTCATGCTGTGTATAAAAAAATAGTATTTTCTGATAGTTAACCTCTATACCCTCAATATTTAGTCAACTTGACCATTGGCTCTGTACTCGTTTCTCTCTACACCGTCTCTCCGAAAATATCCGACCTAAGTTCACAACGTGCGAGGTGTTGTGAGCTTCTAGATTTACGGCTAATGTTCCCCATCACACAAAGATTTGGCAGACCCCCTGTAGGGACTCTGAGGACCCCCTGTTGAAGACCCCTGCTGTACAACATGGTAAAAAAAATAAAGACGTAAGCACTTGAAACTTTGTCCCTATTCTGGGGGACATTGACGACATTGACAAAAATAGTCGTTCTACATGTGAGCTTGTAGAGATGTGGTGATGATAAAAAAAATGAAAAAAGGATGGGGCCTAGTAGACCCCTGGGAGATTATGGTCAATGACGGGTTTTGATATCGTCTCTGTCGGGGGGAAACCTCATACTGTCCAAAACTGTTACTTTTCAGCATTCAAATAAAAAAATAGCAAAAGTAGCAGATCTACAAGCTCGAAACGTGCTGCGTTTCGACCTTGTAGATCTGCTACTTTTGATGCTTTTGTGTGACGCTGTAGTATATGATCAAGTAGGGCGTTACAGTTTACGAAAAAAACACAAAAAGTTAGAATATGGAGATAAGAGGTTACTGCCTGACAGCAACAGGTTTTAAGTGGTTAAGTTAAGCCCTATAGTCTTCGCCATGCAACCATGAATGAAAATAGCTGATCTACAAGCTCACTGCACTTTGCAAGCTTTTTTTTTTTTATTATCAATTGACAACCTTTTCCTAAGTTATCGTGATTAACCACTTCCGTACCAGCATCCGTATATTGTGGGGGAATGCTTTCGCAGGTAAATAGCCGATCGACAAGCTCACGCTGTGAGCTTGTTTACCTGCGAAAGTTTTCCCCCACAATAACAGAAAACAGAAAAGACAGCAGCATTGAGTCCTGAGGGACTCCATTCAACCATACGGGGTTTAACCCTTTAAGGCCGGGAAGGAAACGCATGTGTGTCATTTTAAGGTTTCTTTGGCTATTTTTAGAAAAATCGTGTCCCTGGAACAAAATATTTTAGATGGGAGGGGGTCCGCGGACAAATACATATTATTTTGGGGGTCCTTGACACAAAAAGTTTGAAAACCATTGATAATAATAATGAGCAACATAAGTAAAAAAATATATAAAAAAAAGCTTTAGGACATTTTTTTGGGGGGATTTACAAGACATTTGTAAAATTGAAGGTTTTTTTTTTGTGAATTTGTAAAAAGATTTGAGTTAAAAACTTTCGCTTTAAAAAAGTATATATACATTCAACCTAAAGATTGGCACACATTTTCACAATTAAAAAAATAAAAAAATGCAGATCTACAAGCTCGTAGCTTGTATATCTGCTATTTTTATATAGCCAAAGAAATCTTAAAATGACACAGATGCGTTCCCGGTCTTAAAGGGTTAAGAACGTCTCCAAATGCCATTGGACAATAGTTGGGTTCAGAAAAAAAAAAAAAAAGAAAGAAAGAAAAAGATCCACGGGGGCTTTCGAGGCCTCGAGACGAAGAAGAAAGAACAAACCCGTTGTGCCAGGTTTTTGGATGGTTTCGTGGTGAGGCCAGCCAATGCCTTGTGGGCCCCGCAAGCAGACTATAGGGACAAACCCCAGCGCTTGTGCTGATGTGCGTCGGTCGGTGCCATCCTGTCCCGCTATGCTGCTTGCACGGGGGGGCAGGTCCCTCAATGACAGGGGACGGCGGCGGCTGAGCACCAATAGAGCCCCATTAGAAGGGATCAGAGCCGCCCTCTGGCTTGTAATCAGTAAGGGGAATCTTTTCATTGTCAACCTTGCCTGCAGCGCTTCAGGATCACATGCACACACTGCTCACACACACACACACACACACACACGGTAGGGAAACCCCCCCCCCCCCCCTCAAACACACACACATCCCCCACACACCCCTACAACACCCCCGTCCTCCCCCCCATCCTCAAACATGGAGGTACTGTGGTGTTTCGTGACTGCCAGTGGGCCAAGTAAGGACTTTTATACAGGGGTGGGAAAGTAACTAAGTAGGTACATTTACACAACGTTGCTGTCGTCGGGCAGAAACTCTCCATCTCCATATTCTAACTTTTTGTGTTTTTTCGTAAATCAAGGCCCTACTTGATCCTACTACAGCGTCACACAGAAAGCATCAAAAGTAGCAGCTCCACAAGCTCAAAAATGTGACGCAAAGCAATGCGTTTTGAGCGTGTAGATCTGAAACTTTTGCTGTTTTTGAAATTGAATCCTGAAAAGTAACAGTTTTGGACAGGTTTCCGCCTGACAGAGGCGACAAGTACTGTGCATTTGAGGTGCTTTTACTTTGCTTGCGTGTATGTCCATTTTGCCAATACTTTACGCTTCCACTGCACTACATCTCGGAGGCAAATATTGCACTTTTTTACACCACTATGGTTACTTGAAAACGTTAGTTACAGGTTACTTTGTAGATTATTAGATTGTTAGATTATTATTACAAAATATGCATTAACCGAATAAGCCCCTATTTTATACTCTGTCTATTCGAAAACACCCGATCTACAAGCTCACAGTGCTTTGCCATGCAACACGCTGTGAGCTTGTAGCTCTTGTTCGTGAAAGATTTTAACAACATTTTGAAAACCTGGGGGTGAAAACTGTGTGTGCGTGTGTGTGTGTATACACTAACAGAAGTTGTCAGCTTATAATAGAACCCACCCCCTCATCCGCAAGCCCCCCCACCCCCGTGCATATGTACAAGTTAAAATAATCACCTCACTTCACTCCAGTCTGTGTGTGTGTACTGTACTGCACTTTCAAGTCGACCAGAGAGCGTCTGTCTGCGTTGTTTTGTTGGGAATTCCCTTGTGATGACGGGGAAATTCCCATTCTTTTCAGATACGCACACAGATTAAAGGCCCCTGATCTATCCATCCATTCTGTGTGTGTCTGTCTGGATGGCTTGTCACCGAGGCTGTGTGCTTTTCCCAATGTGTGTGAGAAGGTTTCTGAGACACATTTTTAAGAAGGGCCTTATCTAACAGCGTTGGTTCTCAAAGTGGGGTCCGGGGACTCCCAGGGGTCCTTTGGGGGAGGTTTGATGGGGGTCCCTGCAGCTAAAGGAGTTAACATAGCATCGCAATCATTTTAACAACTTTATCCATTTATACGTTGGCTCTTCAAAAATAGAGGATTTACAAGCTCGCAGCGTGTCACTTCGTGCCGAACTGCGAGCTTGTGCATCTGCTATTTTTGAAACTTTTTGTAAAACTTTTGAATCATTTGGAATTGTTTTTTTAAAATACATCTTCTCTCCTGGGGGTCCCTGGCACAAAACATTTTCAGATGTGGGGTCCGCGGCCAAATACATATCAATTTGGGGGTCCTCGACACGAAAAAGTTTGAGAACCACTGATCTCCTGAAACAAGCCATTGCGGCTTTCCTGGGCAATCCATTTTAGTTGACCTTGTATTGTAAACTGTGCTTCCATGTGCTTTTTCTCATTTGGAGTTTCAGACCGGAGCTGTCCCAGTCTGTTTGAGAAGGTGCATTCAGTGAAGGAAAGTAAGTAAGTACCTTTACTCAAGTACTGAACTTCAGTACAAATTTGAGGTACA
Organism: Gymnoscopelus microlampas; assembly: GCF_963454915.1. Taxonomy (NCBI): domain Eukaryota; kingdom Metazoa; phylum Chordata; class Actinopteri; order Myctophiformes; family Myctophidae; genus Gymnoscopelus; species Gymnoscopelus microlampas. Next base: position 11,074,665 of record NC_139939.1, read on the forward strand.
TTTCGTTGCTGTCGGGTAGAAACCTCTTATCTCCATATTTTAACTTTAAGTGTTATTTCATAAATGAATGCCCTACTTGATCATACTACAGCGTCACACAAAAGTATCAAAAGTAGCAGATCTACAAGCTCGAAACGTGTCGCGAAACGTGTCGCGAAACGTGACGCGAAACATGACGCGAAGCGATGCGCTTTGAGCTTGTAGATCTGCTACTTTTGATATTTTCTATCCTGAAAAGAATCCTGAAAAGTAACAGGTTTCCACCCAACAGAGTAGTGATGAGCGGGTCGGGTTTTTTCATGACCCGCCCCGCCCCGCCCCGTGACGGAACCCAACCCGCCTCAACCCGCCCCGCGAACCCATATATAAATCTATGGCTCAACCCGCCCCGCGACCCGCGATTATTTTTTTTATTCTGTAAAATCATGGTTAGAAAATAATCCCCAAGTATATTCAAACTGTTTTATTGTTATTATTCTTATTCTTATTAGGAATAAAGACAAAACAAGAGCATGTGATTATTTTTATTTTTTTTGAGTGTGAGAGCGGCTGACCCGCTCACCCACAGCCTGAATAATTGCCTCTGAAATTCTGACTCGACCCACCCGCGCCGCGGGTTGACCCGCGGGTCCCGCGGGTTACGGGTCGACCCGCTCATCACTACAACAGAGACAATTTACTTTACTTGAGTATTTCCATTTTTGTTTATACTTGATACTTCTACTCACTACAAGGCAAGGCTAATATTGTATTTTTTTCCTCCACTACAATTATTTGTTGGCAGATTTAGTCACTAGTCACTTTGCAGATTTATATTAGTATTACAAAACATGGTTAATGTATGTTTAAAATATCTTAAGTGGCCACTTAAGATATTCTTTTATACTTCAACTATTCGAAAATAACTGGTCACAACGCGTCAGATCGTTGTAGACCGATCACACGATTCTCGTGGTTTATATTGGTAAAGTAAGTGTATTTTGATGTCAATACTCAAGTCAAATTCAGAACACAGGCCTCTTGCTTGTAACGGGGTATTTTCATACAGTGTCATTGCTACTTTTACATAACGTAAAAATACCTCTTCCACTCCCGAGTACATTAAAGTCCCCTCCCCATTCAGAAAGGGACCGGCCGCTAAATCATCACCACCATCACCTGACTTCATTTACACCCTCCTCTCATTAAGACGTGTGTCTTTTGTTACAGACAAAAGCTTCCTTTTTGACCGTAGCGAGGGAATGTTGTGAGCCACGTAACTCTTTCCACTCTGAGTCTATTTTAGTGAGCCTGTGTGTGTGTGTGTGTGTGCGCGCGGATGTAAACTGTGCTATTGTAAATGTGTAGGTGTGTGTTGGCGTGGGGAGAATCCCTTGCCAGCCCACTAATAGCTTTTTGTAAGGCCATCATGTGAGTAGTCAAAACGCTGTACTCAAGTAAAAGTATCGTTGCTTTAAAATAATGACTCAAGTGGAGGTAAAAGTAGTGGAATCCAAATAATGACTTCAGTAAGGGTAAGAAAGTATCTAGTTGAAAGATTACTCAAGCACTTTATGCATGCGCGCGCGTGAGTGCGTGTGTGCGCGTGTGTGTAAACGCTAACAGAAGTTGTCAGCTTATAATAGAGCCCACCCCCTCATCCGCAAACCCCTGTGCGTGTGCGTGTGTGTGTGTGTGTGTGTGTGTGTGTGTGTGTTGCCATTCATCCATGTGTCACCTCAAATGTTGCCTTCTGACAATGGTGGAACTAAGTACTCAGATTATTATTTGTTTCAAAAGTTTTCAAAATGCATCAAAATATTTTGATAGTGGCTGATGGCTGAAGTTCAGTTTATAGACCGGCATGAATAAACAAAGTAAATACTTGAATTCTTCGCCACTACATCTCAGAGGCAAATATCCTTTCAGGATTCATATTCAAAAATGGCAAAATATCAGATCTACAAGCTCAAAGGGCGTCACTTCGCGTCGCGTTTCGAGCTTGTGGATCTGCAATTTTGATACACACATGTGTGTGACGCTGTAGTATGATCAAGTAGGGCATTAATGTACGAAAAAACACAAAAAGTACATGAAGGTCTGAGTGAGCCTGGTGATTCAAGCTGCTCTGTATGTAAATGAGAGAGAGGGCTGGGAATGAATTTGGCCGCAAATATCTTCCCCCCCGATGAGTAAAACTGATCATGTGCTTCACTGTGTCATACCAAAAGGTTCTCAATTGGCTGATGGGGCAACTTCTGAAACCACTGAACCACTTAAACCCCTATTATACTTAGTTGACCGGGGTCCCCCAGGGCTCCAAACTAGGCCCCCCTCTTTTTTTCCCTCCCCCCTCAACACCGAATCTCTTTCAGAAACAGAATCAGCTTTATTTTCACACGTTTACAGGTGGCAATAAGTGGGCGATGATTATTATTATTGTTTCCGTCATTTGTAGATTTCGGGAAGGGAGGAAGAATCTACATTATCGTTGCTGTCGGGCAGAAACCTCTTATCTCCATACTCTAACTTTGTATGTTTTTTTTTTTCGTAAATGAACGCCCTACTTGATACCACAGCGTCACACACGCATCAAAAGTAGCAGATCTACAAGCTCGTTCGCGGCACGTTTTGAGTTTGTCGATCTGCTACTTTTGCTACTTTTGAATTTGATTCCTAAAGACTAACAGTTTTGGACATATGAGGGTTTCCACCCGCCAGAGACAATATAACGAGGAGCAAGGAAGAAGGATTGAAGCAGTGGTGGAAAGTAACTAAATACATTTACTCAAGTACTGTACTTCAGTACACTTTTGAGGAATTTTGACTTTACTGGAGTATTTCCCATTTTCAATACTTTTACTTCTACTCCACTACATCTCAGAGGCAAATATTGTACTTTTACTCCACTACAATTACTTGAAAACTTTAGTCACTAGTTACTTTGCAGATATAACATATTATATTATAAAATATACAGTAACCACTTTAGCCCTATTTTGTACATAGGCTATTTGAAAATAGCCGATCTACAAGCTCACAACGCGGCGCATCGCGACGCGTTGTGAGCTTGTAGATCTGCTATTTTCAAACATTTTAGCACTTTTACTTTTGGTACTTTAAGTACATTTTGATACCAGTATTTTGTACTTTCACTCAAGTGCATTTTTAATTCCGGACTTTTACTCGTAACGGAGTACTTCTACATTGCACTATTGATACTTTTACTTAAGTAAAACATTTGAGTACTTTTTCCACCACTGGATAGAAGTCAAATAATCAAATGTTCCTGATAGGAGATGCAGTGAAAAATGTATTCATATACATACATACAGTAGCTTTAGCATATAGGTAACAAGTTAATAATAGCAGCAGATGTGTAGATAAGGTGCAGTATAATAGAACAGATGTAGAACATACTGTATGGCCTCTTTGCCAAAAATAGCTACTCTCGTAGAATGTTCACCCCGGAACAGAGACAATAAGTTTCATGTGGTTAAACCGTTCTGTCTCTCTTCACCGCCGAGTCTCGTGGGAGTTCAGAACTCTTTGCTAACAGTAAATGGTGCATTTATAGTACAGAAGAGTACAGAAGTCCTGACGTCACTCGTTCATCCCCTGGGTCGCGAAAGTAATTTCTCTGTGGAGAATAACATTGGGTCATCTTAGAATCGTCTCATGTAAGAATTGTGGTCCAAAAATAAACAAACTGTCTCTGCGATATTGTCAGGGAGGTGGCTCTGTATCATTCATGATAGTCAGTCACTCATATTTGAGTCTGTTTCTGGCGAAAATTGTACTAATTTGTCGGAAGTAACATTAGTGTTTTCTCACTGTCAGTTGATGCTTCATTAGCCTGGTAAACCCTCCCTCCAGAAATCTATTTCTGGAGGGAGGGTTTACCAGGCTAATGCTTCATATCCATAAGAGTCAAACCACCGGGATATTTGTTTATTTTTGGAACACAGTTCTATTTGACGCGATATTAAACACGTCTATGGGAATTCAGAAGAAAAAAAAACGCGACCCAGGTAGGATGCGTAAATTACGTCAGACTTCGGTGCTCCATATCATCACACCTTCATCCAAAGCCAGTTACAATGATGTGCATTACGTCCCATTCACACACACATAGCGGAGGAACCCATGCAAGGCACCAACCTGCTCATCACGAGCAGTTAGGGGTTCAGTGGTCTCGTGTAGCCAGACAACTGTAATTCCACAATATCCGAAGGCTATATACTGTAGCAGTGGTTCTCAAACTTTTTCATGTCAGGGACCCCCAAAATTCCATGCATTTGGCCGCGGACCCTCCATCTAAAATATTTTTTTTTCAGGGACGCCCAGAAGCAAAGATTTGAGTTACAAATGTTTGCTTAAAAAATGTATATATTCAAAGGTTTGCACACATTTTCAAGATCTTTCTAAAATAGCAGATCTACAAGCTCATAGCACGACACCCAGTGCCACACTATAAGCTTTGTATATCTGCTATTTTTGAATAGCCAAAGTATAAAAGGTTAAAATGGTTGTGATGCTATATTAACACATTTTGCTGGCTGCGAGGCTATAGGGGTTCAGTGCCTTGCTCAAGGATACGTTTGACACTAGCACAGAGGGAGCCGGGGAATCAAGCTGGCTGGGGAATCGAACCCGGCTGGGGAATCGAACCCGGGAACCCTCCGATCCCCCCAAGAGGCCGTTCTCTTAGCTCCTGAACCACTACCGGCCCTCAAAAGATGCAAAGTGAATCCTCCACTCTTATGTGTGGTCCTGGAGACCCCCATTCCAGGGTAGATAACGTCTCCGTCGGGTGGAAACCTCATTATGTCCAAAGCTGTTACTTTTCAGGATTCAAATTTACAAAAAAACGGCAGATCCACGACAGCAATGATCTGCTATTTACAGAGGAGACTGTGTCTTCCGTTGGAGGGTCATGGGTTAGGGTTTTGTTTAATGTGTGCCTGTAACCTTCAGACTGTAACAATGCCTTCTGGAAGAAGTATTGAAAATAGACGATCTAAGTAACGAGGAACTAAAGCTTTCAAATAATTGTAGCGCATTAAAATAGAAGTGCAAGATTTACCTCTGAGATGGAGAGGAGTAGAAGTATAATGAATATGTAATACAATATAAAAAAATGTGTTTACTGTAAGTACAGTACTTGCACAGTACTTTTAACTAAGTAAACGCACTTAGTTACTTTGAACCACTGTGGTTAAGAGCTGACATTTGAATTGAGTCGGTCTGTTAATGAACTTATTGTGGCATTTACATAACAGAAAAACAATCACATGATAAAGTGTAATTTCCTTGTATGAAGGTGAACCAACAATGGTGGCATGACGGTCATGCGCACACGTAGCCGACAACAAAAGACCTGTTTGATCTGCACGCCCTCTGAAACGCCCTACTTCCTGTTCAGGAGGGGATGTCCACACACACACACACACACACACACACACACACACACACACACACACACACACACACACACACACACACACACCTCTGTTCCACACTAAACCCACAACAATTTCACACACACAGCTCTCTAGGGCTGCAACCATTGACTATTTACTTTTTCCATTAATCGGATAACACATTTTTACGAAACTAGCCAATCTACGAGCTCGCAACTTGACACGGTGTGAGCTTGTAGATCGACTCTTTTCACTATTTTGAAATTTGAAAATGAAATTTCCCCCGAAATAGATTATTTTGTTTTAAAAAATCATGATTTATTTTTTACCGTTCAATTAACCTCATATGTCCAAAATTGTTACTTTTCAGCATTAGATCTACAAGCTCGAAACATTTCGAGCTTGTAGATCTTCTACTTTTGATATTTTGTGTGACGCTGTAGTATGATCAAGTATAGGGCGTTCATTTACGGGGGGGGGAAAAACACAAAAAGTTAAAATATGGAGATAAGAGGTTTCTGCCCGACAACAACGATATCTGGGGAGCTAGTGGATCTTTAAAGCCCGGTTGTAGTAGTTAGTTATAGGTTAGTCTAACTGTAACTAGAGCTTCAGTCCTCTCTCTCTCTCTCTCTCTCTCTCTATCGTACGCGTTCACTTCAGACACACAACAGCTGGGAATCTGGCAGTCACACACTAACAGCGTGCCCATTCAGGCTGAGTTCAGAAGGGGTTTTCCACTGTGTACACACATGTTCACACACACACACACACACACACACACACACACAGACACTCACTCACATACACACACACGTACACACGTGACACACGGACACAGTCGCATACACACTCTGGCTATGGTCAACATTTTCGTGGTTTGTCTAGGCGGGTTTTGCGTTCAGAATTTCAGGTCCATGTTGACGACAATTTTGACAAACTAATTACAAATCTCAGTTACATTTCTTCGTTTTGTTTTACAGTTCGTAAATCACCACCATATGATGCAGAATGTAGTAAACAACAATATTTTATTATAGAAAAATATTTTTTTGCCAGCTCAAGACAGTAATGGGGGAGAAATGTCAGATCGAGGCCAAAGTCTCAGTTCAGATGCAGTTCTCTCTTTTTTCCACAAATCTAAACTCACTTCCCTTTTTGTCCCCAGACACTTGCCTTACCAGATAGAAAAGGAACAGCCTATTTTCGGGTGACAGAAAAAGGCAATACATTGCACTAATAAAACGTATGTTTATGAAGAGAATAAATATTAAGATAATAATACTGTGATATATATTTAATTATGTTTCTCAGAATATATAATATTATTTAGACCTCCAAAAAACAGAGATCAATCACAAGTAAACAATAGCACCATATCATCAAACTAGACATTTTAGAACCAGAAGCTTATGCGTTACAAATCTCTAAATCCTAACCCCTGCATTAAAGGGGGTGAAAGTGATGTTTTTGGTTAAAACAAGCACACAAAAAAGTTTAAAAGTTAAAGCCCTATATTCTGGTAATAATCATTACCATAGACTTGTTCGTTCAGTTACACGGGTCTCACAGTCTCTCCAACTCTTTAGTAAACATTGAACACATTTTCAGGTGGGTCACCAATTTCATCCAATCAGAAGAGAGAACCCAATTTATCCGATTACAAATGTTAGTGTTCCAGCTCCAATTTTGTCTCCTCATTCGGCTTAGAGTTGTTTATCCTGTATTGTATTGAGTCCTCTCTCCTGATTGGATAAGATTAGGTATCCCAACCTGAAAATGTATTTTCTGTCTTTACTAAACAGCTGGAGAGATGGGAAAGACCCCTGCTATGGAACAAACACAATATAATGATGATGATGTAATGATTACTATCATAATATAGAGGTATCTAACACTTATTTTAACAACAAAAATATCACTTACTCCAACACGTCAAGAAAGTGCAACAAGGTTTACGTAGAATTTGATAAATTGAGGTATATGGCAATGATATATTGCATTGACATCCACTGTCCAACCATGAAGGCAACACCCGGCCATTTGACAGACACTAGAGCCCTGACCCGACGGCAGATCTTAGTGTCCGACGGCGATCCCGATTTTGGAGAGTCCTAGACCACCAGTTGGCTGATGTTTTGAACCCATATCTTATCAACAAAAAGTGCATCAATCAATTCTAATCCATTTGAAATAACACGACGTCTCTGTCGGGGTGGAAACCTCACATGTCCAAAACTGTCTCATAAATAATCGGCCTAGCTCTACCAAGTACTCCCGCCGTGACACCCAAAAACTCTCGGACGCGCCGACTGCAGTTTCACCGTCTCTCCGTCTCCAACTGTCATCAAGGACAACATAATCCGTCTGGATGTGACATGTAGTGCTGTTCTTCAGTGCTCAGGAATTGTCAGAGGCGGCTGATGCTCGTGGGAGGTTACCCGTCAAAAGGTGCCTTTTCGAGTGCTCATAGCTTGTTTCGAGTGCTCATAGCTTGTTTTGAGTGATCATAGCTTGGCACACTCCTCGCAGTGGTTCAGGTACTCCGCGGCGTCGTTCTCGTCGAACGTGGTGAGGCACCGCGGGCACTGTAGGTCCGACAGGCCCCGGCATTCAGTCCAGTTGGGGCTGGGGGGCACTGCCGTGACGGCCGTTAGCGCCGGACGCGCGGCGGCGCTGACGCCCTGTCGCCTGGGCGGGTCGGCCGCGCTCCTCTGGAACTGTTCCGTAGAGTCCTTATTGTGCCGCCGCGACGAGATCCTGTGTCCGATGTGGACGCGACACACCGGAGCCGTGTCTCTGCTGTCTCTTCCTCCCGCTCCCTGAAACCATGACATCCAACGTTATTATCAGTTCAAGGTTAGTCGGGTTTCTTTCGCGTTGTTCCGACTAGTCACTTTGAATCTGGCGCCCCTATTTTGGGCTATGTCATTATATTTTTTCAAGTAAATGCATTTTCAAAGTCTTCAAATATAGCGAAGATAGACGATCTACACTGAGCTGTTACATTGGCTATTCTCAATATTCATCGCATGACCAAGTATATCGTCTCTGTCGGGTGGAAACCGACATCGTTTTATAGCTAGAAAAAAGACGATCTACAAGCTCACAGCGCTTGTAGATCGACACATAGCTAGGGAGTATAAATGAGGCACTACGGCGCCGTCACGGCCCGCCAAAAACATTTTTTTGTCGACAATTGTAGATTTAGTCGACTAAAATCTTATGATATTTAGTCTACTAAAACTAGACTAACATTTTAACCTTTCAGATTACTAAAATGTGACTAAGACTAAATGGAATTCGATTCAAAAGACTATGACTGAAAGGACATCAAAATGTGTCTGTCAAAATGATATGAACAACATGTTGGGTGTTGTTGTGCAGACCTGTCTGACCTGTTTGTGTAGCTGTTGCTGCAGTCTGGAGAGCTCCTCCTTCAGGTCGTTGACCCGGCCCTGCGCTCGCTCTCTGTCCGCACGCTCCGACTTGAAGTCCTCTGTGTAGATGAGTACCTGAGGAGAACACACACACCACACGCTGTTTATCCATGGGCTGTTATATAAATAGTAAATACGCAAAATCTAGTGTGTGGCGTGTGTGTGTGTGTGTGTGCGTGTGTGTGAACGTACGTGCGAGGCGTGCGCCCATGTTTACTTGTGAGGGCAAGTATAGTGAGAGTTGAGAAATAGAGAGGACAATAATGTCCTGGTCCTCACAAGAAGAAATGGTTGTTTTAAGGTTTTAGGGAGTTAGGCTTACAAATTCAATTAGGACAATATTCAGGTTGGGGTTAGGGTTAGGTATTTAGAGGTTAGGTTTAGGGGTTATGGTTGGAGCTTTACTTGATTTATACTTAGTCGTGTGCCGGTGTTGCGCACCGAAAATAACCTATCTACAAGTGCACGTGTTGTGAGCTCGGTGTGTTGCTTGGTATTGGTACTTTTGTTTGAAAATGGGTGACGTCGTCCTTTAAGTAAAGGGAAGTACTGAAAACCACTTGTAATAAGCAGCATCCACGCACTTAGCACATTATCTACGATTCTACGCACATAGCACATATCTACGCACATATCTACGCACATAGCACCCCTACCTCAATATTTACACCCTTTGCATATAAAGACTGCAAACACAAACATACAGTATGCATACATTAATGTGCATTCCTAAATACACATTCACACTAGGCCTGTCACAATTATTACATAATCGCCTAAACGCAATTATTTTAGATAATCAAAATTTTTTTCGGCATAATCGTCATGATCATTTCCACGTTGAAAAACGTTCATGTATTTTCAAACATGTTCAAAAACAGTGGAAATAACCGCTCTACAAGCTCAAAACGCGTTTTGAACTTGTAGATCGGCTATTTCCGCTGTTCATATAAAGCATAAGGTTATTACATCATGTGAGTTATTTGACATATCTGCCCTGTGCACCTTTTGTTTACGAAGCCTAACAGCCAAACGGAAAGGTCATTTTTATTCGTAATGTTCCAATGTTCAACGGCAGAAACACAACGAAATCGTTAATCGCAATAACTTGAGCGACAATTGATCGTCAAGTAAAAATGTCATAATCGGGACACACACACACACACACACACTGCCTACCTGCTGTTCCAGCGTCTGGATGCGCTCCTGGTCTCGCCTCCTCACATCCTCCACGTCTCGGCCCATCAGCGTGGCCTCTCTCATCTTCTCCTCCAGCAGACCGTTGAGCCTGGCGATCTCCTGGTGCAGCAGAGCGGGGGCCCCCAGCACGGACCTGATGGGCCCCTGCAGGGGGCCCGACGAGGAGAGACCCCCCTGGAGGCCCCCGGACTCCTTCAGCCTCTGGCACAGACCCCTGACGTACTCCTCCCGGCTGGAGTCGTACCTCTGCCATTTAGAGTTCAGGCCTTCCACCTGAAGAGCGGGAAAAGATCGCTTTAGTAACGATGATCTTATATTAACCTATTAAGGCCTGAAGCCGATTCTACATGTCTCCTTAATCCCAACAGTATTCTGAAAAAACGTATGTTTCTATATCAGTGGTGCTCAAACTTTTTCATGTCAAGGACCCCCAAAATGATATGTATTTGGCCACCGACCTCCATCTGAAAATATTTAGTTCCAGGGACCCCCCAGAAGGAAAGATTTGAGTTAAAAAGGTTCGCTTTAAAATAATATGTATTCAAAGATTTGCACACATTTTCACGATTTTTCAAAAATAGCAGATATACAAGCTCATACGAATTTTTGAATAGCCCAAAGTGTAAAATAATACTTTTTAGCTCAAATCTAAAAATGACACAGTTCCAGGTCTTAATGGGTTAATAAAGTGAAATTGTAAGTGAAAAAAAGAAAGAAGTTAATCGGTCCCCTTACATATGTCACTCTTTGCTTGAGCTGATGATTGTCTTGCTCCAGTTGTCGTATCTGGGCGTTAGCGACCACGTCAGGAGACTCTGTCATCTGGAACACAATGGACGATGGAGGATGAAACAAACAGGCACCTCGAAAACCTTTCCAAAACCAAAATGACAATATAACTCTTGTTTTTAATCACGAGACGGAGCGGGACATTCCAGAAGCGGAGAGTTCCCCTCCACACACACACACACACACACACACACACACACACACACACACACACACCGCACACATCATCCAAAGCAGAAGCATTAAGTGGAAAACCACAAATCGTCCCCGCTATTACCAAAGCAAATATCAAACGCAGTAAACATAGCAATTATCGTCAAGTCACTGCACATACAGTCATTACAACACCAACCAGTGGTGGAAGAAGTACTCCATTTAATTGTTTACTTAAGTAAAAGTAGCAGTACCATGATAAATACTCTGTTACAGGTAAAAGTCCTGTATTTTACTTTGACTAAAAGTATGAAAGTAATCAAAGCATACTTAAAGTACCACAGTACTCCATTTTGCAGAATGTTTCGTGGGTTTTTCCAAAGGTTCTCAAAATGTGTGAAAATCATTTGGAGATAGATAGAGATTTTTGAATAGACGAAGGATAAAATTAGGCTTAATTGGTTAATGTATGTTTTGTAATAATAATCTTGATATACAAAGTAAATTGTGAGCATCTCTGAGTGTCAAAAAATTGACATAATCAAGTAAACGCCCCTAAAAACTTGAGAAAATGTGCTTAGATACTTTCCACCACTGCAATGCAACACACACACACACACGCACGCGTTTGTATTACTATACCTGTGAGGACATCAACCTTTTAGGAGAGCAGTTTTATCGTCATTTTTTACAAATCTTTGCCATGTTTATCCGTAACCTGAAGCCGAAGAATAGCAGCTCTACAAGCTTACAACGTGTCGCGCTGTATGCGTGTAGATCGGCTATTTTTCGGGGGCCTGACAACCAGCACGCAACTTTATTTTCCTTTTCATTCTTGACCTTACCAGAAATTGTGAAATGATTTAAAACTACTTTAGCTGTCTTTTTTTTCATTTTCCTTAAGGACCACACTTTACCTGTGGGGACAGTTGGTGTTCACAAGTATAGCAATACAAACACACACACACACACACACACACACACACACACACACACACACACACGCACACACACCTCCTTAGACTCCTGCTGTCGAGGCATCTCCTCCTCCGTCGTCGTCGTCATCATCGCCGCTCGGCCTTTGCTCCCGCTGTCGCCCTTCTCCAGTCTCCCCAGCAGCTCTTGGCACACCCTGACGGTGGCGTCCAGCTGCCGCCGCAGCGTGTCGGCCTCCTCGGCCAGGGAGCTGCAGAGGACGGCCCGCGTGGCCTGGACGCGGTCCCTCTCCTCCAGGGCCGTCCGCAGGCGCTGGATCTCCTGGTCCTTCTGGTGGTCCGGGTGGGACCGCACGCCCTCCAGCTCTCGCTCCATGTCGCCCAGCTGCGCGCGTAACCTCTGGATCTCCTGTGGAGGTTTATTAGAAGAACGGCGTGAGTTGTATTACAAGGACCACCCAAATTGACCCTCAGAAGAGAAGATTTATGTTTTTTTTTTAATTAAACATTATATATATTCAGCATTTTCGATATTTTTTTCAAAGATTCTCAAAAATAGCAGATGTACAAGCTCTCAGCGCGGCACGTTGTGCCGCGCTGAGAGCTTGTAGATCTGCTATTTTTGAATAGCCAACGCATACACGGATACAGTGGTTAAAGTGACTGTGAGGCTCCGTTAACTACTTTTGCTGGGGACCCCCTGGAACCCCCCCTATTGGACCCCCTGGGAGTCCCCGGACCCCACTTTGAGAACCAATGGGTTAGAAAAGATGGAAGATGCATGTTAGGGCTGCATGGGCGATATGGCTTCAAATCGATATCACGATTGTTTCAAACTTTTGCCTCGATTACGATTAATGAGCGACGTTTTCTTTAGTAGTGAAAATAGGCTCTGTGCATCACTGTAGATCCCTTTTTCCAGAAGGCGACATAAACATTTCCTGTTCCGGGTCAGTTTCTCATAGCTTCTTTTGATTGGCTCAGCAGCAGATTTGAACCCGAAAAACACGTAACATGAAGGTGTCATGTGTGTTTTCGGTTCAAATCTGCTGCTGCACCAATATCATATAATATGGGTAACAACTAAAGGGAAAGTTCGCCCCCAAAATGACTTTTTTTCTATCGATAAGTCACCCCATGGAGACTTGAATTCATGGATATGTTTTACGTTTTTGTCGTATTCCTAAGCCAATAATTTGATGACCGGCAGCGGTTCCGGTAGGAGAAACAAAGGGTCTCCTGCCTACCGGTCCGCTGGTCATCAAATTATTGGCTTAGGAATGCGACAAAAACAAAAGAATATCCATAAATTCAAGTCTGCATGGGGTGACTAATCGATTAAAAAAAGTATGTTTTGGGGTGAACTATCCCTTTAATGTGTGTTGTAATGAAGCATTAATTAATAGTTAATAATGCCCTTATGAGTCCTTATAAGATGCTTATTAACATTATTATGTGTTAATAAGAGTATATACAGTAAGTGGTAATAATAGCATTGTAAACATGTTTATTGTTGGATCATAAAACTTTTTTAACAGTTATTAAGAACAACAAAGCCTCACAAGTTTCTAAATATTATGAAACCTGACCTAGGTTGTTTGCATGTTAACAGGAGTGTGAATGCATCGATTGAATCTGGAGGACTACCAATAGAAATGGTTTACTAGCCAAAGGTAGTTGGCAAGTAGCCAAGATTGTTGGTGCATGCACCTAAACCAATACAGTGCACAGGTCTACCAGCAAATTAATGCTGGGCGATATGGATATTATATTAATATTGTGATATGAGATAGATATTGTATGTGATTTGGGATATCTTGATATCACGATATGGCATAGATGTTGTGTTTTCTTGGTTTAAATCACTTTTGCCCTATTTTATACTGCAAATATATTTATTTATATTGTTTAACCTTTGACAAAACATGTTACATGTGACATTCTGCCTAATGAGTAGAGCTACTTTCACTTTTGGCAGGCCTACTTTAGGCATATATTTATGCTAATACTTTTGACTTTTTGACTCAAGTAAAATGTTGTATACTAACTGTATTTCTACATTGTTACTTTCACTTAACTAATTGAAACAATCTGAGTGGGCTAACTCCCACCACAGAGCAGTTTACAGTGTAAATATATGAATGAACTCACTGGAGTGTACAAATATAACCAAAGGGACCCATTTGATCAAATGTGCAGGGAGGAGTGTGGGAGAACTCACTTGCTGGCTCGCCTCTGCCTGTCGGCTGGCCCTGACCTCCACCTCGTTCCTCTTCTGCTTGAGCTTGCAGATCTCCTTGCACAGGCTCTCCAGCAGGGACCGGGACGGTCCCACCAGCACGGATCCAGGAGAAGAAGAAGAAGAAGAATCTCCTCCTTGGTTTTCCTTGTCTTCCTCCTGATCCTGCTGCAGGAGATCCACGTTGATGTAGATCCTCTCGTAGCGGGCCAGGCGCGCCCTCAGGTCCGCGATCGCCGCGTCCCTTTTGCGGATCTCGCGGTTCAGAGCCTCGATCTCCTGCCGGGTCTCGTGGTAGAGAGTGTTCAGAGTGCTGAAGCTCCGCAGCTTGTTGTCTCTGGTCGCGTCCTGGTCGCTCACGCCGACGCTGTGATGATGATGGTGATCCATCGCGGTATGCTGTTGGCTTCGATCGATCGATCGATGGACACGGTATCGATTCCCCCGATAATAAGTAGGCTGGGGGGGGGGGGGCGAGGGGTCCGGCGGAAAAAAATAGGGGGGCGAGCGTGTTTTAGAACTTCTCCGGTTACCGGCTGTTAGACACAATCGTGTAGGGGTTTGTTTAAGGCGGAGAAAACAGGAGGTAATTCCAGCATTGAGAGGTTTGTATAAATAGAATAAAAGGGTGTAATGTATGCTCTCTCACTCTCTCTCTATCTCTCTACGGCTTGCTGCTGAGTGGAAGTGTTTATCAGGAGTGGAGGGAGGGTCGCACTCGCATATTAGTGTTTCAGACACAGTAGGGGGTTTCCTCAATCCCCAGTGCGGGGGGACTTCCCCACAAAGTACGCGGAATTTTTTACTGGTACACACACACACTTACAACCCGACCGGCGTTGCCAGATTGTGTGAGAAAAATAAGCGACCAGGACTATGAAAACAAGCCCATCAGAAGGCACATCATGAGCACTTTAAACCTACATTGGCTATTTGGAAATAGCCAATCTACAAGCTCACGACGCGTCGCGATGCGATCAGCTTATAGATCTACTATTTTCAAAGGAAACCCCCCCCCAAAATTTGGAATATTTTCACAAAATATTTTCAGAAGGTCGGGTCTACAAATATATATTAATTTGGGGGTCCTTGACATGAAAATGTTTGGGAAACAAGCCAAATAAGTAACTATGCTTTAGAAACAAGCCCAAAGAACTACCAATATTTACAAGCGACTTTACAGAGAAACAAGCCCAAAGTCGCTTATGATAAGCGGACATGGCAACACTAAAACCATCCCACTAGCTGTCATTGGTTGAGGGCCCTGGGGGGTTGTCACGACGAGTACAGGACTCATGACATGAGAATGCATGAACTAGAATAAATAATTATTTTGTATCTAAAAACATAGTGTCCACTTATTAACCACTTTATTATTATTATAATGATATTTATTATTATTTGTTTTTGTTATCATTAGGCTACTTATTCTTTTGATTTTTCCACCACTTATTATTATTATTATTATTATTATCATTATTATTATTATTAGGCTACTTATTATTTTATTGATTTTCCCCAACAAATAGATAAAAGGAAACTGCATTATTGTACTTGCATATCAGCACAGATAAAGGGAGGATGTAAAGATTAAAATAATATAAAATAGTAAATTAAATTAAATCAACACTCTAATGCGTTATTAATGCGTTATTATGCTTTCATGTGTTATTGAGTAAATGAGTAAATGGATGATTCGACATTGCCCCTGGTCAGTGGTGTAAAGTAACTAAGTACATTTACTCAAGTACTGTACTTAAGTACACTTTTGAGATTTTTTTTTTTACTTTACTGGAGTGTTTCCAATGTTCAATAATTTTACTTCTACTCCACTGCATATTAGTGGCAAATATTGTACTTTTACTCCACTACAATTATTTGAAAACTTTAGTTAGTTACTTTGCAGATATAAATTATTACATTCTTGCATGCATAACCACATTAGCCCTATTTTATACTATAGGCTAATTGAAAATAGCCAATCTACAAGCTCACAATGCATCTTAATATGAGCTTGTAGATCTTCTATGTTCAAACATTTTAGTAGGCTACTTTTACTTTTGGTATTTTAAGTATTTTGATGCCAATACTTTTGTACTACTCAAGTAACATTTTGAACACATACCTTTTACTTGTAAAAGAGTATTTTTATATTGTGGTATTGCTACTTTTACTTAAGTAAAAAGATCTGAGTACTTCTTCCACCACTGCTTGTCTGAAGCCTAGATTATGCTTCATAAACAGAATAATATAGTCTTCTGACATAATGCTGGGATTTTAGTTCTTGTCCTTCCAAGAAATTGTGAAATGGTCTTAAAACTACTTTAGCTGTTTGTTTTCTTATGTTGTAATTCCTTAATGATAACTGTTTTCCTGTACATAAGTAGCATTATGATCCTTCCGGCCTATTAGCGTAAATTGCGCAATCTCTGTTGCATTGTCCAAGGTGGGAAATAACGTAGTAGCCTGCTGCTGTGTCATCTGTGAGATACGCCTATTATATGAGCCATGGGACAAGTATGAGGGATATTCTACTATTATATGAGCCATAGGACAAGTATGAGGGATATTCTACTATCATATGAGGTATGAGCCATAGGACAAGTATGAGGGATATTCTACTATTATGAACCATTAGCCATGGTTCACATGACGCTCGTCTGTCACAAGCGTCATGGCGCAACTTGTTCCTGGTTTTGGAAATGTCTTCATTTACAACTAGTAAATCTATATAAACGTTCAGATTTCAAATATAAAGTGCTTGCCCCACGGCCACGGATGTAAACAGTTGAAACGCTTGGGTCTAAGTACCTGTACCTTCCATATTGTTCAATAAAAAGCATTTTAATCCGATCGCTGGCCATTTTCTCAAAATGTCCTTCATATGCTTTCAGTTACGCGACCCTATCGGTTGAGAGGTGTATTGCACTCTGATACATTATAACTGTATGAGAAAATGGCCGTAAAAGTATAATATTTGCCTCTGAGATATAGTGGAATAGAAGTAAAAGTACTGAAAATTGGAAATACTCCATGTAGTAAGTAAGAATACCTCAACATTATACTTAAGTACAGTACTTGAGTAAATGTACTTAGTTACATTCCACCACTGTTTATGACCCACAGCTGGAGGACAATATGAGGGGTATTCTATAGTGATTCTCAATCTTTTTCTTTTTTTTAATTCAAGGACCCGCAGTTTCATATGCATTAGTCGACGGACCCCCATTTGAGAGCCCAATATATAATGTAGGCTAAACTTAATTAAACTCTGAGAGTGTACACATGTTGTGTAGCTCCATTTGGACACTCTCAGTTCAGACCCATAAGGGTCGATTTGGACCTCCGGTGGTCCCCGGACCATATGTTGAGAACCAATGTGCTACTATATGAGCCATAGGACAGGTATGAGGGTATGAGATCTTTATCATCTCTGGATCAGCAGCATGCATCAAAGGAAGGGATGATAGCTCTACCTGGTGGACAACTTTAACACCAGTGGTGTAAAGCAGTGGTTCTCAAACTTTTTCACGTCAAGGACCCTCACATTGACACTTATTAGCCCGCGGGCCCCCATTTGAAAAGATAAGCCAGGGACCCCCATCAGAGGAGATTTTTACGCCTCTAGCAGTGATTCTCAACCATTTTAATTTCAAGGACCCCCAGTTTGACATGCATTAGGCTGCAGACCTCATTATAGGCATCTCTATCTCTGGGACCCCAATTCATATTGTAAAATCAATGTTAATTTAACTCTGAGAGTGTATAAATGGAACCAAATGGACCCGGTCCATTTGGTTCCATTTGTACACTCAGAGTTATAGACCCATAAGGGTCCATTTGGATCCTATCCATCATTTAGCTGGGGACCCCCTGGAACCCCCTCAAGTACCGCTGGGGGTCCCCGGACCCCACTTTGAGAACCAATGGTGTAAAGTATATACTCAAGTAGACTACTGTAGCCTACTTAAGTACAATTTTGAGGTGTTTTTTTTTTTTTTTACTTTACTGGAGTATTTCCAATTTTCAGTACTTCTACTACTGTACTACTTACTACTTACTTACTACTTACTTAGTACTACTTACTTCTACGGCCACTACATCTCAGAGGCAAATAATTGCACTTTTACTCCACTACAATTATTTGAAAACTTAGTTACTTTGTAGTTTTTGATTATTATTACAAAACATACAGTAACCACTTCACCCCTGTATTTCAACCATTTGAAAATAGCCTATCTACAAGCTCACAAGCGTTGCAATGCCACATTGTGAGCTTGTAGATCTGCTATTTTATACATTTGAAAACTTGTGAAATGGGACATTCTGCATAATGAGTACTTTCTACTTTTGGTACTTTAAGTACATTTTGATACCAATACTTTGGTACTTTTACTCAAGTACATTTTGAATTCCGGACTTTTACCAGAGTATGTCTATATCGCAGTATTGATATTTTTTACTTAAGTAAAACATGTGAGTAGAGTACCCTTTCCACCACTTCAATTATGATAAACCAATTAAAGGTAGGGTAAGTGATATTTTTTGGTTAAAACAAAAAGTATTTTGTTAAAAGGTTAAAGCACTATATTCTGATAGTAATCATTGCTATAGAGTGTTTGTTCAGTAACAGGAGTCTGCCCGTCTCTCCAGCTCTTTAATAAACAGAAAATACATTTTCCGGTAGGTGTCAAAATCTCAGCCAATCAGGAGAAAGTACCCATTTTTAAGCTTCATTTGTATAGTGTTCCAGTTCCAATTTTGTCTGCTCATTAGTGTCATCACTTTCAATTTCACTTGTTTAATCTGTATCCTAATTGAGTTCTCTGTCCTGGTTGGATAAAATTGGAAATGAAACTGAAACGAAAATGCATTTTCTGTTTAATAAAGAGGTGGATAGACAAGGAGACTCCTTTTACTGAACAAACACTCTATAGCAATGAGTACTATCAGAATATAGAGCTATTTAACACTTATTTTAACCAAAGCAAATCACTTACCCTACCTTTAATCTACAAAGATGCCAGTTGAATTTTGAATCGTGAACGCAGATTGTGTAACATTATTATGGATTCTATTTTTAAATGTATTTTTAAGACAGTTGCATCATTTGGAGTTTCATTTTAAGATGCATTTAACCCCCATTCCACACGTATGGAGTTATTATTTATGACACATTTATTAGGCTATATTGTGGTCAGTGGCATCAGGTAAGGTTAGGTCTAGCCTACTACTTGAATGTATTTTCCATTAGTGAAGTGAAGTCTTTATAATCCATGTTATTATTGTAGAATGATGCCATGCACTGGGATGTTTTTGAAAGCCCCCACAGCTATTAAGCCTACTTCTGTGATAGGCCTATATATTCTTCATGTAGTCTGATTTTGAGAGAAACCCGGGCATATCCACCAGTGGAATCAGTGTATTGGAAAACAAGCGGAAATCATCTTCAGACTTCCCTCATACAAAACTCCAATGTGGTCATATTATGACCAGACAGTGATATGGAAAGTCCACTAGATGGCGCTGTTTGATCATTAATCGTTTTCTGGCTCAAACCATCAACTTAATAAATGACTTGGGCCAGCTGAATTTGGTAATTAACAAACTAATTGATTATGGAAAATAATCATCTATAATCTAATAAATTAATCGATTAATAAGCTAATCTATCAATATGTTGGCCATGTCCTTTGAAGAGTAAAAAAGAAAATCTAACATAGGCCTAGTGAAAATAGCCAACCTACAAGCTCACAACTCCTAAACCACCAGGCGTTGTGTGAACTTGTAGATCTGCTGTTTTCGATTATTTGATTAATCGCAAAAGTAATAAAAAAGTAAATAATGGATTAGTTACAGCCCAATTGGTAAAGTAGGTTCAAGCTCACAGACATTGTTGTAAATGTGTACGTCATTTATTTCACATTGCATAGCGAATAAACATAAATCTGTCCCAATACGGCTTCATGAGTTTATTGCCTGCAAGTTTCTGGTTGTTTATAGCAGTGGTTCTCAAACTTTTTAATGTCAAGGACCCCCAAAATGATATGTCTTTTGGTCGTGGACCCCCATCTCAAATATTTTGTGTCAGGACATTTTTGAGATTTTTGAAAAATGTTCAAAAAATAGCAGATGTATAAGCACGGCACAAAGTGATGCACTGTGAGCTTGTATATCTACTATTTTTGAATAGCCAACGTATAAAATATGGATAATTGGGGCTGAAACGATTGTGCTGTATTAACACATTTGGCTGGGGACCCCTTGGAACCCCTTCAGGGACCCCTGGGGGTCCCTGGACCCCACTTTGAGAACCACTGGCTTACAGAGCAAAATGTAATGTGTCTACAAACCGTGACATTTATCTCTGAAGACTATGTACAAAGCATAATAACACCCATATTTGATATTTACAGAGTAATATTGCAAATTAATACTTTACAATACACGCATACACACCAGTGGGAATATCTGCATTTTCCAAGTCGTTGCACTTTGACAAAAAAAAAAAACATTATCAGCCCTAATATACAATTCTGATGCTCTTAGTTAAAACTTAGTTTTAGCAGGAGGAGGTGAAATATGTAACTTGAAAAAAAGTAATCAGGAAACATAACGTTGTCGGGCAGGAACCTTGTATGTCCAAAATGATTACTTTTCAGGAATTGGGAAAAAAAAGAAGCTGTGTTCCAATGGATCCAATGTAGTCACAAGCTCTAATACTTTGCATAATATTTATAAAACCCAAGGACACACCTGACCACTTTCACTTCAAAATACATTGTAAAAAATAGTGAAAATAGCAGATCTACAAACTTACAACGCATCGTGATGCGAGCTTGTAGATCAGCTATGTTCACCACTCTTGCATAACCCTCTTGTATGACTGCGTAGGGCATTAATTTAGGGGGACAAAAATATAAGAAGTTGAAATATGGAGAAACAAGGTTTCTGCCCGACAGCTACGATATCAACATGGTAAAAGTTGCAGACCCAAAATAATATAATCAATGTTAAAAAGGAAATATTAAAAGTCTGAACTAGAAAAATATTCCATTTATTACACTGTGGGGTAGAAAAGTAACATTATACAGTGCAGTATTGAGGCTCAAGTATATAAAAAATAGTGACCAACAATATCTCAGACATAATGTTGAACAGGCAGAGAATATAGCCAGCTATCTCTCGTTTTTGCTAGAGAAAAGGGGGGAAGGCAAAAATAAACACACACACGCACACACCCACACGCACACTCACACACAAATCACTTAGTTTTGTCTCTGGATGTCACCAGGCACACACGTCTCACAAATTCACTCATTGATATACACCTAAATATCTGTCCACGTATATCTGTATGTATAGCTATAGTAGAACTGGCTATGTATTGGATACAAATATTGCCTCATGTACTGACCAGGTACTGTACACAAAAGCTTTGGGGTTATTTTATGTCTGACGTGGTGGACAGACCGGAAACATTTTCTGTTCATGGACTGTTTGTGCCAAGAGTTGACTCCCTGCCGGAATTTCCTTCGACCACTCGTAGGCGGGTAGAATGCCTTATCGTTTTTTCCCACTCTGACAGAATCCTACTCCCCCTTCGCCAACTCATATACTGGAGGGTCTCCAGGCCCCACCCATGGTGGTGGAGGAGTGTAGCGGGGCAAGGGTGCACGGTAGGCGGGTGGAGGCGGCTGTGTGGAGCTAGTGGAGGACTTTTAGCAGTAATACAGAGCGCCATAGGCAGCTAAAGACCACCATTATGGAGCTACAGAGTACCATAGGGGGCTACAGAGAACCATAGCAGACTACAGAGTACCATAGGGGGCTACAGACTACCAGGTGGGTAGTGAAGGGGGGGGGGGGGGGTCGGATTCCGTCACGGAGTCAAATTTCGGCAAACACCAGGCCTGGCCCGTATAGCTGCTAGTGTGATTAGTTCCCAACTCCAGAAATGAAGTTAGAAGGAGAATAGCTTGAGTCAACAGGAGGCACATTGATCACAGAGTGGGAAGCTCTGGTGAGTTAGACTGTCACTGTTTTGTCTTTGTGAACGTTGTTTTTAAAATGTCATATTCATAATTAGCCCCTGATGTTGCTGTTTTCTAACCAACACAGTCAAAAACCCCTGAGAGATGATCTAACGGACCTGTGGTCGATTTTTAACCCTCTCGCTGTTCAAACACTCAGGATTATTGCTGTGTACCACCACCACAATGAGATATGAGTTATGTTTAAGTATGCACCCAATATAGATAACACCTGTTCAATGACCATGAAAGCGACGAACGGGAGCATTGGACGGAAGGGGGGGTGTCTGACGTTCGAACAGAAAAAATCTCTCTCTCTCTCTCTCTCTCTCTCTCTCTCTCTCTCTCTCTCTCTCTCTCTCTCTCTCTCTCTCTGTCTTTCTCTCTCTCCCTCTCTCACTCTCTCCGTTTTTTTTAGCACTGCAGCTTACGGATGCTCCGGGAGATCCTCTTGAACTCGCGCTGCCCTCGCTGCCAGCGCTTCAGCGAGGTGATGACCAGGTGGCCGTCCATCTTCTGGCCCATGACCAGGTAGGCGGCGTTGATGTCGTTCATCTCCTCGCAGACGCACTGCAGGCCGTCCTTCAGCCACAGCACGGTCTTCCGCAGGTCGCGCTCCGTCACGCCGTTCAGCTTGTAGATGGTCTTGCTCTTGGTCTCCGGGACGATCTTGGTGTCGCCGTTGATGTAGGAGATCTCCTTGACCTTGATCTTCAGAGCTGCACAGGTTGGACGGTGACGGGAGGTGACGTGAATAAACAAAGACGTATTGTCTCATTGAAAACATCCATCCTTTGTGTTTACATGGATACATTGTGGACAGTAGAGCCCGAACTGATATCAGAATTTTGCGTTCAATGCTGATATCGATTTTGGCCCATATTTAGTTTTTACTACATTTTTTATCCCACGATTTTGTAACCCTTTTTTCACCCGGTGTCAATTTGCTAAGTGATCCTGGGCGCTACACTCCCCCCACCAGCCTAGGGAGCCCAGGGCCGAGCTCATGCCTCCTTCAATGCATGAGAGCCAACTGACCTTCTTGTCACCTGACAGGGGGGGGTTTCCCCGGTAGGACGTAGCGTGTGGAAGGAACACGTTATTCCAACCACTTCCCTTCGCCTCCATCAGGCGCCCCGGCTGTCATGGGGGAGGCGGTATAGCGACCAGGATTACTACATGTTTTTGTGAGGGTATTAACTACCCTAGGAGATACGGGAAGAACATGCAAACTCCACACAGAGTAGGCCCTTTCGCCAACCCCACCTAGGGTATGGGCGCTGATGGCGCGGAGGAGAAGACACGCCCCCAGCGACCACAGCGTCCGTCCCCGGCGGGAATCGAACCCAGGACCTTCTAGCTGCGAGGCAACAGTGCTACCGACTGCATTTGGCCCATATTTTATCCAAAATAACAAAATCAATCAATTCTAATCAATTTGAGAAAAAAAAGGATTTGTTTAAAGTTCAAAAGCGTATAGATCATCTGCTTGTAGATCTGCTGTTTTTAATCTTGTACGCCTTGTAGATCTTAAAGTTGTGCAAGATTTTGGGTTAAGGTTTTTGGAAAGCTTAAGTCAAATAATGGTGGATGTACATAGGTCTGGCTCTAGTGGACAGTGGTGCTGTGTCTGGTCTCAAAATGATGTGATTTTTGTAGCAAAAACATTGATCTGATTGAGTCGTTTCAATTGATGCCCATTTCTATCCAGTGGTATACAGATGTTTGCATGGTGGTGTGTAATAAATGAAAGACTTACCAAAGTCGTTCTTGCAGAGGTTGTCCACAATTTCATTGTCATTTTCATCTGTCTCCTTACAGGCGTCACACACCCTGGGCACTAAAACACAACATCCACTTAGGTGTTAACCAACAATCTTAGACATAGCCATACATGATGTCCTGCGACGAAAATAGCAGCTCTACAAGCTCACAACACGTCACTTTCGGGATCTTTCTGAGCTCGTGGATCTGCTGTTTTCGAACTGAATTCATTTATTTGACATTTCTTTTCCTATAATGAACATGCCCAAAACAGGGATGCCAGGTTTGAAAGTGATTAACTGCTAATGCCAAGTGAAAGGATGCAAGAACATATTTAGCGAAATATAAAGAATATTGATATTCTGTAGGCTATATATTGTCTCTGTCGGGTGGAAACCAAAAGTCCAAAACTGTTACTTTTCAGGATTCAAATTCAAAAGTAGCAAAAGTAGCAGATCTACAAGCTCAAACTTCCAGATCTGCTATTTTTGTAAAAACACGAAACGTTAGAATATGGAGATAAGAGGTTTCTGTCCGACAGCAACGATATCCTTCAGAATGATAGTATTGTTCTAATTGCACTTTGAATGTTTGACTGTATTCAATACGTATATCATTGACAAGTCAAGCTCAATGCATTCTAAGCAAAAGTTGTAGACGTGCTTTGACTCATCCCAGTCAGTGGGGTAAAGTAACATTTACTCAAGTACTATACTTAAGTACAATTTTTAGGTATTTTTACTTTATTTGAGCGTTTTCATATTTTGATACTTTAGACTTCTACTCCACCACATCTCACAGGCAAATGTTGTACTTTTCACTCCACTGCATTTATGTAAAACCTTTAGTTAAAAGTTAAATTGCTAATGTATATTATTAGGTGCTATTACAAAACATACATCAACCACTTAAGCCCTATTTTATACATAGGCTATTTGAAAATAGCCGATCTAGAAGCTCACAACGCATATATTGCAATGCGTACATGCACGTATCATTTTGAATACAGCTCTGACTTTTACTTGTAACAGAATATTTCCACACTGTGGTATTGCTACTTTTATTTAAGTACACAAACCAGAGTGCTTCTTCTACCACTCCAGTATCTTAGAAGTTGGCCTAAATCATTAATTTACATGGTTCTCAAAGTGGGGTCCAGGGACATTCAGGGTACCACTGGTTGCGTTGATATAAATATCTGAATTGATTTTGCATAATGAAGTGCAGATGACTTGACAGGCTTGGTCATGTTGCATGTTGATTCATGCAAGTCTAAGTTTGTACGTTTTTTATAAACCAGTCTGGTTTTGGATGGAAAGCAGTGCTGGGAAAAGTACATCTACTCAAGTACTGTACTTGAGTAAAATGTTGAGGTAGTTCTACTTTACCCAAGTATTTCCATTTTTCAATTATTCATAGGCTACTATACTCCACTATACATCTCAGAGGCAAAATAGCCTATTGTAGGCTACTTTTTCCCCCTCCTCTACAGTTATTTGGGAAAAAAAGCTTATAGATCTGCTTATTTTTGAGTAGATTTTCTTTGAAAGATGTTTAAAGGATAATTCCTTTTAACAGGTCGTTCATGAAAGTCCTTGCGGTCTTGTTTCCAATGAGAACCTGTGAGCAATTAGGGGTTAAGAGTCTTGCTCAGGGACAAATTTCATTTCATCGACACATACGCTGACCTGGCCTGGAATCGAACCTGGGGCAACCAGGGCCTCTGGCTCCCTAGGCGGGGTTTCCCCCTTTGAAAACATTTGAAAAGACTTGTGCGTTGGGACACCCATGCATAATGACGTGCTTATAGGCTACTACTTTTACTCAAGTACAATTGTGAAAACAGGACCTTTTGCAGTTGGAACTTGGAGCAGAGTATTTCTTCATTGTTGTATTCTACTAGCCTACTCAGCCTAAGTGATAAATAGTGGTGGAAAGTAACTAAGTACATTTACTTACTTTACTTTACTTTACTTTACTTACTACTAACTTAAGTACAATCTTTTTGTATTTTTACTTTACTGGAGTATATCCAATTTTCAGTAGCCTACTTTTACTTCTACATACTTCTGCAAATATTGTACTTTTACTCCACTACAATTACTTTAAACCTACCTTACTAGCTACTTTTTAGATTTTGATTATTATTACAAAACATACAGTAACCACTTCAGCGCTATAAACATTTCGGCCATTTGAAAATAGCCGATCTACAAGCTCAGCCGCGAGCTTGTAGATCTGCTGTTTTCACTTGTGAAATGGGACATTCTGCACAACGAGCACTTTTACTTTTGGTACTTTAACCCATTGATACCTGGAACGCATCTGTGTCACTTTAGATGTCTTTGGCTATTCAAAAATAGCAGATATACAAGCTCATAGCGCGGCACCGAGTGCCGCGCTATGAGCTTGTAGATCTGCTATTTTTGAAAAATCGTGAAAAAATATTTTTTATATTTTTTTCAAAAACTTTCAAAAAGATTTTTTTAAAGAATCGCCTCAGGTCTTAATGGGTTAAGAATGATGCCAATACTTTTGTCCTTTAAAATTTTGCATAACAGGACTTTTTCTTGTAACACAGTATTTCTACATACTTTTACTTAAAGTAAAAAAAAGAAAAGTGAGTACTTCTTCCACCACTGCATGCCTAACAGTACCACCACCCTTAACCCTTACCCTCCTGCGTGACCGGCGCCTCCAGGTGGCCGACCCCCGCCGGCGGGATGCACAGGTCGTTGTCCATGGGGAAGCGGCTGCAGTCCAGCATGTCCGGCCAGGGGAAGCCGAAGGCGTTCATGACGGGCGCGCAGCCCTCCATCACGGCCTCGCACAGCGACCGGCACGGCTGGATGGGCTCGTCCAGGTCGTCCAGGCACACCGGGGCGAACAGCGAGCACAGGAACTTGCGCGTGTCCGGGTGGCACTGCTTCTGCACCAGAGGGATCCAGGACGAGGCCTGCTGCAGCACCTAGTGGATGAATTGAATGTAATAATTACACAGGACTTAAAGGGATAGTTCACCCCAAAAAAAAGTACTTCGATGGAATTACGCAAGACCTTAATGCAAGTGGTTCTCAACCAGTGGTCCCTTGGGGGGGGGGGGGGGGGGGGTACCAGGGGGTCCCAGCGAAATTAGATAACGTAGCGTCAATGTGTGCATATCTTTGAATATAAATATATTTTAACCCATTAAGACCTGAGGCAGCGTCTAAAAAAAATCTAAATCCTAACAATTTTTCGGAAAAAAATATAAAAAATATTTTTTAACGATTTTTCAAAAATAGCAGATCTACAAGTTCATAGCGCGGCACTCGGTGCCGCGCTATGAGCTTGTATGTCTGCTATTTTTGAATAGCCCAAAGAAATCTAAAGTGACCAGGTCTTAATGGGTTAAAGCGAACATTTTTTACTTAAATCTTTGCTTCTGGGGGTCCCTGGCACAAAGCGTTTTCAGATGGGGGTCCGCGGCCAAAATATATATCAATTTAGGGGTCCTTGGCATGAAAAAGGTTGAAAACCACTGCCTTAAAGAGATAGTTCACCCCAAAAATGTACTTATTTACTCAAACACCCCATGAAGCCTTGAATTCATGGAGATTTGTAGTTTTAAAATATCTCCATGAATTCATTCATGAGGTGAGTAATCGATAGACAAAAAGTCATTTTGAAACAAGCCCTGATCAGGGCTTATCTGGGTCCTTTTAGCATTCTGTATAAATCTGTGCCACTGTGCCTTGTTTTTAGCAAACTGTCAATAAAGTATTAAATCAATCAGTGGTGTAAAGTAACAAAGTACATTTACTCAAGTACTGTACTTAAGTACAATTTAGAGGTATTTGTTTTACTTTACTGGAGTCTTCCAATTTTTCTATACTTACTGCTCCACTACTTCTCAGAGGCAAATGTGTACTTTTTACTCCACTAATTGACAACTTTAGCTAGATACTTTGTAGATTTTGATTATTATTACAGATCACACATTAACCACTTCAGCCCTATTTAAACGTTGGCTATTTGAAAATAGCAGATCTACAAGCTCACAATGTGTTGCAATGCGACACCCTTGTGAGCTTGTAGATCTGCTATTTTCAAAAGATGTAAATACATCGTACACATATGATATTGTGAAATGGGACATTCTGCATACTGAGTACTTTTACTTTTGGTATATATTTTAATACCAGTACTTTTGTACTTTTACTAAATTTAGTAAATGTTGATTACCGGACTTTGTAACTTGTAACAGAGTATTTCTACATTGCAGTATTGATACTTTTACTTACATTTTTTTTAATCATTATTTTTTTCCACCACTGCTGAATTGAATACACAGGACCTTAATGGAAACGAGCCCTAATCTGGGCTTATCTGGGTCATCCTTTTAGCATTCTTTTGTATAAATCTGTGCCACACTGCCTTGTGTTTTGCAAACTGTTAATAAAGTATTCAATCTTTGAAAACGTTCCCTAACAAAAAACATCATAAAAATAACAAAGTATTTAATAAATCAATCAATCAATTAATCAATCAACCCGAACCAACCAATGAATCACCTCGTTCATGGTCTCGTGTCCCAGCAGGTTGGGCAGCCTCATCTCGGTGTACTCGATGTCGTGGCAGAGCAGCAGGTTGGCCGGGATGGGCTTGCAGTTGTTCTTCTTGTAGAAGAGCTGATCGGGCTGCTGGCCGAAGTTGTACAATCCGTGGATGGCTTCCATAGACGGTAATAACGTTGTTATCATCACCCAGACCGCTGTTAGGACGAGGCCCCGCATTTTGAAGATGAGATCAGAGACTGTAGGCTGCTGTGTTATATGTTTGGGGGACCGTTATGTTCTGTTGAGGTGGTCCTGTGTGAGCTCACCGGTGGTCAGTGCCTGTAGAGAGGCTGCTTGTCAGTGACTGTGTCTCTACTCTGTAGTACCACTGCTTTTTCTTCCAGGCATGCTATAGGGAGGAGTCTGGAGGAAGACCCGCATGGTTGCTATACACCCAGGGGTTCCCACGCGTAGGGTCGCGGACCCCTTGTGCGTCGCGGATCCGTTTTTTAAGGGTCGTGAGTAAATTACCCATTTATGCACTTTTTTTCTTATCTTAAAGAATATATAAAATAAAAAATAAAAAGCAATAATTCAGAAAAAAAATACATTTTATCAAAAGATTTCAGAAATTAAAAACGGATTCTGATCCACGCCCCTATTTTCTTTTTGCTATTTTCACTATTTTCTTATACAATTAAAGGACCACTTCACCCATTTTCAAGTTATCTTTATATAATTGGTCCTCACTAATACTCATTATTATTATTATTAAAATATGGTAGAGAGAGAGAAAGGCTGTAGTTTCTATTAGCTTGAAATCTCCATCGATGATGTCACTGGTAGGCAGGTTTCTGAACTGTCCACTGCCCACCAATGAGACACAGACTGAGAAGACAAAAAGTGCTCCTCGGAGCACAGGTCTCCACCAGGTCAGGTGGGTTTTTGTGGGCCAGCAATGTTTGGATTTCACCAATCAGGATGGAATATGAAAAATTGGACAGATTCGTCTTGATCACTTGACTATAAAGATAACCCAGTGAGCCATAGTCGTCTATTAGACCTCCGTCTAAAACTGGGTTATAATTGGTCTAAAAGTGAAGAAAAAAAAATCAACGTCTATTCTTAGCCTAGACGTTGATTAGCTGTTTTTTAAGTGTCTTAGACCGTTTATATTATAGACGTCATTTCAACGGCTATGATATAGACGGTCTATATATAGCCGCTTAGAGAACAGCTAATCAAACTTTCACTTTTAGACCAATTATAACCCGGTTTTAGCCTAGCCCTTAGACGTATTTTAGACGTCTAATAGCCCCAAAAATGCTCAGTGGGAATGTGTACCGATTTGCGTGATGACAAAAGAGTAATATTTGTTTTGAAAAAATTGTCCTCCTGGTGGCGCTATGATAGGGCAATGTTAAAACGGTGGTATTTGTTCCTTAACATTAATGTGAATGTGCATGTAAAGTTTCAAATCAATCGTACGCTGCGTTCATGATTTGTGGCATTTTTTTCAAAATGCGCCACTCCTGCAAACATTAGATGTCAATCTTAGCCAATCAGGATGGAATATGAAAAATCAAACAGATCCGTCTTGATCACATGACTATAGAGATTATGTGTACCGATTTGCGTGATGTTTGGATAAAATCTGAAGGAGTAATATAAAAAAATGTCTTTTCTATAAGTCGGCCTCCTTGGTGGCGCTACAAAAGGCAGACGTGAAAAATGCAGGGCAAAGGTTTTTCCTTGGCCTCTTGGGAGTGTGCATACAACGTTTTGCACAGATCGGTGCAGTTATAGGTAAAAACACGAATCAGCCTGTTATGGCGCCACCATGAGGCTGAATTGAACATTTTTAAGTGGCATTTCTTTCTCTGCCTAGTGAGAAAGTGCGTGCAAAATTTCACGGGAATTGCACGCTGTGTTCATGATTTGAGGCATTTTGTTAAAAACGGAGCACTACTGCAAACTTTGGAAGCTAATCTTAGCCAATCAGGATGGAATATGAACAATCTGAAAGACTGGTTTGGTTTAATGACTATAGAGATATTGTGTACCGATTTGCGTGAAGTTTGGACAGAATCTGTAGGAGTAGGCTACTGTCAAAAATGTGTTTTGCAAAAATCGGCCTCTTTGTGGCGCTATAACAGGCCCATGTGAAAAAAAAGGTTCTGCTCTGGCATGCAGGGAGTGTGTATACGGAAGCACGGACGGATGGACGGGCGGACGGACGGGCGGGCGGACGGGCGGGCGGGCCGGCCGGCGGACGGACGGACGGACGGACGGACGGACGAGGTGCAAAACCTAGTCTCAGCCATGCCTTCGGTCTGGCGGAGACAATGAGCATTAGTGAGGACCAATTATATCCTTTAAGTGATGAATTCATAACATATTTTTGATCCCAGGGAGATATGTCTTTAGAATCCGGACTTTAGAATCCGAAAACAAATGTCCACTGATAGGCCACTGTTATTCTTCTGAACTACCCACCAGCTCCCCCATAAAAAAAAATCAGTTATATCTTTATAACACAAAAACTGAGGGAAACAATGCTCCATTTTTCTTGGGCCTACCACTCATCGCGCACTGTTGCTCTCCTGTGTTTATGGAAATCATAACAAAACGGCTTAGCATTTTTCTTCGGCCTCCCTCCGTCCCGATATAATTGATCTCCTGGGCTCGTTTGACTGCCGCGTGCCCAAAACAACAGACATATATCAATGAAAATGAGCCCCCTACAAGTTATTCTTTGTAGCCTCGGCCCGGTAAGTAGTTTTGAAAGCGCTCTGAAAAGAGGCATTCACTCAATTCATTCGTGCATCAATTTATCATCATTAGGGGAAGTGAAAAGCAGCGAGTTGCTCTCGCAGGTTCATGTAGCACATGGTGAAATATGGTTTGTCCCTGGAGGGGGAAGCAGGCCTCCATTCACAGGACCCATGGGGTGAAACTAAATCTAGCATCGCAAGCCCTGGATCCTATCTCCGCCGCACGCACGCACGCACGCACGCACGCACGCACGCACGCACGCACGCACGCACGCACACACACACACACACACACACACACACACACACACACACACGTTTAGCCCTGTTGTCGGGCAGAAACCTCCTATATCCATAACTGTTTTTTGGTAATTAACGCCCTACTTGATCATACTACAGCAACACACAAAAGCAGCAAAAGTAGCAGATCTACAAGCTCAGAACGTGGTGCAAAACGACGATTTTTGAGATCTGTTACTGTTAATCATTTCTTTATTTGAATCCTGAAAAGTAACAGTTTTGGACATAATGAGGTTTCCACCCGACAGAGACGTTATATTGCTACACTTGCTAAATGGCAATTTTATAAATGGCATTTTTACAGTTTTGAACCCAAACCATAAAGCCTGAGTTAGTTGCGTGCCGGTGTTATACACCGAAAGTTGCAGATCTACAAGCGTGATCCCTGCTGCAACGCGCTGTGAGCTTGTAGATCTGCATTTTTCGGTGCTTGACACTGGTGCGTAACAATGTATAAATCAGGCATAAACCCTACCCATAAACTTGACCTCTAAAAGTCTAATCCTAGCCGTCATTTCTCAAATTCTATAATAGGTTTGTGGACGTTTGGCCCTCACAAGTATAGTAACACAAGTGTGCGTGCGCGCGCACACACACACACACACACACACACATACGGACACGTCTGGTCGACAGACAGCCAAATGCTTTCTCTCAGCGCTGAGGTTATGCCCTTCCCACAGAGAGAAAATATGAGTGGATATTTCAATCTCACGTTGATGTGGTTAATGTTTGTGTAATTAATTTTCCTCAGCGTGTAATGTTAGCCCGTGGGCTGTTCAAGAATGTATTTAAGGAAGGTTGGAAGTCGACCGAGAATCAGAACCCCCTCCATAGGGGAGGAAAGGAAAATCAGGCCAAATCAATTCTAAACTCATGCGTATACTTTGCTGTTTGTTCAGACAGAGAGTGGCTGTAAGCAAGTGCCTGGATTCAAACCCAGGTTACCACTCATCCAAAAGGGAATCCCCCCGTTAGCCAGGGGAGATATTAGGGCTTCTGGTCTCTGCAAGACTCCTCGGCTACACATGACTGGTAGAGCAGCAGTTCAGTTCAGTTCCCACACAGACTGGTGCATTTAAACTGTGATTACGCAAACAGAGTGCCATCTGTTAAAAGCAATGGTGGAAGAAGTACACTGATTTGTTTTCTTCTTTTTTTTTTACTTAAGTAAAAGTAACAATACCACAATCTAGAAATGCTCTGTTACAAGTAAAAGTCTTGTATATAAGTATCAAAAGTAAAAGTATTCATTATGCATTCCAGCAGGGAGTCACATTTTGACCTCTCGTCACAACACCAGCTTGGCAAGCAGCAGTGCCTTGCTAATGGACACCGTTCTCATTCACTTTCCAGCATCTTGTTTTTGGTTACCACAGTAAACAATAACTGGCCGTATCCACCAAGATGTTTTTTTTGTTTTATTTCCTGCGCGCAGCGTACTGTATGTTTTGAATTGGTTACAATGGGATCATGCCACGTTTTTGGAAACCTCCGCAGCTTGACAAGGTGCTGAGCGTTTATTTTGCCCTTGAGTGTTGCTTGCTGAAAGCTATAATATCTTCAACTTTAATAATATCTTTAACGATTGGAAGCGTTTTTAGCCGAGCACCTTGACGTTTTCAGCCGGGGGAAAATACCTCCGTGGACACGGCCCATTAGACCCCGACCGTTATATGGGATCGTTTCTAGTGCAGTGATTCTCAACATTTTAATGTCACCAGTTTATGCATTAGGCCACGGACCCCCCATTTTAACTGTGGGATCCCAAAGTGTAAAATTCTTGCTAATTAACTATGAGTGTACACATTTGTACATTCTCAGTATGAGTGTATAAATGACAGACTTACAGTCCCGCAAAGGTCCATTTGATTACTAATATCAAACATTTAGCCGGGGACACCCCGGAAGCCGCTCAAGGACCCCTGGGGGTCCCCCGACCACACATTGAGAGCCATATTGCTCTAGTAAACACGTGAAGATCCCTGCCACCGCTCATGCTGCATTTCATTGTGCCAGTCGGCTGCTGCACAGATCAGCTTCGACATTCTCAAAGGCTGACGTTTAATGGAGGATGAAATCACGTTATCTGGGACCGTTTTTCCAAACTCATTCTCTGTGCCGATCCTTTGCCCCCGCGTCCTCGTGTGACATCGCTTCCATGAAATCATTCGATTTGGTTTGTCATGAAACTGGAGCTGGAGCTCAGCAATAATAATGTTGACTTGCTTTTTGCACAGAGCAGAATTGTAAGCATAACCAGTGGTGGGAGAAGTACGCATAGTTCTTTACTCAAGTAAAAGTATCAACACAATATTACATGCTAAGTAAAAGGAAAATGGTAGCTCTAACAAGATCACACTAGATTGCCAATTTTCGAATAGACATAGTATAAAATAGGGCTTAATGGAACGGTCACGCCAAAGTTTAATTCTACCTATGAGGTTGAATTCTGCCAATGCTTTTCAATGGGAACAGAGCGGTTTCTTGCCATTTGCGGATTTCTGCAAAAAAAAACTGATCTGTTCCCATTGAAAAGCATTGGCAGAATCTGCTTTCATAGGTAATATTAAACTTCGCTGTGACACACACCTCATGAAGCCTTGAATTCATGGAGAATTCTTTGTTTTTGTCGCATTCCTGACAAATAATTTGATGACCAGTGAAGTCTCTGGTAGGAGACTCAAATAGTCTCAGTCTCCTACTGAGTGTCTTACTGACCGATGACCTGGTCATCAAATTATTGGCTTAGGAATGCGACAACAAAAAAAAAGTTATGTAATTGATAGAAAATAAGTCCTTTTTTGGGCGAGCTACTCCTTTGGTTAATGTATGTATGTTTTGCAATAGGTCAATCATCTAAATCTGCAAAGCAGTTTGTAACAAGTTTTCAACCAGTAGAAATTTACAGTGGATTTACAAATGGATTTACAAAAGTAAAATTACCTCAAAACTGTACTCAAGTACAGTACTTGAGTAAATCGTCTCTGTTGGGTGGAAACCTCATTATGTCCAAAACTGTTACTTTTCAGGATTCAAATACAAAAGCATCAAAAGTAGCTGATCTACAAGCTCAAAGCGTGACGCTTCGCGCCGCGTTTAGAGCTTGCAGATCTGGTACTTTTGATGCTTTTGTGTGACGCTGTAGTATGATCAAGTAGGGCATTAATTCACGGGGAAAAAAACAACAACTTTGAATACAGAGATAAGAGGTTTCTGCCCGACAGCAACGATATGTACTTAGTTACTTATTTCCGCCCCTGCTTTTCATGGAGCAGGACATAAGCACAACAAAGCCAAGCTGGCCTGCATTACCCCCATGTTCCAGATTGACCAACTTCATACCATTCCACTTTGTCCGCAGGATGAAGAAATTCTGAATCGTGAATTTGGCAGCAGCCGTTCGTTGACTTGAATTGTGAATCGATGAACAATATGGGGCTATGGAACATTTGCGGAAAAAGTGGAAAAGACACGCACACATCCCATAGCTATTAGGTCCATTGCTGGATCAAATACAAGAGTACGTCAAATAAAGAGAATAAATCCGCACACCAGACGTTAACTCCCGTATGCAGAATTTATTTGTTTGTGTGTAAATTTCAAGACATTCCCAGAAGGCTGAGGAAGAGCCAGGTGGCTCGAAACGTTACTCACAAATACATTTATTCTGCAAATGGGAATTAACGTTTGGTGTGCAGAGTTATTCTCTTTATTTGGCACGGATCATTTCGCTGTCAGGCAGAAACCTCTTATCTCCATATTAAAACTTTATGGGGAACAGGGCCTTCTGCTCGGCTGCACTGCAGGCTGTGCAACAGCCTTCCTGATATTCCACATTTTTCACATTTATTTCATTGCGACATGTTGTGAGCTTGTAGATCGCCTATTGTCAAATAGCCGATGGGTTGAAGTGGTTAAACACATTTTGATGCCGTTTTAAACACAACATGCGGACCCCCTGGAACCCCCCTCGAGGTCCCCGGACCCCACTTTGAGAACCACAGCTTTTATTGATGACTAATAATTCAACGGCAAAAGCTCTCACCGGGTGCAGGAAAATGCCTGCACCCGATGAGATGAGAATGATTTTCTTTGCAGGCGATTTTTCTTTCCCCCGCGACCTTCTCACTGCCTCGCGTCGAAGCCACCTCACGTCTGAGAAGTTGATACAAGTCAAAATAGTTTAGTTTAGTGCTGAAACTATTTCAATTGAAAACACCGTTGTACTTTATTGTGTCTCAATTAAACCTGTCATTAAAGTTTATGGCCTCAAAGTGTTCGCAGTGAAGGATAAAGAGGATAAAGTTGGCAAGCGGGCCTCCCCGATTCATTCGTGTTTCTTTCCCCAGTGGTGGAAGAACTGCTCCAACTTTGTAAAAGTAGCAATACCATGATTTGAAAATACCCTTTTACAAGTAAAAGGCCTGTATTCACAAATGTATTTGAGTAAAAGTATTGGCATCAAAATATACATACAGGACCAAACTAAAAGTACTCAACATTTCAAAAATGTGTCAAACGTCTCAATGCGACGCGGTGTGAGCTTGTAGATCAGCAATCTTTTTGAACATCTGAAGTATGAAATAGGGCTTAATCTATGTTTTGTATTAACAATCCAAATGTGCAAATAACCGCAGTGGAGTAAAAAGTATATACAGTACTCACATGAAGTAAAAGCACCTGTACATTATACTTAAGCAAAGTACTGGAGTAAATGTAACTTAGTTACTTTCCACCACTGGTTTCTTTCCACAGTAAAAACAAGACAGGACTTATATAAACGGCGAGGAGGACTTGGCATGAATAAACAGTGTTTCATAGGTAATTTACTGCCCCCGTAAATTAGGTGCTAGATTGTTTCACTAGCGAGGGGGAGAATGCCCCGTTTATCCTGGAAAAAAAAAATCTCTTCATGACGGATTGGGCATTCCTCTCGCTGACTCATGCATTTAATCACGGTGGAATTATAGACCTCGTATTGACAACTACGTGTGACGCTACGGTTTAATGTTTAAAACCGTCTCGACAATTTATCTAGGCACGTTTCAGAAGGCAATAATACCTCACTGGGCGATGCTGCGCACAGTGCGCAGTCACACAGTAACATTGTTTTAATCGTTAATTTTTACTCTGAGATTGTAAAATACGTGCTGTGTAGGGAAGGTGCACGTCCCAGTTGACTATAGCGCTTAGCTAGTCAACTGGAAAGTTCGGCTAAGGTTCGGCTAAGGTTAGTCCTGAAAGTTGTAAATATTCGGGACTAAAACGGGAGTGTGGTAAGTGACTTATATCGTCGCGGTCGGGGCAGAAACCTCATCGAAATTAGCAGATCCACAAGCGACGTGTTTTGAGCTAGTAGATCTGCTACTTTTGCCACTTTTGAATTTGAATCCTGAAAAGTAACAGCTTTGGACTTGGATGGAAAACTGGATGAGGTTTCCACCCGACAGAGACGATATCATTTCTACACCACAAAATGTCCCTCTGACATGTAACAGGGGTCAGGGGCGCGGGGGGGGGGGGGGAGGGAGTCAAAAAAGAATGACGCTTCACCGACGCGTTTCAATGTTGTAGCGCTTCGGCGTTCTTCGCCGTTTTATTTATTTTTCTCACGCCGTTTGGTGCCCCCCCAAGGTTGGTGCCCTGTGCTTCAGCACCTAAAGCCCGTTGGATAAGCCACCACTGGCAGGGGTCCTTGAGGCGGCTCCAGGGGGTCCCCAGCAAAATGGGGAAAATAGCCAATCTACAAGCTCACACTATGTTGCAATGCAACACATTGTGAGCTTGTAGATTCCCTCCATCTTCGTCCAGAGTCGGTCGTGGAGGTATAACAGTTCCAGCAGAGGATCCCACACTTCCCTTTCCACATTAGCCACCTCTAACTGGGGGATCCCGAGGCGTTCCAAGGCAGGTGTGGAGATATTATCCTCCCCCCAATCTGGTCCTTGGTCTGTCCCGTGGCTTCCCCCCGGTTGGGACGTGCCCAGAGGACGCTCAGGAAGAATCCATACTAGACGCCCGAACCAAACGTAACTGGCTCCTTTCCAAGTGAAGGAGCGGCGGCTCTACTCTGAGTCTCTCACAAGTGACTGAACTTCACCAGCCACCCCGTCTGAGAAAACTATAATTTCGGCCACTTATTGTATCCACAATCTTATACTCTTTCGGTCATGACGCAGACTTCATGTCCATAGGAGAGAGTGGGAACAAAGATTGACCGGTAGATGTTGAGCTTTGTCTTCTGGCTAAGCTCTTTTTTTCATCACCACTTGTAGATTGTGATGATTGTAATTTTGACAAATCAAATCTTCTGCTACGGGGCTCTCTGGCACGATATTTTTTCAGATGGGGGTCTGCGGCCAAAACACATATCGTCTCTGTTAGGTGGAAACCTCATATGTCCAAAACTGTTACTTTTAAGGATTCAAGTTCAAATAGCAAAAGGGCCTACTCTGTGTGGAGTTTGCATGTTCTCCCCGTGTCTCCTAGGGTAGGTAATACCCTCACAAAAACATGTAGTAATCCTGGTCGCTATACCGTCTCCCCATGACAGCCGGGGCGCCTGATGGAGGGGAAGGGAACTGGTTGGAATAACGTGTTCCTTCCACGTGCTACGTCCTACCGGGGAAACCCCCCCCTATCAGGTGATAAGAAGGTCAGTTGGCTCGCATTGAAGGAGGCATGAGCTCGGCTCTGGGCTCCTTAGGCTGGCGGGGGGAGTGTAGCGCCCAGGATCACTTAGATAATTGGCACCGGGTGTAAAAGTGTTACAAAATCGCGGGATAAAAACAATTATTTAAAAAAAAAAAGAATAGCAAAAGTAGCAGATCTACAAGCTCGAACCGCGTCGCTTCGTGCCACGCTTCGAGCTTGTGGATCTGCTACTTTTTTTGTGTGACGCTGTAGTATGAGTAGGGCATGAATAAGTTAACGAAACACAAAACACAAAAAGTTCGAATATGGAGATAAGAGGTTTCTGCCCGACAGCAACAATATCAATTTGGGTCCTTGACATAAAAAGTCCAGACATGGTTTAATTTGAACTTCTGTGCTCTGGTCTTCTTCACAGGGTAGCTCTTCCTCTCCTCTGTGCCCTTTTCCCTTTCCCTAAGTGTGTTAATTCCATTCAGGCCTGTGCAGGATCGACCCCTACGGTCATTTTAAGTGTTAAAGCCCCCTATTAACCTGCAACTGGACTCCCCCTGGCCCCGGCACTCTATAACAGACCCAGTATAGGTCAGCTGGCCTGTGGTGTGCTGGGTCACATGCTAACCTCTGTAGCATGAAGCGCAATATACCTCCTCCCCAGTGGTGTAAAGTAACTAAATACATTTACTCAAGTACTGGTACCTTATAAGTACAATTTTGAGGTACTTTTACTTTACTGGAGTATTTCCAATTGTCTATACTTTTACTTCTACTCCACTATACATCTCATTACGTTATAAAAAAATCATTAACCACTTTAGCCATATTTTATACCTAGGCTATTTGTATAATAATAGCCTATCTACAAGCTCACAACGCGTCGCATCGCGACGCGTTGTGAGCTTGTAGATGTGCTATTTTCAACCATTTTAGTACTTTTACTTTTGTTACTTCAGGTACATTTTGATACCAATACTCTAGTACTTTTACTCAAGTCAATTTTGAATTCCTGAATTTACTTGTAATAGAGTACTTCTACATTGCAATATTGATACTTTTACTTAAGTAAAACATTTGAGTACTTTTTCCACCACTGCTAAGGCTGTTGAGAACACTCTGTCTGTTGCCCTGCGGCCAGCTCTGCTCCTTCTGCGCACTGGTGGACACTGGACGGTAACAACAAAGTACATTTACTTGAGTACTGTACTTTGATTGATTGATTGAATACTTTCTTATGTAAACAGCACGACGTGGTAAAAAGTCCAGGGGACTTGTTTCCATTGTGGTCCTATGTATTCAAGTCATCAACAAATGCAAACACTAAAGGAGAAAAAGTAAAAACGGCTGCAATGAATGACGCCTCCTTTTGATGGGAATTTAGATTTGCCTCCCCTTGTGGTCTCCTGATAGATGTTTTTGTACTTTGATTGATTGATTGAATACTTTCACTAGTTTCTTTTTTTTTCCCCCCAAGCTTATGACTTTCCCAGTCCGCTTCATTTAAAAGACAAATATTACGCTTTTGACTCGACTACATTTCTAGGAAGGGACCCCCAGCACCCAAACTTGCATAAATACAATTAACCACTTAAGTCCTATTTAAAATATAGAGAAAATAGATTCAATCTCACATCATCTTGCAGTGAGTTTGTAGATCGGCTATTTTCACTGTCATTTTATTATTATTATTTTATTTCAATACAGCGATGCATTGACATTATTATTATTATTATTATTTAACTTTTGAAATACATTTTTTTCAAGCACATATTTCAAAGTATCTATGCTTTGACTCAAGTTCTGGGGTTGAGTACTTTGTCCACCACACTGCTTCTGTACTGCATGGAAACCCAGGACGTACCGTATATATATATATATATACATACATACTGTATGGTTACATAATGTAAAACCTACAGTATATATGGTTGCATTATGTAAAACGTGGTTAAGAAGTCAAAGCAGTGCGTCACCGAGGCTTCACACTGCTATACAGCTGGCACTGTAGAAAGCAAGCTGCAACGTATCAAAGCTCATGAAAGAGGGGTTAAAGAATCCACAAATGGGACTGGCTCACTGTGGCGTCTGGCGAGCTGCGACCGAACGCAGCGGGGCAAAGAGTGCGGATTTATAATAACCTCCCAGACACACGTAACTAACTACATTTACTCAAGTAGTGTACAGTACTTGATTAAAATGTTGAGGCACTTTTACTTAACTTGTGTGTTTCCGATTGTTGATGTACTTATACTACACTTCTACTCCAATACGTCTCAGAGTCAATTGTACTTTTTTACTCCACTTCAATTATTATCTCCGCCAGGCCGGAACGGCCAAAGACGAGAGATTATGTTTTCACTCCTGTGAGTCTGTCTGTTTGTCCGTCTGTGAACAGCTAATCTCGAGCACCGCTGGATCGATCGACATGAAACTTTTCATGCACACTCCCAGTAGGCCAAGGAAGAATGTTTTATCATTGTTTATCATTGGCCTGTTATAGTGCCACAATGAGGCAGATTTTATCTATGTAGATTAAGACGTATCTGTCAGATTTTTCAAATTCCAGTCCAATTGGCTACGATTGGCTTCCAAAGTTCTTGGGAGTGGCAAAATGCCACAAATCATGATTGAGCGCAGTGTCCAATTTGCGTGAAACGTTGCACCCACATTCCTAGTAAGCCAAGGAAAATCTGCCACCCCAAATGTTTCAAATCAGCGTCATGGTGGCGCTATGAAAGGTCACAACACAACCCTGGGTATAGGCAACCCGGTCTGGCGGGGATCTGCACTCCGAGGAGCGCACTTTTCTATTTTAAAACAGCTTTAGCTGCTAGTTACATTATTACTATAAAACATACAAGCCCTATTTTATACTTCAACTATTTGAAAAAAGGAGACTATACAACATATTTTGTACTTTTACCTTGTAATTGTAAGCATATTTTGATGCCAATACTTTGGTACTTTTACTCAAGTCAAATATTGAATAAACAGGACTTTTACTTGTAACTGAGTATTTTTTGCACTGTGGTATTGCTACTTTTACTTCAAAAATCCGAGCAGTTCTTCAAGCGCTGCATGTGGTCCTGTGGTCTGCTCCACAGACAGGGAAGGTTAAAGGCTGCTGGATGGAGGTAAGCTGATCCAAGGTCTGTTCTTAAAGACAGACCGGCGGCTTCTTACAACCCTGTCTGTGTCAAAATCAAACACAGCTTGTCGACCCTCACCGTCCATCTGCAGACCGCTAGGAACCCTTACCGTTCTTTCTTTCGTTTTTCTTTTTCATTTTCCTCCCTACCTGAACCAATGGAAATCTTTAGAGCAGTGGTTCTCAAACTTTTTAATTTCAAGGACCCCCATAATTGTGAGAATGTACAAAATGAACCATATGGTTCCATTTTGTACACCCTCAAGGAACCCTGAGGGTCCCTGGACCTTACTTTGAGAACACCCCTATTGTGAGGACACCAACGTTTTAGGATGGCATTTAAAGTAGCTGAAAACAGTCTGAAAATAGTCTAGTCTAAAAAATTGCAGCTCAGAGGGGGTTTGTGAGGTTGCAGATCGGCTATTTTTCAGTGTGTGACATCTGTGTATAATTGCCCATCTGCGAAACTAAGAATAAGTGTATTTCTCACATTCTACTATACTACGTGGAGACATTTGGCCCTCGCAAGTATGGTAATTCAAGTACACACACACACACACACACACACACACACACACACACGCACACGCACACGCACACAAAGCATGAGGGCAATCAGAACCTTTTCGATGTCAGAACCTTTCTCCCCTCATCTTAATGGTTCTCTATACAGACAGGATGGTTCACACTAGCAAAATCCTCAGTGTTTAAACTCACAAAGTTTGAGAATCAAAATGAACCACATGATGGACCCTAGCGTCCCTATTCCGGGGCACACATTCAGATATACAAGCTCACAATGTGAGCTCACTTGTGAGCTTGTAGATCGGCTATTTTCAGCCAAGATGTATATTTGGTGTAAAACAAAGAACAAGAGGGGGTCTAGTAGTGATGCGCGGGTTGACCCGTAACCCGCGGCGCGGGTGGGTCAAGTCAGAATTTCGGAGGCAATTATGCGGGCTGCGGGTGAGCGGGTCAGCCGCAAAAAAATCACATGCTCTTGTTTTGTCTTTATTCCTAATAAGAATAAGAATAATAACAATAAAACAGTTTGAATACACTTGGGGATTATTTTCTAACCATGATTTTACAGAATAAAAAAAAAATCGCGGGTCGCGGGGCGGGTTGAGCCATAGATTTATATATGGGTTCGCGACTTCGCGGGGCGGGTTGAGGCGGGTTGGGTTCCGTCGCGGGGCGGGGCGGGGCGGGTCATGAAAAAACCCGACCCGCGCATCACTAGGGTCTAGTATAGAGCCGTGGGGGAGCTAAGTACAGTATAATGATTTAATTGGTTAACACGGCAGACTTTTTACTTTACAGTGCAGGATGACGAAGGACCTCGCTAGGGACACTTCTGTTGAGTTGGTGTTCGTAGAATTTGATCTGATAAAGCATTATGACAACTCATTTATCTGGATTCGTTTGAAGATAAAGTCCTTTCAAAGATTTAAATGTTTTTCCTTTTTTTATCCATTGCAACAGTGGGGTCATAGCGTGTTTATTTTCCATTTTCCCAAATTCACAGACTTATCAAATGACTGTTAACCGCAAATTGACTTGGCATTGCTTAAATGTCAACAAACAAAAATGCATTAACTATACTTTAATAGGCTGTACTTCATATTTTATACGACTAGGTCTTTATACTAAGACCTTTTCTGAATGTACGAGGTGGTCTGCAAGCTTAGATGCAGGTATAAACATGGTGTTCGCTTGGCCAAATAAGCATGTCACTTTGCGCACACACTGGCAGTAGGCCAAGGAAGAACCGCAGCCCCAAACCTTTCAAATCGGCCTCTTGGTGGCGCTATAACAGCTCGCTTCACGTTTTGGCCTATATCTCTTCCACATGGATTCATTGGATCGTGATTTTCAGCCATTTCGTGTTTTCTTCGAAACTTCAAAAAAGGACTTCAGAAATTCTGTCAAACTCACACAAATCGGTACATATTATCTCTGCAGTCATGTGATGAAGATACATTATCAGTCAGATTTAGCAGGTTCCATTCCAATTATGACTGGCTTCCAAACTTTGCCGGCCCTGGTTAGGCAACCTGGCCTGGCGGGGATCTTTTCTTGTTTGCTATGCACTTACAGTACACGT
Source organism: Gymnoscopelus microlampas (assembly GCF_963454915.1). Taxonomy (NCBI): domain Eukaryota; kingdom Metazoa; phylum Chordata; class Actinopteri; order Myctophiformes; family Myctophidae; genus Gymnoscopelus; species Gymnoscopelus microlampas. The sequence continues at coordinate 11,118,138 of NC_139939.1, forward strand.
AGTTCAAAAACAGCAAAAGTAGCAGATCGACCAGCTCAAAACGGGTGGCTTCGTGCTGCGTTTCGAGCTTGCGGATATGCTACTTTTGCTACTTTTGTGTGACGCTGTAGCATGACCAAGTAGGGCGTTAATTTACAACAAAAAAACTCAAAAAGTTTATACGGAGATAACAGGGTTTCTTTGCCCGACAGCGACGATAACTATTATTAGAAGTTGCGGCTGTGTATCTGTCCCGCTGGGGGCCCCCAGACGCCCAGCAGAGGCTCTGAATGGGCCCCTGATGTGCACATGGGGACCGGTGGTTGTGTAATGAGCTTGTTACCCTTAATCAACCGCTCCCTACGTTGACGTTTTCGGCAGAGAGAGGGAGGGGGGGAGGGCATGCATTCATCTCCGTCTGAAGAGGAATTAATCTCGTTAGAGTCTCGGCAGTCGTAGAGATTATGCCTGCTTGGCGTAATTCATGAAATGTTCCTATTGTAAAGCTCTAATTGACTCAGTATGGGGCGGACTGCAGAGCTGTCTGACACATACGCTATACTCTCCTCCCAGACTCTGGTTGCATTATAATCGCATATCGTTTGCTGTCGGGGCAGAAAACTCCTTTTGTGTTTTTTTTTTCTTTTCGTAAATTAACGGCCTGCTTGATCGTTATACAGTACTACAGCATCAAGCATCAAAAGTAGCAGATCCGCAAGCTCGAAACTATCACACAGCGGTTCGAGCTTGTCGATCTGCAGCTTTTGCTGTTTTAGAATTTGAATGCTGAAAAGTAACAGTTTTGGACATACAGTATGAGGTTTCCACCCGACAGAGACGGTATACAGACATGCTAGTCTGGAGAAGTATACACAGTAAATATTCATTTAACTCTGAAAGGGTACAGATGGAACCGAATTAAAGGTGCAGTTTTTTGTTGAAGCAAAAAAAAAGTTTATTGTTAAAAACGTAAAGCTAGAAATAGTTTCTACTGTATAGTACTGTATAGACACTGTATAGAGTGTTTGCTCAGGTACAGGGGTCTCCCCGTCTTTCCAGCGCTTTAGTAAACAGAAAATACATTTGCAGGTCGGGATACCAATTTTATCCAGACTCTTTATTTGTTTCATCGCTTCCAATTTCCCTTGTTTATCCTTGTTCTATAATAGGTATCATGACCTGAAAATGTATTTTCAGTTTTTGCTAAAGTGCCAGAGAGACAGGGAGACTATCCTGTTACTGAACAAACATTCTATAGATTATTACTATCAGAATATAGAGCTATGTTCTAAAAAACAAAAATCACTTTTAAGTTTAGTTGACCCATTAAAACCTGGAAAGCATCTGTGTCATTTTAGATTTTTGCGTTGGCTTTTCAAAAAATAGCAGATATACAAGCTCACAGCGTGCCAGACTGCGAGCTTGTATATCTGCTATTTTCTTAAACCTTTTAGAAAAATCTTGAAAGTTTGAGAAGTATACTGATTTAGAAAGGCATTTGGCATAGGATCGGCCTCGGGTCTTAAGAGAAACCAAAGCGAAAGGAAGAAAAGAAATCCAGTGTGGTGTTTCACAGCAGCGGCATGACAGCGCAAAGCACATACTACTACAGGCCTAGCAGGGTTTATGTAAACAAGATGTCCACGGGAGCCAGGCGACAAGCGGATGCTTCCGTACGTGTGGAGGCTTCTAACTCCTCACCTCCTGACCGACACTCTATAGCTGGAAGTCTCACACTGTGAGGGGGGCTCAGTCGCAGCGCGAGGGATTCTTTTTTTACGACCTAGAAGACCAAAGTACAGGCCAGCTCTCTGCTTGTTCCAGCAGTGTCTCTAAAAGGTGACCCAGACCTGATCTCAACCCCATACGGAGAAGGGCATCTCAATCCCCAAAACCCCCCTGACCGAGACACATTCCATGCCAGAAGGAAGGTAGCCGTTCAAAACCAGTCAGTCAGTCCTTCAGCAAGAGAGAGGAGTGTTCAAATGCATTTCAGCACTTTGCCTTTTGAGAAAAAGGACTGGGGTTGGGAAACATTGTTGCTGTCGGGCAGAAACCTTTTATCTCCATATTCTGACTTATTGCGTTGTTCCGTAAATTAACGCCATACTATTACAGTGTCACACAAAAGCATCAAATGTAGCAGATCTACAAGCGTGAAGCTTGTTGATTACTTACGGATACGGATGGATCTCGTACAGTAGCTTCACGTGACCTTTATACCCATCCATGTTGTTGCTACATCATTGGTTGTTTTGCTATATAATTTTGTCTTTCTAACCCATACATTTCGTTGCTATATCGTTTTTTCCCGTGTCATATAGAGGGGTGTCTAGTGCCGTCCTCTGGATTGTCGCTGATCAGAGGCGCTAATATATAGCACGCACACACATACACATACACACACATGCGCACGCACACATGCAAGCACCCACACACACGCGCACACACTCACGCACACACACACATACACACATACACGCGCACGCACACACACACACACACACACACACACACGCATGCACAAACGCACGCACACACACACACACACACACACACACACACACACACATACACACACACACACACACACACACACACACACACACACACACACACACACACACACACACACACACACACACACACACACACACACACACACACACCAAAACATTATTATTGTCTAATTTTGAGCTCTTAAACACACACTGGCATCAGAAAAAAACAAAAACAAAGCGATGATAAATGTTGGCAGCTGAAAGTGTGAAATAACACAGCGTTTAATTGCAGCTGCGTGTTATTCCAGTCTCGGGATAATCATTAATTTAAACAGGAGTCGTTTTTGAGACGTGAACAAACGACCTCTCTCCGACTTCAAGTCAAGGATCATTTGACGTTTGGCGGTTTTGTGTTGTGAAATACAATCTCACATAGCTTCATCGCCGGAATCTGGGGGTTAGGAGGAGGGTAAAAAAAAAACAAAAAAAAACCACCCCGTTTAATTTTAGCCACAGTGGCTGTAGGGTCACTGGTTCTCAACATCAGGTCCGGGGACCACCGGGGGTCCAAACGGACCCGTTACGGGACTGTAACTCTGAGAGTGTACAAATAGAACCAGAGATTAAAAAACAAACCAAAAAAATCATATCAAATGGGGGTCCGCGTGGCCTAATGCATATCAAACTGGGGGGTCCTTGAAATTAAAAAGATTGAGAATCACTATACTGGAACCCCCAATCTACACTATAACACTCCTCAGTGTTAATTTAACTCTGAGAGTGTACAAATCCATCAGAGTTACAGACCCCATAAGGGTCCATTTGTGGACCTGCGTGGTGGTCCCCGGACCTGATATTGAGAACCAGTTGGGTGTAGGTTAGCAAGTCACCCAGTGTGACCTCAACAATACCCGACGGAGGGCCTGGGGTTGTAAATAAAGCTTTGGCCTTCATTCACTGTTGTGGCAGCATTATCGTTGCCGTCGGGCAGAAACCTCTTATCTCCATATTTTAACTTTTTGTGTTTTTATTCCTAAATGAATGCCCTACTACAGTGTCACACAAAAGGATCTAAAGTAGCAGATCTGCTACTTTAGCTATTTTTGAATTTGAATCCTGAAAAGCAACAGTTTTGGACACCCGACAGAGACGATTTGGAGTGGGTAGAGTAGCTAAAACTGTACTCAAGTAAAAGTAATATTAAAAAATAATATTGACTCACAGAGAAGAGATACTGTAATTACTTTCAACTTAGGTTAATGGCAAAATCTCGCCAACTGTCGGCTGTTTGCAATTAACAAATTAACACATTTTGTAATAGCTCAACGCAACTAATAAATACAAGTGGTTTCTCGAAACCACTTGTACACAAAAATAACACTTTCAATGACTGCATACGGTCTCAAAATGATTCGGCCCCTTCATGGCAAGCGTCTTTAGTAGAAGCACCCTTTTGCTGTTATGACCTGCCGCAAACATGATGCATGGCTAGACACCAGCATCTGGCAGTGTTCCAGAGGAATCTTAGTCCATGCGCAATGGCCTCCAGACTCCAGACTATAAATGACGTCAATTCCGCGTGTACTCTTCTTCAGTGGTGCTTGGATCATTCACAGGTTCGCTCTAAATGTCGTCAAGTCGTCTTTGTGTGGGCGTTTGGACAAAAAAGTCGTCATAGTCGTCCTTGGCAGTGAATTCATTAATAATAATAATACTAGGCTACTAATAATACTAATAATAATGCAACCAATTTATTTAGCGCTTTTCTCTGGACTCAAAGTCGCTTTACAAAACAGAACAAACTAAAACTAAAACAACTTATTAACACTAGTTAAAAGGCTAAAATCTAAGCAAACAAAATCATTAAAATTAAAAGTCAAAAAGGGGGATTAGAATTAGGTAGGGGAATGCAAGTCTGAAGAGGTGGGTTTTGAACTGGGCAAGGGGATGGGGGCACTTATTGTAAGTCGCTTTGGATAAAAGCGTCTGCAAAATGGCTGTAATGTAATGTAATGTTTAGTTTTCGTCAGTGAAAGAAGGTAGTCGCCGAAAGTTTTTCGTCATAGTTTTAATCGACGAAATCAACACTGGAAGGAGGTCAGCTAGGGGGAGCTTGGATGTTGTCGAGGGCCTTGAATGCAGTGAGTAGTATTTTGAAATCTATTTGACTGGGAGCCAGTGGAGGTCGTGGAGGACTGTGTGATGTGGTTTCTGGATGGGGTTGTGGTGAGCAGGCGGGCTTGTATAGTACATTTGTATATTTAGATTGCAGTATGTAGATAGATAGGTTTGATAGGTTTGGTTCCCAACCTCTCAACAACCTCTCATCAACAAACCAACCATTCAACCTCTCAACTTTGAACACAAATATAAATTGCCGTGCCATTAATCACACACTACTGCAGTCAGTCTGTCTCCCAGTTTCCAAGAATAGGACAAAGTTATTAACCAACTTATATACTTAGTTGACTGGGGTCACTCAGGGTTCTATACCTTGGGCCCCTTCGTTTCCCCCCTCCACATGGAATCTCTTCACCGAAATTAGCCAATCAACAAAATATTGCCAGTCTACAAAACAATCGCAGATATAGAAGCTCACAGTGCATCGCAGAGCTTGTAGATCTACTATTTTCACCGAATGTTCACATATTATGAAATACAGTAATAAGAATGCTGGATTCATGTGGTTTAAATACAATACGTTTTTCATAATAACGTGTACAGCCCAAAAATCCAACTTTCCCAAGGCAATTATCGTTTTTAAATTAAATTTTCCAGATGTATGCGATATGGTGTTTTTGCTTTTAAAATGTCTGGAGTTTCTCTTATAGTGTGTTAATCAGTGCGATAACTGCGTTCAACTTAAGTAAATGCAATTTAGGGTAATTTGATCCAGATAACGCTGATTGTATATAAAGAAACGCGAGTAAACAGAGAATTCAAAGTCACGCAGAATGTAAGCAACCAATCAAGATAGAGATCTGAGGGAGGAGAGGCTGTTTTTATGAATACTGTAGCTTATCATCGATGTCACGTGGAAACCTTGTATGTCCAAAAAGAGCCTGTGTTCCAATGGATCCAATGTAATTATCATTTGACATTTAGTCACAAGCTCTTGTTAATACTTTCCATTGATTCAATATGTTGTTGCTGTTGGGCAGAAACCTCCTATCTACATATTTTAACTTTTTGTGTTTTTTTTTGGTCACACTACAACGTCACACAAAAGCATTAAAAGTAGCAGATCTACAAGCTCGAAAATAGCTTATTTTATATAGCTTGTAGATCTGAAACTTTTGCTGTTTTTTATTTTTATTTGAAACCCGAAAAGTGAGTTTTGGACGTAATGAGGTTTCCACCCGACAAAGACGATATAAACCCCACCGACACACTTAACCGCTTTCAACAGAGAAAATAACAGATCTACAAGCTCCTAACATGTCACAAGCTTGTAGATCCCTTACCCTAGCCCTGCCATTGGTTCAGTTTCTGAACTGTCCACACCTCCTCTGTGACACAGACATTATCAGTGAGGACCAATTACACAAAGACAATGTTGGAAATGAATCAAGTGCTTCTTTAAAACTATATTGCCTTTATTTAGTTAAACTGACATCATATAGAGCAGGGGTCTTCAACGTTTTTCAGGCCAAGGACCCCCTAGCTGAGGGAGATATGAAGCAGGGACCCCCTCTATATTGTATACAATTTTGTAACTTGATCTGCTCTTTTTACCAAAAATAGCCGATATACAAGCTCACAACGCCTCGCAGCACGAGGCATTGTGAGCTTGTAAATCTGCTATTTTTGGCTAAAGTTCTCCTCAGAAAAGAGATGCTAGTGTTCAAGTGGTTAATGTAAAAAGAAATCATATCACACAAGGATTTGGCGGACCCACTGTAGTGACTCTGAGGACCCCCTGTTGAAGACCCCTGTCATAGAGTAGCAGTCAGTGTGTCAACTTTGGCTAAATGTGTGATTAGAAGTGCGGTACGCGGTAATATGGAAGCGTCAGTCACCACCATAGGAATGCCATTTAGTTGAGAAGCTTTGTTATTCTGCCTGGTGACCTGGGCCATTTCTGACCCTCATTTGTCGACACATACAATCTGACAAAAATGGTATCCAGATGCCCGAGACTCTACTCTGGCTTACGACATCACTCACAAGTACAACGCCACATAATATACCTCATTCAATGACCATACGCACATTATGTTTTTGACAAGAAACCTAGCTAGTTCCTATTCTGGCGGGGCGAACGTTCGACGAAAATAACAGCTCTACAAGCTCACGACACGTTGCGTTGCGGCACGTTGTGGGCTTGTAGATCTGTTATTTTTCACGAAGAGATCTCTGTTGGGTGTCTCTGTTCGTCTCTGTTGGGTGGAAACCTCATATGTCCAAAACTGTTACTTTTCAGGATTCAAATAAAAATGTGCAAAAGTAGCAGATCTACAAGCTCAAAACGCATTGCTTAACGCCGCGTTTCGAGCTTTTGTGTGACACTCAGTGGTGGCTTATCCAACGGGCTTGAGGTGCTCAAGCACAGGGCACCAACCTTGGGGGGGGCACCAAACGGCGCGAAGATAAGAAAAAAACGCCGAAAAAATGGTCCCAGGACCATTTTGCCCACCGAACCGGGTCCAAGCACCGGGCACCACGAAGGGTTAATCCGCCCCTGGGCACACTGTACTGTAATATGATCACGTAAGGCATGAAAAAAAAAAAAAAAGAATTATGTTTTTCTTCTTGACCGCTATTTAGATTTTGTTTATACAGATGCTATAGGTCATTGTTTACCTGTTATCGTAGTTTCTATCTTCACTCTGCTTACTATATACTCTGATCTCACACTTGTAAGTCACTCTGGATAAGCGTCTGCTAAATGCTTAAATTGTAATGTACTCATGCTGTCAGGAGGGATTGTTTACTGGTCGGTACCAGTGGGTTGGTACCAGTACCGATACAGTGCAGAGAGGTTACCAGTGGGTTGGTACCAGTGCTGAGGGGTACCAGTGGGTTGGTACTAGTGCTGAGGGGTACCAGTGGGTTGGTACCAGTGCTGAGGGGTACCAGTGGGTTGGTACCAGTGCTGAGGGGTACCAGTGGGTTGGTACCAGTGAAGAGGGGTACCAGTGGGTTGGTACCAGTGAAGAGGGGTAACAGTGGGTTGGTACCAGTGCAGAGGGGTACCAGTGGGTTGGTACCAGTGAAGAGGGGTACCAGTGGGTTGGTACCAGTGCTGAGGGGTACCAGTGGGTTGGTACCAGTGCTGAGGGGTACCAGTGGGTTGGTACCAGTGAAGAGGGGTACCAGTGGGTTGGTACCAGTGAAGAGGGGTAACAGTGGGTTGGTACCAGTGCAGAGGGGATAACATGTACACGTAGTTGGAGCACTTCAGTCTATTTCAGTCAGCTCCCTGTGGAGAGCAGATTAAATTAATATACTGTAGTTTCCCTCTGACTTCACAGTGTGTGTGTGTGTGTGTGTGTGTGTGTGTGTGTGTGTGTGTGTGTGTGTGTGTGTGTGTGTGTGTGTGTGTGTGTGTGTGTGTGTGTGTGTGTGTGTGTGTGTGTGTGTGTGTGTGTGTGTGTGTGTGTGTGTGTGTGTGTGTGTAATAGCGTGGAGGCGAGTGGAACAAGCCCAAGGCGGTGCACATTAAACCTGAAGCGTCGTGCTGGGAGGAGGAAAAGTCCCAGGATTATCTTAACCTCATAGGGGAGACCCATCACACGCACACACACACACACACACACACACACACACACACACACACACACACACACACACACACACACACACACACACACACACACTTAAAAACCTGCCAGTACGTACCTTCACTAAACCGCGGCCTCCCCATTAACTCCAACCTCAAATACCTGCCAGACCACCTCTCTCCAAGACCCTCTCCTCTAATTGTTTTACGTTCTGGTGTTCCATGGAGAAGTGGATTTCAAAATGTTTTAATTTCATATTGTCGCTGTCGGGCAGAAACCTCTTATCTCCATATTGTAACTTTATTTTAGACCTCCTCCTATATATCTCCATATTTGTGGGCAGCTGCAGTGGCTGAAAGGTTCTCGGTTCAGATCCCTGGACCGGCAAAACAAAACGAATGACCAACACTCACCTCTCCTTCAAAACCATTGAATTACCCTTGAGCAAGGCAATTGGCCCCCAACCGCTGCTCCAGTGAGGTACTCAGTGGCGAACAGTATATCGCCGCTGTCACAGTATCTCCATATTTTAACTTTATTTTTGTAAATTAATGCCCTACTTGATCATTGTAGCTTGTAGATTTGCTATATTAACAAATTCCCTGGGGAGGGGACCCCTAACCCGTCAAGGCCCGCGGGGGAGGGGGGGGGTCCCCCACTTTGAGAACGACCTCCACAGAGGCTGGATCTTGTGTTAGAACGTCAGACACTATGAGACACACGAGGCATTTCCTCGCACAAGATGTCAGTAAGTGGAATGTAAACATGGCCCATGCTAATCGTAGTCAGCCGAGATTATCTTATAACTGCGGCGCTAAATTGAATATTCCTCCAATTCCGCACACGACAGTCCCGGTTAAATTTGCGGTGATGGCACAATAAACAAGCTCGCCTTCCAACCAAAACACGACCCCTGGCTTTATCCCTATCCGCCGCCGCCAGACAGCCTGACGTACACACAAATGACACAAGCAGTATACCGTTGATTTCGGGCAAGAAACCCCTTATCTCCATATTCTATAACCTTTTGTGTTTTTTTGTAAATTAAAGCCCAGTGGTGTAACGTAACTAAGTACATTTACTCAAGTACAGTACTTCAGTACAATTTTGAGGTATTTTTACTTTACTGGAGTATTTCCAATTTTCAATACTTTTACTTCTACTCCACTACATCTCAGAGGCAAATATTGTACTTTTACTCCACTATTTTTACTTAAGTAAAATATTTGAGTACTTTTTCCACCACTGCTGATCCGCAAGAGCTTGTCAATCTGCTTCTTTTTGCTACTTTTGAATTTGAATCCTGAAAAGTAACAGTTTCGGACATATGAGGTTTCCACGCCGACAGAGACGATACACAAAGCCTGACTACAGGTTTTCTCTCTAATCCAGTCCATGCACGACGCCATGCGTTTCAGGGCTGCTATCGCAACGCCAAATGGTAAACACACGAGTGACAAACTCAGTCACCGTCAAAGGTACGTGGGACTCCATTTTGTTTGCTGACGGAACGACGGTCCGCGAGACCCAAACAACATCTCCGTGGCGGAGGAGATGGAATATCCCAGGAAACTACACAAAACATTACAACAACACGTGTTGACCTTGTCAGGGGAATTGTGTCAAGGTTTATATTCCGTGTCTGTCGGCTTCCGATGGTCACACAAACACTGCAACAGGAAATGAACTCGGAGCCGTTTTAGAATGTTTACGTTGCCAAGTGTGAAAAGGTCTGTTGGCCCTGTTGTTAACTAGAAACTCAATAGCTGTTTTTTTTAGAACACTCAATCCAACTATTGGCTAATTCAGGGCTCTACAAGTTTTTTTCAGGCCAAGAACCCCTTAGCTGAGAGAGAGAGAGAGAGAGAGAGAGAGAGAGAGAGAGAGAGAGAGAGAGAGAGAGAGAGAGAGAGAGAGAGAGAGAGAGAGAGAGAGAGAGAGAGAGAGAGAGAGAGAGAGAGAGAGAGAGAGAGAGAGAGAGAGAGAGAGAGAGAGAGAGAGAGAGAGAGAGAGAGCAGGGACCCACCACAATATATTGTATAAAATTGCAACTTGACAAGAGGCTTTCAAAGCTAGATCACCATATTTAGCTGATTAGTCTCATCAATGTCTGTTGTTTGATTTGATTTGATCTTTATTTATCTTGAACAAAAAACAGAAAACTCCATACTCATCAACACGATAGCAGAGCACAAGCCTTTTTGTTCTAGGGGCAGAGAGAAGCAAAGGTGTATTTTGCCCGGCCCCCTTCTTCCCTTATCATATTGTAAAGGAGTATGTTATAATACAAAAATGAAGTTTATATAACACCTAAAAACGTTTACATAAATGTAAAACAATCATAATAAAAGTAATAAAAAAAAGACATCATGTAAAGAATCATAGTCAGTATAAGATCAACTGTACAACTGTGCATAATTTTGATTAAGAATGAGTGACTTAAGAGGCGTTGAGAGATTTAAGATTGGCTTGGAAGTATTCCATTGGTTTTTCTTTTAAGTGACTATGGGTTGTGTCTGAGTGATGCTGCAGCTTGGCAGTACTTCAGTATTTCAGTCAGGAACACTCAAGTCAAAGTAGATTTAACCATTTATTGCAACAAATGGAATACAGTTGAACTTGACGTTAATGGCTCCGCTCTTTAAGATTTTGCTAAGCACCATGCTAAAGCAAAATCAGGGAACGCTATGGAAAAAAAAAACACAGGTATACAAGAGCGGGCCATAGCAAGACATTTATCAGGCTAACTTGAGTCATGCAAACTTGAATGCATTTTAACATTAAAGCCATAGATCATTGAATTCAGTTTAGAGCCATGCTATGCACACGTGAATTTAAGTTCAACATTCAGTTTAAACGTCTGAGTAATACAAGACTCTGAACTATAAGTTGGAGGCTGGGGTGGTGGAGGCAAGCTTTGCCAGCAGCAGCAGCAGCTTGTGGCAGCAATGGAAAAGCAAAGATCCAGTGTAGGAGGAAGACCGCCTTGTTGAGGGAATGAGGTGTGATTGTTGTGTAGAAAGCATGGCTGATTGAAAGTAATCAGTAGACTGACAGCTGATTACAGCTGAGGTGTATGCGACTCCCCTTGCCCTGCATGAACTAAAGCGATGCTTCACTATTGGTGCTGTGTATGTTTTGTTTGTTTGTCTGTTTGTTTACAACTTATCTTTGGACTTACACTACGTGTTAACATAGTTTTTTTTTTTGTGTCCTAGAGTAAACATTTCCAGGCACAGCGGGTGAAGCTGAGGAGTCAAGCACAACCATTTAAAAGTAGCATCAGACAGGCAGATTGACAGACAGGTTGACAGACAGGTTTGACAGACAGGCTGTCATGTTCAAGGTTCAGCTTCCATGACACGAACGCAGAGGTTGGAAAAACTTGACCCCCTCCATCCCTCCACATGCCCCTATGGACTATAATGGATGCTGTCAGGAACCGTTGTGTGTGTGTGTGTGTGTGTGTGTGTGTGTGTGTGTGTGTGTGTGTGTGTGTGTGTGTGTGTGTGCGTGCGTGCGCGTGCGCGTGCGCGTGCGTGTGCTAATATTACTGCACATGTGAGAGCCTTTATGTCCCCACAATTACAATAGAATTTGAGAAATTATCCTGGTCGACATTCTTTTTTTCTCTTTTTTTTTTACCCACTGAGCTAGTAGAGCCTGTCTGCTTGCTCAGGGGAGAAATTGCATTTTGACCTTCAGGTATTACCACTTGTCAACCAGTCGTGTCAAACCCAGACACATCTAAATGTCTCGATAGAAAAGCAGGGAGACCAAAAACAAGTTATCGTCTCTCTCTCTCTCTCTCTCTCTCTCTCTCTCTCTCTCTCTCTCTCTCTCTCTCCTCTTTCAGGATTCAAATTCAGAAGTAGCAGATCTACAAGCTCAAGATCTGCTTCTTTTGATACTTTTGTGTGACACTGTTGTATGATGAAGTTGAGGTTGGACAGAATAACATTGTATCACACACAAAAAAAAGTGGGGTGTCATTGTCACCTTGTCTGCTGTGGTCATTTGAACCTGAGGTTGGGGGACATAAATCTCCAGGCCAGGGGGGCAGCCTTGACATTCTGTTCCCAGATGGTGCCTTCCCTGCTGGGTCAGCTACCCACCCACACCCATCCATCACAGCAGCCATTGGCTGCAAGAAGCAAACTACACTACAAGTTTTTTTTTACATAACGTTGTTGTCGGGCAGAAACCTCTCATCTCCATATTCTTGATTACACTACAGCGTCACACAAAGGCATCAAAAGTAGCAGATCTACAGAAATGCGGCGCAAAGGACGGCTGAAAAGTAACCGCTTTGGACATATGAGGTTTCCACCCGACAGAGACGATTATACTTAAGGCTACCAAAAGTAAAAGTACTAATTATGCAGAATGTCCCATTTCACAGTTTTTGTTTAAAAACAAATCTACTTGCTCACATTGTCGTGACGTGTTGTGAGCTTATAGATCTGCTGTTATTTGAATAGACAAATGTGTACTTTAAGTACAGTACTTGAGTAAATGTACTTTCCACCACTGACCTTATGCTGAGACTGGTCATCCAGGAAGGGAATACCTGAGCTGAGGACCTCATCTTGTTTTTCAAAAATAGCAGATTGTACAAGCTCGCAGTGTGGCACTTAGTGTAACTTTTTGAAGATTTTCCTCATACTTTTTGAAATATTTTCTTTATATTACAAGTTGGACTGTTTGAATGGAGGAAAGCACATTATGAAACAGACAAGGAATCACGCCCCCCCATCCCCCACCCCTAGATCTCCCCCCCCCCCCCCCCAAAGTGGAGGCCCAGACCCCAGGTTGACAACCAGGGGTCTAAAGGGTCAAAGGTCGTTGGAGTCGTGTCAGACGACTCTTCGCGCTTCTAAAGCCGGCATTCGCAATCCGAGTCGGCCGGGGTAATCAGTCAGCTCTGTGGGTGACAGGCGCTGCCCAGCAGTGGAGTAAAGTAACTAAGTACATGTACTCAAGTACTGTACCTAACCCATTAGACCTGAGGCCGATTCTACAAACTAGAGTTGAGGCCACTACGCGGCCCTCACACCTGCGTGGCAACGCTGATCTGACTGATATGCACATATATGGAGATATCTGTGTATATCAGTCCTTGTCCCTTTTATGCCCATATATGGAGATCTCTGCTGGGCTATAGGCTCTGCACGCATGCGCTGTGTAAACTGCAAACATGTGACGTATATCGCATCATAGGACTTCCGGCGCTGGGACACTAAATTATTGCGCAATCATGGAGTTTCGTGCAACTGCACATCGTGCAAGTACAGCGCGGGAAGCAGCTCTAACTATAGGCGGAGCTCTGAGCAATATGTGTGCAAAATGTGGAGTCAGTAGGAGCACCCGTGTGGTGTGAGACCCTCTCCAACGCTGATTATACAACAGGTAGTTCCGACCAAGCAATCTGATTGGTTGAAATAGCTTTCTAGCCGTGCTTCAAACCAGCATCATAGCACGGGCCTAATCACATTAATAAATCACTCCGCAGTGCAGTCCAGTCCGCACCTGATTAGACCATTATATGGCACAGCTGTGCTGTGAAGTCACTCTGTCCCACGGTAGGAAAACAAACAGACAGTAGCCTGACCCACCGCCGCCACCGGAGAACAAACAGCTATGCAAAATTGACTATGTTGTTAATTTGGTGGATTTACGGTTGATCAATGGTTAGAAGGTTATAAATATCCTCCTGTGTAAAGTAAAATGACTCCCATTTCGTTAACAGTCCAGTAGGCTATATGCTCCGTCGTACGACCGTGTCACGCGGCCAGAATAGCCGATCTACAAGTTCACAACGCGTCGCCATCGCGACGCGTTGTCAGCTTGTAGATCAGTTATTTTGGCCGCGTGACACGGTCGTACGACGGAGCATATAGCCTACTGGAATTCATTCCACTGCACAAGCATTGATAGCTCAGCTGTGTTGATGAGACGGTGCCTCAAACTCAAAGCACTGCTACAGGGACTATTTAATGTCTCTCAGTCAAAAACTCTTCTCTTTACAGGGAAACGGACAATAGCGAAACATTTTTATTATTAATTGCCCCACAATATGAATACATTTGGATGTGTTTTGTTGGTAACTGTTGTATAATCGCAATATTACACTCGAGGGTGTGCTTTACCTTACATTATTGGCACTTCAGTGATGCTGGCGGAACTCGCCTTCGGCTCGTTCCTGACCGCATCACTGGCGTGCCAATAATGACGGTAAAGCACACCCTCTCGTGTAATATTGCTTAACTCCAAACTCCATGGGTGTCGGCCTTGATTCTGGTAGCTGGATGTCTTCTAAATCCTAACAGTTTAAAAAAAAACTTCAGTTGCTATATCAGTGGTGCTCAAAACCGTTTGATGTCAAGGGTCCCCCAAAATTACATGTATTTGGCCGCGGATCTCAAAATATTTTGTTCCAGGGACCCCAAGAAGCAAAGATTTTAGTTAAAAATCTACAAGCTCATAGTGCGGCACGAAGAGACACGTTATGAGCTTATATATCTGGTATTTTTTAATATCCAAAGTGTAAAATAATGGTTAAGTGGTTCAAATCTAAAATGACACATGCTTTCCCGGTATTAATGGGTTAAAGTACAATTTGGAGGTACTTTTCTTCCCACTCTTCAAAACTTACGTAGCCTACTTACTCCACTACGATTATTTGAAAACTTTTAATACAAGTTTACTTTATTAGATTATTCTTACAAAACATACTGTACATCAACTAATTAAGCCCTATTTTATACGTTGTCTGCAAATATCTTTGAAAATAGCTGCTCTACAAGCATACGTTGTGCGCTTGTAACAGCTATTTTCAAAAGATTTCGACACATTTTGACTTGAGACATATTGTGTGAAACGGGAAGTTCTGCATAATGCGTACTTTTACTTTTGATACTTTTACCCAAGTAGAAGTTTGATTGGGCTACAGGACTTTTCCTAACAAGAGTATTTCAAAGTTCCAAATCAAATACTTACTTCCACAACTGGTGCCCAGTGCTTTGGGGACAGTTACGTTATGAATGCCAGTGCAAAAGGAACACACATAATGCACGACAAATGCTCTGGTCTTTTAGGAATGCACAAAATATTCCGCATCGGAGTAAAAAAAATTGATTACATGCTTTGCAGTGATCATCTCCAAATGGTGTACTGTCACTTTAAATAGAAAGAGATTAATGAGTTTGTTGATTATTTTGCCATGCCATCTTGCTACCATATTGTCGCTGTCGGGTGGAAACCTTGTATGTCCAAACACTGTTAGTTTTCAGGGCAGAAAGAAATGGGATCTGCTGTGTTCCAATGTAGTTATTATTTTGTCACAGGCTATTTTATATTAAATACTTATCGAACAACCCAAAATCACACGTAACTACTTTCAATCTGGCCGTAGCAATTTTTTTTAAGTGAGGTGAAAATCTTCAAATCATGTGAAAATTATTCACACACAAAAAAAAAATCTCCGTCGGGTGAAAACCTCATATGTCCAAAACTGTTACTTTTCAGGAGTCTATTATTTATTTTTGTCAAAAGCAGCAGATCGACAAGCTCGAAAACCATGTTTCGAGCTTGTAGATCTGCTGCTTTTGTGTGACGGGGAGTTAATTCAACACACCAAAAGTTGAAACATGGAGATAAGTGGTTTCTACCCGACAGCAACGAAGAGCTGATCCACAAGCTCACAACACGACACGTTGTGAGCTTGTGGACCGTCTTATTTCAGCTACACTTTAGCGTGACACTCTTGTACAAAGAAGTAGTAGGACATTATATTTTACAAAAAAAGTGTAAATATGGAGATACATGGTTTCTGCCTGACAGCAACGATTATAAAACACAGGACCAGAACGGAGTGCTTTGGGAGAAAGAAAGAAAAGCTGCTGCAAAGTGGAGCTCAGTCTGGTGCAACACAGAGAGAGAGAGGACTCAACTCAAGAGAGTTTTTTAGGGGCTGAAAAATAACCCCCCATCCCCTCGCCCCCCCCCCCCCCCCCCCCCCCCCCTTCTCCAATTGTCGGTCCATCTGTTTTATATACTGAGGCCAAAAAACATCACTGGCTGTGATTGGACCCAAATGTTGACGCTCGCGGCTCCTCTGTGTGCATCTGAAGTACTGGTTGACCCTCTCTCTCTCTCTCTCTCTCTCTCTCTCTCTCTCTCTCTCTCTCTCTCTCTCTCTCTCTCTCTCTCTCTCTCTCTCTCTCTCTCTCTCTCTCTCTCCCTTCCTCTCCCTCTCTCTCCCTCTCTCTCTCTCTCTCTCTCTCTCTCTCTCTCTCTCTCTCTCTCTCTCTCTCTCTGCTCTCTCTCTCTGTCTGTCTGTCTGTCTCTCTCTCTCTTGCTCTCTCTCTCTATGCTTCTGATCTCTCCATCCCTCTCTATTTCCCTCCCTGTGTGTGTGTGTGTGTGTGTGTGTGTGTGTGTGTGTGTGTGTGTGTGTGTGTGTGTGTGTGTGTGTGTGTGTGTGTGACTGTTTGTGCGTGTGTGTGTGTGTGTGTGTGTGTGTGTGTGTGTGTGTGTGTGTGTGTGTGTGTGTGTGTGTGTGTGTGTGACTGTTTGTGCGTGTGTGTGTGTGTGTGTGTGTGTGTGTGTGTGTGTGTGTGTGTGTGTGTGTGTGTGTGTGTGTGTGTGTGTGTGTGTGTGTGTGTGTGTGTGACTGTTTGTGCGTGTGTGTGTGTGTGTGTGTGTGTGTGTGTGTGTGTGTGTGTGTGTGTGTGTGTGTGTGTGTGCGTGTGCGTGCGTGCTTACGTGCGTGCGCGCGCGCGCGTGTGTGTGTGTGTGTGTGTGTGTGTGTGTGTGTGTGTTTGTGTGTTTGTGCGTGTGTGCGTGTGTTTGTGTGTGTGTGTGTGTGTGTGTGTGTGTGTGTGTGTGTGTGTGTGTGTGTGTGTGTGTGTGTGTGTGTGTGTGTGTGTGTGTGTGTGTGTGTGTTTGTGTGTTTGTGCGTGTGTGCGTGTGTTTGTGTGTGTGTGTGTGTGTGTGTGTGTGTGTGTGTGTGTGTGTGTGTGTGTGTGTGTGAGAGTGTGAGAGTGTGAGTGTGACTATGCGTGCGTGCGTCTCTCTCTCTCTCTCTCTCTCTCTCTCTCTCTCTCTCTCTCTCTCTCTCTCTCTCGCTCTCTCTCTCTCTCTCTCTTCAGGGGTGGGTAGGGTGAGAGTGTGTGTGTGAGATTTGGGGGGTCCTGACCGGTTCAGTTTGGGGGGGGGGGCTCCTCCGGGGCGATGGAAGGCCCTCAACCGTACCGTCTAGCTTATCATCAGAGCCCAGATCTGGGCCATGCACCGCTTGTTGGGCAACACTTTGCAGAGGTGTGACCTTCAGTAACACAGTGCATAGCCTACGCCAAGGAGGACTGAACCAGTTAAGCCCTGTTTTGTGCTTCGTAGTACGACGGTCACTCGCGGCAAAAATAGCATAAAATGTGCCCAAAATAGCTGATCTACAAGCTCATAGCGCATCACTTCGTGCCGCGCTATGAGCTTGTAGATCTGAAAAACGCCACCGATCTACAAGCTCACAATCTAGCAAGCTCGCAACACGTGGCATCGGCACTGCATTGTGAACATGTAGATCTGCAATTTTCGCTATCAAGTGCCTTTCAATGAAAGCCAACGAGCCAGTTTCTGTTCCCCCCCGTGCATGCGATTGTCCCCCGACTCTTTAAAACAAAAAAAAACTCCTTCTCTTTCTCAGCTATAGCAGGAACCGCTGGGCTATAGTTCTCTCTCCCCGCTCAGCGATCCCCACATCGCGTCTATATTAATTTCCATCAGGGGAGCGGTGGGGTCCTGCCAGGCGCTCTGGCATGCATCTCCACACACGTTGGGTCCCCACATCTGAAACGCATAGAGAGGAGGGGGATGATGTTCCACATGGTTCTGATCACCATGCTAGAGAGGTAAGCTGTGGTCGCCCTACGCAGTCCAGCTCCGCTCATTTGAGATTCCTCCTCCTCTAGTTCCTGCGTTTGGCTGTGATGAATTGTCTATGTAAATGCAACGTCGTCGTGATTCACGGGCGAGGGGAGCTCGTATGGAGAAATGTTCCACATGAGTTTCGCGATAAGACGTTAATCTAAAGCATTGGTTCTCAAAAAGTAGGGTCCGGGGGCTATTCAAAAATAGCACATACAAGCTCATACTGTAGCAAATAACAGATGTACGAGCTCATAGCGTGTCACTCTGTACCGTGCTATGAGCTTGTAGATCTGCTATTTTTGAAAAATCATGAACATTTGTGGAAATCTTTGAATATATATAGCCTATATTATATTAAGCAAACATTTTAAACTCAAATCTTTGCTTCTGGTCCCTGGCACAAAATATGTTTTCTTTTTTTTGAGATGGGGGTCCACAGCCAAATACATATCATTTTGGGGTCCTTGACATGAAAACGTTTGAGAACCACTGATCTAAAGCAAAGCCTAGATGGAAGCTAAATGTCTGTATTTGCGTATGTGGTCTTATTCAATGCAATCGCATCTTCCCCCCATGTAATAATTAACCACATGGATCCTAAGTGTCCCTATTCTGGCGAAAATAGCCAATCTATAAGCTCACGATGCGTCACAATAAAACATGTGAGCTTGTAGGTCGGCTATTTCTGGTGAACATATTTGGTGTAGAGGGGGAAAAGGAGGGGGCCAAGGATAGAGCCCTGGGGGGGGGACTTCAATCGATGAAGTAGGGTTTAAAGTGACATTGTAGAAGACCTGAGTTCAGGGCGGTATAGGCCGAACTATTCTCTTCGGTTATTTTTTAAGCCAATTAAGAAAACTTTTCACTTTATATTTTGTTGCTGTCGGGCGGAAACCTCTTATCTCCCATATTCTAACTTTTTGTGTTTTTTTTTTGTTTTTTTTAATAATGCCCTGCTTGATCATACTACAACGTCACACAAAACCATCGAAAGTAGCAGATCCGCAAGCTCGAAACTTGCCGTTTTTGAATTTGAATCTTCAAAAGTAACAGTTTTGGACATATATGAGCTTTCCACCCGACAGAGACGATTTTCTTCTACTGTAATAGTCAACAGAGAGAAAAACATAAAGTGCATCTTCCACGCTTCCAGCCTGACGCGCACAGCATGCTTTCAAAGTCGTGACAACATTTATTTACGGTTTGCAGTGAGCGAGGGGCTATAGCGTAAGCTACCCGGCAAGAATTAGGGCCAACATGTTGAGACTGCACCATATGCTTGGGTTGACTGAAGTTAAAGCTCCACAGTGAGTGTGATTTATGAAGGAAGAAACCATAATTGACTACAACTGCACTGATAGACGCAAATTACAAGTTGTGCGAGGAGACCGAGCCAAAACTTCCCTCCAACGCGGTTTTGACGGCTTCATATGATTATGAAACTCCACCCTGTATCTATATACTCTGAGTGTATTCTGAATGCCATGAAAACAGCAAAGCATGCTGGTTAGTTCTGTGTCTGAACACTGTTTACAATAGGGGGGACTGCAACTACAGTACAGTATCTTTTATTTGGTTTAGCAATTGTTCTGTCGATTGTTTTTTCGATTAATCGCACCATCGGAGAAGCACATTTATCAAGAAATGGACATAAAATATGTATATGTGTCTCTGTCGGGGTGGAAACCTCATATGTCCAAAGTTGTTACTTTTCAGGATTCAAATTCAAAAGTAGCAAAAGTAGCAGATCTACAAGCTCACAACAAGCTTGTAGATCTGCTACTTTTGCTACTGTAGTATGATCAAGTAGGGCATTCATTTACGATATCTGATCGATACCCTGTTTCAGGCTACACTTCGTCATGCAATGGTGTCTCACAAAAATAACCAATCTGCAAGCCCATAACACATCGTATCGGCCTTTCCGCAAAATCGATTATTTTGTATTCAATTTAATTGATTAAAGCTGTACTGTAACTTTCCTCTTCTACCCCGGATTTGAACCCGGTCTCCTGCGCAAGTGCTGAAATTCTTACCATTGAGCTAATATAGCCTTCCTGCTTGCTCAGGGGATAAACTGAATCTTGACCCTCAGGTCAAAATTCGTGTCAGATCCTGTGTCTAGGTGAGACATGACCTTTGACACTATCTAAATGTCTCAATAGAACAGCAGGGAGACTAAACAAAAACAACCACCCCAATGGTATAAGTTATATTGTATTAACATAATTATTCTACCATACAGATTGGACAAAATTACATTTTATTCATTTAAAAACAAAGTTACATATTCCGCTTTAACTATTGCACTCTTCTCAGCAGCTGAGAAGTATGGCTCCTAACAAGGCTGTGTCCAATAATCAGTGTGGTCCGCCATCTGTCCATCCACTTATTGTTGTTGTCACACAACACACGTGTTGCTGGGAGCCCCCTGGCTGTAGTGGAAAGTGACTAAAGTACATTTACTCAAGGACTGTATTTAAGTACAATATTACTTTCCTTGAGTATTTCCGTTTTTCAACGCTTTAAGACTAAGACTTTAAGACTACTCCACTGCATCTCAGAGACAAATATTGTAAATTTACAAAGTTACTTTGCCGTTTTTGATGATTTCAAAACATGCATTATCCATTTAAGCCTTATATTTTATACTTTGTCTATTGGAAAATAGCAGAACTACCTGTTCACAACTCGTTGTGACTCATGAGCTTGTAGATCTACTATTGTAGATCTACCTTTTGAGAGATTTTGAAAAACATATCGTCTCTGTCGGGTGGAAACCTCATACGGTATGTACAAAACTGTTACTTTTCAGGATTCAAATTCAAAAATAGCAAAAGTAGCAGATCGACAAGCTCGTTTCGAGCTTGTTGATCTGCTACTTTTGATACTTTTGTGTGACGCTGTAGTATGAAAGTATACGGGTGTTCATTTACAAAGAAAAAAAAAACATATCTCTGCTGTCGGGCAGAAACCAGCTAACTCCAAAATGTTCATTGTTCAGGAAATGAAAAAACAAAACAAAAAGTGGATTTAGGAGGTTTTGTTCATCATTGATAAGAACAGCTGAATGGACCTCCAAGCTCACAATGAGGTTGGAGGTCAAAAGAGGGCGGAGCCTGGAGTCAGGAAAACCAGCTAACTCCACCCCCCTTTGGTGGAGGTAGCTGGTTTAGCAGAAAGTTTGAGGATCCAATGGAGTTGCTTTTGTCAGAAGAGCTTTTTAATACTTTTCATTGGTTCAATATTGTTTTAACCAACACACAGACGTAAAGGGTGTTCAATAGCACTGATTTATGAACAAAAACAAAAAAAAAAGAAACATTGAGTTAGCTGGTTTCTGCCCGACATCAACGCGTTTGTATATGTATGTATGTTTGTATGGAGATTAGAGGTTTTTGCCCGACATCAAAGACTATGCCAATACTTAAAATAGTAAATCCTTAGTAAAATTGTGAATGCAGACCTTTTACGTAACCGAGTATGTCTGCACTGTTAGTACCTTTACTACAAGTACAAAAACCGAGTACATCTCCCACCACTTCTTCCTTCCAGCTGTGAAGCACTGTGGTCATTCATGGTTCTGAGTGCTGCTATGACAAGTGCAGATATTGATCTCCATTGGTTCCTTTGATGAAAGCACATCACATGTCGGAGACGCAGACAAAACAATATGCACACAAGTGAACATTTGTTTTCCGGAGGATTATACTGCACCAACGCTTTTCCCTTTGATGTTAAACTGAATTGCCAGCACGCGCTTTTCACCAGTTACTGGCAACTGGCAGCCCACAGGCCTTTTAAAAAGAAACATATTCCTGGGCCTGCCAATAGTTTCCACATATAATGAACATGATTTATTAAGCAGGTTCTGAGGGTGTAACATTACTGGCCACCTACGGTACGTATACTGTACATCTGCAAATCTGCCTTTCACGTTTAATGAAGGTCTTATGGTTAAAACTATATAATCCTTTGTGTCTGTTTTATGTCCGTTGTCTCCCTCTCCTGACAGAGAGAGGTAATTGCAACGGTGTCTGAACTACAGTGAAGATGGTGGCGCATCTAAGCTTCAGATAACATTGAAAACCGGGACGGAACTTCTTCTTCTTTCGTGTATCATCCTCAAATGTCCAACTCAGTAACGAGTAGCCACGCCCTTGTCTCTGGTCCCAGTTGGAAGAGGCCAGCCTCCGAAGGTGGTCGATATAGGGGGCAGGTGTTAATAATGTGTTCGGCAGACTGCTCAGGCTCGCCACACTCGCATGCTGCACTGTCTGTCAGGCCCCATTTCTTCATAGCTGATTTGAAGCAGCCGACTCCAGTGCGTAGGCGGTTCAGTAGGGTCCATTGCCGGCGTGGTAGGTCCGCTCCTTCAACACCACCTCCCGGGTCCCAGATGTAACTGTGGATATGGGAGGGCCCAGCAGACTCCCACTCCTGCCTCCAGGATGCTGCCATCCATGCATTTGTGGACAAGTCCTCCGGGATGGAGCGGAGCATCTCTTGTGCCGCCTTGTTGTAAGGGTGGCGGGACTTGAGTCTGTTTGGAGGCTTTATTTCCACAGTAGTGTTGTGCAGGATGTGCCAGTCATGTATTTGGGCTTTCCTTGCTAGCTTAATGGTTGCAGCCTCTCGTCGGAGGCCGGCCGGAGCAATTCCTGCAAGGACTGGCAGATAGGACACAGGAGTGGGCTTCAGGCAGCCTGTTATGATTCGGAGGGAGGTGTTGATTATGGTGTCTACCTTTTTGACATGTGGGCTCCTACACCAGGCTGGGGCACAGTATTCAGCTACCGAGAAGACCAGGGCTTGGGTGGAAATTCTTAGCGTATTGACGGAAGCTCCCCAGGTCGTACCAGCGAGACGTCGGATGAGAGAGACCCTTGATGTTACCTTGGCCCTCACGTCTTCCAGATGTTGATTGAAGGACAGCGTTCTATCCAGACGTACCCCGAGGTATTTTGGGGCTTGTTGGCACTCTAGGCGCTTGTTGTCGACAAACACGTTAATTTCCCTTTTGGCTTCCCTGTTGTTGAGGTGGTATGCCGCCGACACCGTCTTGCCTGTGCTGAGCTGTAGGCGCCATCTGCGGAGGTAGGCAACCAAGATGCCCATGTCCTGGTTGAGACCATCTTCCATCGCCTTCCAGGTTGGTCGTCGTAGCATAATGGCCAGGTCATCTGCATACCCATACTTCCCCGATGTTGTCTCCGGTAGGTCGTAGATGTATATGTTAAACAGCATCGGGGAAAGGACAGAGCCCTGAGGGACGCCATTTCTCAACCTTCTGAGCCTGCTTCGCTGACCATCGCTGGTCCGTAGGATGAAGCTGCGGTTTGACAGCATCTCCATAATGAAGTTCACCATATGGCGATCTGGAATTGTCCTCAGAAGCTTTAGGTGGAGTCCACGGTGCCAGACGGTGTCATACGCGGCTGTCAGGTCCAGTAGCACAACCCCAGCTTTATCGTTGGCCTGGAAGCTGTCTTCAATGTCCTGCGTGAGCAGAGTCACCTGGTCCACTGTCGACCTGCCCCGGCGGAAACCAGCCTGTTCCCTCGGGAGTTGTGGGTCCACCACTGGCTCAATGCGGCTGTGGATCATTCTCTCCAGGATTTTAAATGGGACGCAGAGCAGCGAGATGGGTCTGTAGGCCTTGGGGTCTTCTGCAGGTTTGTTAGGCTTCAGCAGGGCTATGACAGACGCACGACGCCAGGTCTTAGGGAGCTTGGACCTCCGGAAGCAAGACGAGAAGAACGCACAGAGCCAGGCAGATGTAGTTGCACTCTGGTGGATCACAAACTCTGGGTGGATGTTATCGTGTCCTGGTGACTTGCCTTGCTTCAGTTTGCTAATGGCCTCTCTGAGCTCAGCTGTTATGAAGTCTCCTGAAAGGTTCGCATTGGCACTAGCCGCCCTGGAAAGGGAAGAAACCTCTCGTGTTGTCAGGCGGGCAAAGTTCTTGTCTGCTCCAGGGAACTGGCCGTTCTTGAGGAGCTGAGACGCGATGGCATCTGCCGTCACCGGACATGTGGGGGGAGTTGTTTTTCTACCGGTCAGCTGGTTGATGGTCTGCCACGCTTTGCGGCTGGAGTGGGTGAAATCGACTGACTCGACGGTTTCAGTCCATCTAGCCTTACGGGTGGCGTCCAGCTTCTGTAGAAGTGCAGATGCCGTCACATCCACCTCTTCCCTCGAGCTAGCCTGCTGATGATCGAACAGGGACGGAACAGTGAGAGAAGACATACAGTACAGTAGGTCCATATCCCAAGATCACAGGTTTGAATCCCATTGCTTTTTCTCTTTCTTTTTTTCTTTTTTACTCCAAAGCATGTGCGGACAAATATTACGTTAGTGTGAGTTTATGGTTAGGCATAGTTTTTTGTAAGGTTAAGTCTAGGGTTAAGGTTAGGTATAAGCATATTTTTTTTGTGAGGTTAGGGTTAGGATTAAGGTTAAGTTTAGGCATAGGTTTTTTGTGAGTTCAAAGTTGTGGCCATTGACCAGAGTGTTCAAATGTTTTTCATTCAAATAAACCAGGGATTATTGCGTTAACGCTAACGGTTGTTGAACTCTAACCTGACTCCGCCAGCTGGAAGAAGCTTGCTTCACACATTTTGTTTCGCATCCTACTTCCATCTGGGACCTCGGTAGCCGAACCGCTGCAAGACAGCGGTCTATTTTTTCAAGCGACTTGGCAGGTGATTGGATGGGACCGTCTGTCTATCACCGTCTGGGCGTGCTAACTCCAACCAATCATATTGACGTATCTACATCATGACGTATAGTAGCTGCGCCAGCAGTAGTTCTTTTGTATACTATTCAACCACGATGACTTGTGAAAGAACTACATCACAATAGGCGCTTCTCGATGGCGTCACATCCCGTCTCGCCAAGATCCCGTCTCGCCAAGATCCCGCCCTTAGCTGCCCCTGATTGGTCGGTGGAGGAACGGTTTCAGCTCCAATCTCTGAGCGATCCCAGATGGA
The DNA here is from genome assembly GCF_963454915.1 of Gymnoscopelus microlampas. NCBI lineage: Eukaryota > Metazoa > Chordata > Actinopteri > Myctophiformes > Myctophidae > Gymnoscopelus > Gymnoscopelus microlampas. The sequence continues at coordinate 11,143,263 of NC_139939.1, forward strand.
GGCTGTATTGTGAACCTGTGAACTTAATACCGCCCCATCTGGCGGAGTCAGGTTAGTTGAACTCACCTTCACCTTTAAATGATAGGCCTTTAGATGACAGCTGGCACACTCATACAGACACTATTAAAGTAGAGTTATGGGATCACATATTTAGATCACATCTTGACAGTTAGGATATAGCTGTTCCTCATACTGCATGGAAATGCTAATGAATATCTTATGGCGGTCGGTTCCCAACCTTTTCCAGATCAAGGCCAACGTGAAAAGCTCAAAGGCGTTCGTTCACGGCTCACCCATCCGATCACTTAAGAGCTATTCGACAGGGTTCATTGTAATGATGGTAATGTGTTCAGGCTTGGATCAATGGAACTAACATAGTGTACTTTAAGCTCCTGTTTATCGGTATCACAATAGAAACTCATTTTACAAGGTTTTAAGGTTGTTGTTTTTTTATATTAAATTATATTAAATGTCATTTTGTCCAATCTGTATGGTAGAGTATGTTAATACAATATAACGTATCGTCTCTGTCGGGTGGAAACCTCATATGTAAAACTGCTACTAGATTCAAATAAAAAATGTATCAGATCCACAAGCTCAAAACGTGCAGATCTGCTACTTTTGATACTTTTCTGTGACGCTGTGTTATGCTCAAGTAGGGCATTCATTTACGAAAAAACATAAAAAGTAAAAATATGGAGATAAGAGGTTTCTGCCCGACAACAACGATATACAATTGGGGTGGCTGTATGTTGTCTCCCTGCTCTTCTATTGAGACATTTAGATTGTGTCAAAGGTCATGTCTCACCTAGACACAGGATCTGACACGAATTTTGACCTGAAGGTCCAAGATTCAATTTATCCCCTGAGCAAGCAGGCCGGCTCTATTAGCTCAATGGTAAAAAATGTCAGCACTTGCGCAGGAAACCGGGTTCAAATCCGGGGCAGAAGAAGAAAGTTACATAGTGCGGCTTTAACGTAAAACTATCAATACAATCAGAGTGTTTTGCCAATTATTCGGGGGCCCACTTGCAATATCCTCACGGCCCACCAGTGCCCCGGGCCCACAGGTTGAGAACCACTGTCTTATGCTATATTCCGTTCCAACAGTTCCGTTGTGTACTGTACATAATGCGCGGCGGTAATTGCTGTCTTGTTAGCATGTAAGTAAATGTCCAACCAGCCATTGTTCCTCCAAACATCAAAAACCCATGACCAAACCGCGGTCAGACTGATGCAATTACGTTTAATCAGATTCAATGTTCCTCTATTGTATGAAAAACTGCCTCTTCAGCTAAACAAAATGTGTGTCATCGTGGAGGCATACGGGGTAAACCGGCCCGCAGAACACGAACACAACAATTATTGTTGCAAAGTAACCCAGCGTTTCTCAGTGTTTCCATGAGATCTGGCTACAGTAAAGATGTCTTCTACATGATGTCGGACACGTCAGGACACCTGTTTGGTTTTAAATGTCTCTCTGTGTACAGTGACAAATTAATTGCATTTGTGCCGTTGGCTCATGTAAACAGAATGTGTATCTCATCGCTGCCGGGCGATGAAATACACATTATGTAACCGTTATGTCCAAAACGGTTTACTTTTCAGGAAATGGGGGGGGGGGCTGTGTTCCATTGGATCCAATGTAGTTATTATTCAGTCACAAGCTCTTGTTAATACTTTGCAATTGCTTCAATATTTTATAAAAAACCCACAGACATACTTAAAGCTGAACTTTCCTCTACTACCCCGGATTTTAACCCGGTTATTTGCGTGTAAGTGCTGACATTTTTACCATTGAGCTAATAGAGCCTGCCTGCTTGCTCAGGGGATAAATTCAATCTTGACCATCAGGTCGAAATACGTGTCAGATCCTGTGTCTAGGTGAGGCATGACCTTTTGACACGATCTAAATGTCTCAATAGAAGAGCAGGGAGACAAAATACAACCACCCCAATAGTATAAGTTATATTGTATTAACACATTGACTGCCATTGACGTCCATAGACGTCATTTGGTGTTCATAGTGATTGCGATAGAGGCCGCTCTTCCACAACCCGTGACTGATCCTGGGACTCCCGAAGAAGGATACACCCGGAAATCACCTGATCTAAACAAATTCCAGCCCGTCCGGTCTAACGTTATCAGATTTATAAAAATACATTTATCTCTGATTTCTTTTCCCAGATTGCATTTTGGGTGAAAACAAGTCATATTCAACTGCCGACAACTGACTAAAGAACGGAAGATTGTGGTTACAATTTGTATTTTCTGGATGATAGAAGAGACCCTCGTCCTGCCCCTAGACATCTGTTGTTTACATCTTCTTTGAAAAAAATATATAGTAATCTTAAGATTAGTAAAAACACTGGCGGTGGCGGATGAATGAATTCCTGGTAGTCAATGTGTTGACATACCCTACCATACAGATTGGACAAAAGGACATGTAATTAATAAAAACAAACTTACATAAGTACTTGGCCAATCTACAAGATCACAACGCGTCACACCACGATGCGTTGTGAGCTTGTATTTTTGCTACTTTCGCGTGGCACTCTTGTATGACGAAGTAGGGCATTCATTTACGAAAAAAATCTTCGAAAGAAAATGTTTCGGCCTGACAGCAACGAACAAGCCTTGATGGCTTTATTTTTCGAGTTTTTGTTTTTTGACTGGATATGAAAGTGATTAAGGCCCCAAAATCATTGCAGAATGACTTCGCACCCACCAGACAACAACATGAGCAAAACCCCCCCCCCCTCTCTCTCTCTCACCCGTTGTTTTTCTGAGTGTTGGCCTGCCAAGTTAACGCAATCTAAATTCTTTTACAGTGTGAAACTCAGCCCCTGGAACAGCGCTGAGACACAAGCCAGCGACCACAGTGCCAGGGCCTGTTTAGAGGCCAAGGAAGGAACTCATCCCAACAGAGGGTTAAGAAACACATGAATATGAAATCAAAGCCAGGCTATAGTGGTGGAAAAGCAACTAAGTATGTTTACTCAAAGTAACTTGTACTGAAGAGGGACTTACTTACTTCTTATCTCCATATATATTTTATAATGAAAAATATTTTTTATATATATTTTTTTTCTCGTAAATTAACACCCGACTTAATCATACTACAGCGTCACACAAAAGCACCAAAAGTAGTAGATCTACAAGCTTTAAACGTGGCGCGATGGATAAAAAGCACTATTTACCAATTATAGATCGGCTATTTTTGTCAGATTATTACCCCCACAAAATTGGGAAATACCAATCATTCACGTTTTGTTATTGTAAGTATTGTAAGGGCAGCTGAGTGCTTAGTGAGCCCGACTGGGCAACCAGAGGTCCTGCTTGTCGCCGGTTTGAATCCAGGCCAGTACAGCAATGTGTCACTGAGCAGGACTCTTACCCCTAATTGCTCCCAGAGCGCCGTAAAACGACACTCATTGCTCCTAGTAGTTATAGGATGGGTAAACATACAGTGACAAAAAACACCCCATGGAGTGAGGACTAAATTAGTATTAGTATATTTTGATAATATTTCTACATTGTGGTATTGCTACTTTAACTTAAAAATCAGAGTACTTCTTGCACCACTATTTAGGGGCCAGGACCCAGGGTTATAAGAGAGACATGAATATGAAATTAAAGCCAGGATACTGAGGAGTACAGCTGTGTTGAATTTAAGTGATTATCATACAAGAGAACATCCTCAGTGGCTGTATGATGATGTGAGATGATTAGTGGGGGAAGAAGTACTCTGATTATTATTCGTTTTACTTAAGTAAAAGTAGCCACAATATACGCTGTTGCAAGTAAAAGTTCTGTATTCAAAAAGTTGTCTTGAGGCATCAAAATATTATGCTTTAAAGGGCCAAAGTCAAAGTCTTGGGTCGGTCGCAAATGTCAAAGTTACTTTCAAGGTCAACATTTTTTTCACATTGAGAGCTTGTAGATCTGCTATTTTCAAATAGCCAAAGTATAAAATAGGGGGCTTAATTGGTTAATGTATGTTTTGTATTAATAATCTAAATCTACAAAGTAACTTGTAACTAAACCTGTAATTGTAATGGGAAAAAAACTACAATATTTGCCTCTGAGATGTAGTGGAGTATAAAGTAGCCTATCAAAAACAATAGCAATACTCAAGTAAAGTCACAGTACCTCAAATTCTGTACAGTACTTCAGTACATGTCCTTAGTTACTTACTTTCCTCCACTGACCCTTTCACCACTGAAACTAAAATCTCACTCTCTCTAAAGGACAATTCACACCAAGCACTATAACTGTCTATAACTATAAAGATAATAGTAGATAATACAAATCCAGAGCCCAAACCACAATAACAAAGACAATGGTGGTTTTTCGATCGAATCAATTGAATACTTTATCAGTCAGAAATGTAAACAGCACGTGGTACAGTAAGACGTCAAGGCTAAAAGGATAACACGAAAAAGTCCGGGGGACTTGTTTCCATTGTGGTCCTATGTATTCAATTCATCAACTTGGACGATGCATTTCTATGGTTTATTGTACGTGAGTAAATGTACTTGACACCACGCTGGCGACGCTCCACTTCCCCTCTGGTTCCAGGAGGAGTGATACTCACACTGGGACTCAGTGATCTCAGCTCTTTGGCCAGGAGCATGACAGCAAGGCTGATCTAAGGCATGATAATATTAATAACATGGGTAATCATTTTTGATCGTTTGATTGCGACGGGGTTTTGGCCTGACCCCTCGTCGGTCCAATGCTGATCCTTTGCTTTCCTCCGTCTGCGTTAGGGAAGAGACAGTTTCATGTAAACACTCGTCTCGCACCGTAAGGCTGTGGTTAATTATTTTCATAAGACTGATTGTTCTGTATAGAGTAAAAGAATGTACATCGAGGGGTCGTGTAAAGTGATATTTTCTGGGTAAAACGCGAAGGTTTGTTGTTAAAAAGTCAAAGCTCTATATTCTGAGAGTAATCATTGCTATGGATCTGTGTTTCTCAAGATTCTTTGGGGCCAGTGCCCCCTATCCAATATCCAGGTCCCCCACACCCAATTCAAAAGTAAGCTTTATTTTGAGTTTTAATGTTGTTTATATCATTTAGAAAACATCTCATCGATTTCCAAATATCAGATTTCACGTTAAACTGCACTGTTACCATGTGATTATCAGGTAGTTATTAGCCTACTAGAATTGTATGGATGTCAGGCCCTGTCACACCAGGCCCCTCTCACAGCATTGAATGACAGGGCTGTCATGGCCCTGTCACAGGCTCTGTCATGTTACCTGCATGGTAACATGGTGTCAGGCCACAAAACAACCATTTCTCTGATGAGGACCAGGAACATTGTCCTCATCAAGATCTATTTTGTTGCTGTCTGACAGAAACACCATATTTTAACTTTTTTGTGTTTTTTCATAAATGAGCGCCCTACTTGATCATACTACAGCATCACACAAAAGCATCAAAAGTAGTAGATTCACAAGCATGAAGCAACACATTTTGAGCGTGTCGATCTGCTACATTTGCTATTTTTGAATTTGAATCCTGATCAGTAACATTTTTGGACATATGAGGTTTCCACCTGACAGAGACAATCAAATCCTACTATACTTGTGCGAACACTTGTCCCTCTCACGTATAGTAATAGAAGTTAAGAAGTAGGCCTACACACACACGCGTGCACACAAAGTGATGCTTGTTTGACCCGATCACACGACGCGAAGCGAGATCTCTCTCATCGCAGCGCAATTGCTGAGGGCCAAGGACCTCCTTGAAATCACAAATCCTCCTAGCAGAGAAGCAGGAGCTTGTCAAAACCCACCCACCCAGTGGGTGCAGAGAGGACCCCTGGGCTGAGTCAATAAATAGCACAGCCATCTGATGGAGAGAGAGAGAGAGAGAGAGAGAGAGAGAGAGAGAGAGAGAGAGAGAGAGAGAGAGAGAGAGAGAGAGAGAGAGAGAGAGAGAGAGAGAGAGAGAGAGAGAGAGAGAGAGTTAGACCACTATGGCTTTTTTGGAGAGACGCTGGGTTTATTATTACGGCGCTGATAAGATAAGCTTCTGGCACATGTTCCTGAAGATAGAGTCGTTGGGTTGGAATAGCAGACTAAGTGGAGCCATGTCCACAAGCTCTTATATATGTTTCTATATTGTTCATTTGCCTTTTTTTTAGAGCCTGTGTTGAAAGTATCCCACTGCAGTATGGTTCCTGAAACATGGAACAACTAGAAAAAAGTGCTCCTCGGAGCACAGGTCTCCGCCAGGTCAGGTAGGTTATTGTGGGCCAGCAATGTTCGGAATTCGCCGATCAGGCTGGAATATGAAAAATCAAACGGATCCATCTTGATCACTTGACTATAGAGATAATGTGTACCGATTCGCGTGATGGTTGGACAACATTTGTAGGAGTAATAAACTGGTGGCGCTATAATAGGGCAATGTTAAAAGGGTGGCATTTGTTCCTCAACGTAGTGCGAATGTGCGTGCAAAGTTTCACCACAATTGGACGCTGCATTCATGATTTGCATAAGTCAGACTCTGCCTCCTGGGAATGTGTGTGCAAAATTTCACGGAAATCACACACCGTGTCCATGATTTGAGGCATTTTGTTCAAAACGGAGCACTCCTGCAAACTTTGGAAGCCAATCTTAGCCAATTGGGATGGAATATGAAAACTCTGAAAGACTTCTTGTTTTTCTAAATTTCTATACTGTGTACCGATTTGTGTGATGTTTGGACAAAATCTGTAGGAGTACTGTAAAATAACTGGTTTAAAAAAAATTGGCCTCCTGATGGCACTATAACAGGCCCATGTGAAACATTTTGGGCAGAGATTCAGGACGGACGGACGGACGGACGGACGGGGTGCAAAACATAGTCTCGGCCATGCCTTTCGGCCTGGCGGAGACAATGAAGAGGGAACCCGACAAGCATCTTGATGCCACCTATAGGCTACCGCTCTACAAGCCAATCTACAAGCTCTCACCGCGTCGCGATGTGACAAGCTTCTACAGTAGATCAGCCATTTTCACTATTTGTCATACGAAGAAGTATATACAGTAGTGCTTATAGTTAAAAACATATACACCCCTTTGTTGTTGTTTTGTGGTTAGTTGTTTTTTTTTACAAACAAACCCTGTTCCAGACAATGAAAGGGCCCTCTCCCCTCTTTCCAAACATCCTTCAGCCACCGTTTAAAAAAGGCTTTAAAGTCTGAATTTCACGCAGCATGTTCCCGTTTCCTTTTTTGTTCTCTCTAGTCTTTGACCGCGATTGTTTGTTGCTTTTTCTATCTCGTGATTTTCTGCATTGTTTTGTTTACCCTGCCCGCAGCAATGCATGGCAGGCTGTTGTATAATCACCACACTGTCGTGTCTGTCTGTCTGTCTGTCTGTCTGTCTGTCTGTCTGTCTGTCTGTCTGTCTGTCTGTCTGTCTGTCTGTCTGTCTGTCTGTCTGCTTGCCTATAAACAAAACAATTCAAGTACGGAATTGAATTGTTTTGTTCACGGGTGACTACTTAGTAAAGTAGCTGCCCACCACCACATCTGGGGGGGTTCAAATTCACCGCGGTGCATCCGGCATCCAACAAAATTGGCCCGTACGTGTTCGGGGGAGGGAAGCCGGGCAGGGAGGGTGATATTTGTCACTGCCACGTACACCTGTCAGTGGGGAGTGCTGAGCGGGAGGAGTAGGACGAAGGCTCTACGTCCTCCGAGATGCTTTCCCGGTTTTAACGGGTTAAACTCCGCCCCAGAACAAATCTCCCTGCTCATTAGCCTCAAGTGGCTCAGAGTGGAGGAGCGATCATCACATCATGTGTATGGTCCACAGGATTGTAAATGAGGTGGTCCGCAAAATATCAATTCGATTACTTGTGTAATTGACTAGATATATGTCACCTGGTGCCACCAGTGTAAGTAATGTCACATGAGAGCACGCCACGTTCCAGCAGTATGCTCAGAATGTTTTCGTTGGACGTTTGAAAGCGGACGAATGAAAAGGTCCATTTGACAGGACAAATTAAGAGCTTATTAAAACGTGGGCCAAGCCACCAGGCCAACTTCAACATCACCCCCCGTCCAGCAAAATGTCAGCTCTTCAAATAGGAGTGGAGAAAGTGCAGTGACACTGAATAATACATAATTTCTATCATCCATCATGAAGGGAACCGGGCCAGTGTTATATTTGTCCAGTGGAGCTCAGATTTAGTTTTTACTTAAGTAAAAGTATTGCGATACGATACATCTCTGTCGGGTGGAAACCTCATACATGTATACATGTCTGTCCAAAACTGTTACTTTTCAGGATACAAATTCAAAAGTAGCAAAAGTAGCAGATCGCCAGGTTTGGAGCTTGTAGATCGGCTACTTTTTATGCTTTTGTGTGACGCTTGTATGATCAAGTAGGGCGTTAATTTACGGAAAAACACAAAAAGTTAGAATAATGAGATGATAGGTTTCTGCCTGACAACAGCCAATACCACAATGTGAAAAATATTCTGTTACAAGTGAAAGAACAGTATTCAAACGTTTACTTGAATAGATGTACAAGCGTATTGGCATCAAAAGTAAAGGTACTCAAGCTCACAACGTGTCACGATGTGACGCGTTGTGAGCTTGTACAATGTACAGCATATGTAGCTATTTGTGAACACACAAAGTATAAAGTTAATTGGTTAGTTGGTATGTTTGGTACTATAATAATAATAATCTAAATCTACAAAGTAGGTTTAATTGTAGGGGAGTAAAAAGTACAATATTTGCCTCTGAGATGTAGTGGAGTAGAAGTATTAAAGTATTGAAAAAAGGAAAGACCAAAGGATGACGTCACCCATTTTCAACCTATCTTCATATAATTGGTCCTCACTAATGCTCATTATAATTTGGTACCATTTCTGTGTACTCTCTGTGTCTCAGAGGAGGACTGTGGACAGAAACCTACCTACCAGTGACATCATCAATGGGGAATCCAAGCTAACAGAAACTGCAGACTTTCTGTTCCTGGAAAGTTAGCATGCTATAATGGAAGCCATTATTATTAAGCTAATACGAATAAATATTTAAAAAAATCTTGTTTAAAAAAACAGCAACTGCCTAATGATGATGACACTCGTAGGCGGGTTTCTGCACTGTCCACAGACCGAGTAGAAAAAAATGGTATAGGCTCCTACGTATATTATCATATCAAATGGAGGAAGTTATCTTTAAAAGTTCAGAGATTTATAATGGAGGCGGATGGAAGGTTTTGGGACCTCAAAAAAACACTTTCACCTAGAAACTCCATTCACAGTTCAAAAATCCACCTTACTGTGGACATGCATGCTTGAGATTTTTTCTTTGAAATCATTTGTAGTTTTGGAGATATTTAACTTTAAGCGCCCCATGCATTGTTAATGCGGCAATGGACATTTAAAGGCAGGCTTACAACTACATACTTACGCCTAGTAACCTCATTTATCTTTAAAACGTTCATCTTACTGTGGACATGTTTGCCTGAAAAGGAATCTTTGAAATGTTGCATAGTTTTAGAATTGTACTCCTTTAAAAGTTCAGAAATTTATAATGGAGGCGGATGGAAGGTTTTGGGACCTCAAAAAAACACTTTCACCTAGAAACTCCATTCACAGTTAAAAAAATCCACCTTACTGTGGGCATGCATGCTTGAGATTTTTTCTTTGAAATCATTTGTAGTTTTGGAGATATTTAACTTTAAGCGCCCCATGCATTGTTAATGCGGCAATGGACATTTAAAGGCAGGCTTACAACTACATACTTACGCCTAGTAACCTCATTTATCTTTAAAATGTTCATCTTACTGTGGACATGTTTGCCTGAAAAGGAATCTTTGAAATGTTGCATAGTTTTAGAATTGTACTCCTTTAAAAGTTCAGAAATGTATAATGGAGGCGGATGGAAGGTTTTGGAACCTAAAAAAAAACTTTCACCTAGAAACTCTATTCACAGTTCAAAAAATCCACCTTACTGTGGACATCCTTGAGATGTTTTACTTTGAAATGATTTGTAGTTTTTGAAATATTTGACTTTAAGCGCCCAATGCATTGTCAATGGAAATGGATATTTAAAGGGAAAAGGGTACAACATTTGATAGGCTAAGTTAACAGAACAAGTCAGAACCTCTGTGGTGCAATGGTGACCAACTTTCGTTTCGGTGGTGACCCAATGGTGAAAAAACAAATTTACTAAGTCCAGAGCTCGATGAATGTTAGGGACCAAAAAAAGAGTCACTACTACCAATCAACTCTAAATTGCCTGAAACTTACTCCTAACAGGTTTTTGGGGGGACGATTTTGGCCTCCACACTTAGTGATTTTTTCGGATTTAACTTTCGTTTCGGTAAAATAAATGTACTAAGTCCAGAGCTCGATGAATGTTAGGGACCAAAAAAAGTCACTACAAAGTACTACCAATCAATTCTAAATTACCTGAAACTTACTCCTAACAGGTTTTTGGGGGGACGATTTTGGCCTCCACACTTAGTGATTTTTTCGGATTTAACTTTCGTTTCGGTAAAATAAATTTACTAAGTCCAGAGCTCGATGAATGTTGGGGACCAAAAAAAGTCACTACAAAGTACTACCAATCAACTCTAAATTGCCTGAAACGTACTCCTAACAGGTTTTCGGGGGGACGATTTTGGCCTCCACACAATGCGGCAATGGACATTTAAAGGCAGGCTTACAACTACATACTTACGCCTAGTAACCTCATTCATACTTTAAAATGTTCATCTTACTGTGGACATGTTTGCCTGATAATGAATCTTTGAAATGTTGCATAGTTTTAGAATTGTACTCCTTTAAAAGTTCAGAGATTTATAATGGAGGCGGATTGAAGGTTTTGGGGCCTCAAAAAAACACTTTCACCTAGAAACTCCATTCACAGTTCAAAAAATCCACCTTACTGTGGACATGCATCCTTGATATGTTTTACTTTGAAATGATTTGTAGTTTTTGAAAATAGTTGAAATATTTGACTTTAAGCGCCCAATGCATTGTCAATGGCAATGGATATATAAAGGGAAAAGGGTACAACATTTTATAGGCTAAGTTAACAGAATAAGTCAGAAACTCTGTGGTGCAATGGTTTAGATACAGGACTTGCAACCAGAAGGTTACCGGTTCAAATCCAACTAGGACAGGTTTCCAACTATTACCCGACTCTTGCACCTTTATCTGATCTTTCACTGAAGTGCGTGCAAGAGACCATAAAAGTATGTACCATGGTGGAGCAGTGGTTAAGATTCAGGCCTTGCATACTGAAGGTCCTAAGTTCAAATCCCACAAGGACATCTTTCTAACTTTTACTTGGGGCTTTTACCTTTATCTAATCTTTCAGAAATGTCCACGCAAGTCAATAGAACAGGAAAGAACCTCTGTGGTGCAGTGGTTTGGATACAGGACATGCAACCAGAAGGTTGCCGGTTCAAATCCAACCAGCACACTTTTCAAACTTTTACCCGACTTTGCAACTTTATCTGATCTTTCACTGAAGAGCGTGCAAGAGACCACAGAAAGTATGAACATCAAATTTCTCTTTTGGGCCTTGAGTCCCAAGACTCAAGACCCAAAAGAGTCTTGAGTCGAACGCATTCGATCCAAGTAGACATCAAATTTCTCTTTTGGGCCTTGAGTCTTGGGACTTAAGCTCTTGAGTCTTGGGCCCTCTTGGGCCCTCTACTGGCCCTCTACTGGCAGTGACGTCACACTTCGGTGCTCTATATCCATTGCCATTGGTCAATGCGGAAATGGACATTTAAAGGCAGGGTTACAACTACATACTTACGCCTAGTAACCTCATTCATACTTTAAAATGTTCATCTTACTGTGGACATGTTTTCCTGAAAAGGAATCTTTGAAATGTTTAATAGTTTTAGAATTGTACTCCTTTAAAAGTTCAGAGATTTATAATGGAGGTCGATGGACGATTTTGGGACCTCAAAAAAACACTTTCACCTAGAAACTCCATTCACATTTCGAAAATTCCACCTTAGTGGGGACATGCATGCTTGAGATTTTTTCTTTGAAATCATTTGTAGTTTTGGAGATATTTAACTTTAAGCATCCAATGCATTATTAATGCGGCAATGGACATTTAAAGGCAGGCTTACAACTACATACTTATGCTATAGTAACCTCATTCATACTTTAAAATGGTCATCTTACTGTGGACATGTTTGCCCGAAAAGGAATCTTTGAAATGTTACATAGTTTTAGAATTGGGTAGCACTTTACAATAATGACCCGTTATAAAGCATTTATAAACGTTTATAAGTAGTTTGTAGACTATTAACAAATCATTAACAACCTGTTTATTGACATTCGTAAATGATTACTAAAACCTTTATAACTACGGTTACAAATCATTTGTAAAGTATTATTAAGTAGTGAACTATTCATGAATAAGCCATTTATATACATCTGTAAATGATTATTAAATCATTTGTAACTGATGTTACATAATATATACAAGCTATTGGTAGCTTGTTCATGTTTAACATATGCTTTGTTAAACATTCCTAAAGTATCTATAAATCCTTAGTACATGTTATTATGTGCCCTATAGTAAAGTGAAGACAGTTCATCATTTACAACTGTCTGTTAATGTGTTTGTTCATGTTTAACATGCTTTGTAAAACATTCCTAAAATATCTATAAATCCTTTGTACATGTTATTATGTGCCCTACAGTAAAGTGAAGACAGTTCATCATTTATGACTGTCTGTTAATGTGGACTTTCTCCTTACCTGTTGCAAACTACCTGGCTTTCATGAATGCAGACACCAAACAATTACTAGAATTATCATTCATGTTAAGCAAATGATGCGTAAGACATTCGTAATGAGTATGTAAACCATTTGCAGACGTTATCATGAGCCTGAGCCTAGTTGCTTCTTTTGGGCTTGTTTTCATAGACCTGTCCGCTTGTTTCTTTTGCAAAATCTGGCAACACACTGATTACCTGCATTACACCTGCAGTAGCCTACTAGGGAGGAAGTGAACAGTGATGCAGTTGCAGACTGGACAGAAATATGTCTAATTCATGTTTTATGTGTTTTAACTGTCTTGTTGCAGGTGATCGAGGTAACATAAAATGGCTAATCTTACACACATGAAGTAGCATTATGACTAGGGGGTATTTTGATGGTGGCTGTTTGTATCCACAATGTTTGTTTTGATGTGTAGGCTAGTAATGTCCTCCATGCTTAGCAGTTTAGCTTAGCAGCTAAAGCTAACTTGCACTGGGAGGTGGTGACTGCAGAGGCTCCAAGCTGCTACTCTGTGATTCTGTTGTGATTAATTTCTTTGTTTAAATGTCAGTGTGTGTGCTGTGGCCAAGAGTTGCTACATTTTATATCTTAATAAATTGTTGTATACTTGTATACTATATAACGTTACTTTTGCCACTTTTTGATGTCACATGTTTTACTAATCACTGTTAAACATGAAATAATAATGCATAGTCTTCACTTTACAACAAGGCCCATGATAACGTTAGCAAATGGTCAACACACTCTTTACGAATGTCTTACGAATCATATATTAAACATGAAAGATAATTCTAGTAATTGTTTGGCATCTGCATTCATGAAAGCCAGGTAGTTTGCAACAGGTAAGGAGAAAGTCACATTAACAGACAGTTGTAAATGATGAACTGTCTTCACTTTACTATAGGGCACATAATAACATGTACTAAGGATTTATAGATATTTTAGGAATGTTTTACAAAGCATATGTTAAACATGAACAAGCTACCAATAGCTTGTATATATTATGTAACATCAGTTACAAATGATGTAATAATCATTTACAGATGTATTATACATGTCTTATTCATGAATAGTCATAAAATACCTTTATAGATGATTTGTAACCGTAGTTATAAAGGTTTGAGTAATCATTTACGAATGTTTTTTTTTTCGGATTTAACTTTCGTTTCGGTGGTGACCAACTTTCGTTTCGGTAGTTTGATTACAAAATGTAAGTTGTGTAAAAAATAATCTGACTATACTGAGTTGTTATTTGTTTGTTTAAGTCAGGCTATACTCTACTCAGAGTCATAAGTTTATAAAATGTACTAAAGTACAGTGAACGTCTGTGCGGTTTGTCTTCATCACTGAAAATAACGTACATGTAAACTGATATAAAACTGCTATCATGTGCAGTTGGGGTGAAGAAACACAACCATTTCACTCCTAATAATACCTATTTGATTTGACATCCTGACTTGCTGCTGTAGCTGAGGCTTGAACCTGTTACCTGCGGCTCATTAGGCAGTGACTCTATCCATTCACCTACAGCTGTTTCCTTGGAATCTGTGGTTCTGAAACGTTTTGTTGTCAACCCCCCAAATTGACATGTATTTGGGCAGTGGACCCCAATGTGAAAAGATGTAGTGTCAGGGCCCCCCATGAAAAAGATTTATATTTATGCTGTAACACATTTTTTTAAAGTTATTTGTCTTGTTTGTTGTTCACGTCAAAGCACCAGGAAGGCTGTACTTGTCAGCCATCTGTTAGCTCAATGGGTTGAGATGCAGTATTCATGATCCAGAGGCCATGAGTTCAAATCCCATTGATGTCTTTCCTATGATTCTTTCCTTTGCAGACTGGCTTCCAGAAGATCAACTGAAAACTACCAGGAAGGCTATATTTGTCATCCAACTGTTAGCTCAATGGGTTGAGACGCAGTATACATGATCCAGAGGCCATGAGTTCAAATCCCATTGATGTCTTTCCTATGATTCTTTCCTTTGCAGACTGGCTTCCAGAAGATCAACTGAGAACTACCATGAAGGATGTACTTGTCAGCCATCTGTTAGCTCAATGGGTTGAGACGCAGTATTCATGATCCAGAGGCCATGAATTCAAATCCCATTGATGTCTTTCCTATGATTCTTTCCTTTGCAGACTGGCTTCCAGAAGATCAACTGAAAACTACCAGGAAGGCTATATTTGTCATCCAACTGTTAGCTCAATGGGTTGAGACGCAGTATACATGATCCAGACGCCATGAGTTCAAATCCCTTTGATGTCTTTCCTATGATTCTTTCCTTTGCAGACTGGCTTCCAGAAGATCAACTGAAAACTACCAGGAAGGCTGTACTTGTCAGCCATCTGTTAGCTCAATGGGTTGAGACGCAGTATTCATGATCCAGAGGCCATGAGTTCAAATCCCATTGATGTCTTTCCTATGATTCTTTCCTTGAGTGGGTTCGATTCCCACTCCGAGTCATGTGTCCCCGGTAACTTAGGGCAACGGATAAATTGACTGATATCCTTCGTGATGCTTCCCTTTGCAGAATAACTTCTAGAAAAACAAGTTAAAACCACCAGGAAACCTGTAACTCTCAGCCAACAGCATAGCTCAACTGGTAGAGGGTCTGTCCAATAACATGACTTGACTTGAGTGGGTTCGATTCCCACTCTAGTCAAGTGTCCCCGGTAACTTGGGGCAATGGATAAATTGACTGATATCCTTAGTGAAGCGTCCCTTTGCAGACTAACTTCTAGAAAAACAAGTTAAAACCACTAGGAAACCTGTAACTCTCAGCCAACAGCATAGCTCAACTGGTAGAGCGTCTGTCCAATAACATTACTTGACTTGACTTGAGTGGGTTAGATTCCCACTCGAGTAAAGTGTCCCCGGTAACTTGGGGCAACGGATAAATTGACTGATATCCTTAGTGATGCTTCCCTTTGCAGACTAACTTCTAGAAAAACAAGTTAAAACCACCAGGAAACCTGTAACTCTCAGCCTACAGCATAGCTCAACTGGTAGAGCGTCTGTCCAATAACATGACTTGACTTGACTTGAGTGGGTTAGATTCCCACTCGAGTCAAGTGTCCCCGGTATCTTGGGGCAACGGATAAATTGACTGATATCCTTAGTGATGCTTCCCTTTGCAGACTAACTTCTAGAAAACAAGTTAAAACCACCAGGAAACCTGTAACTCTCAGCCAACAGCATAGCTCGACTGGTAGAGCGTCTGTCCAATAACATGACTTGACTTGAGTGGGTTGAACTGGATTTGAACCAGCACACTCCTACAAGTTATTCTACGGATATCAGTCAATTTATCCGTTGCCCCAAGTTACCAGGGACACTTGACTCGAGTGGGAATCGAACCCACTCAAGTCAAGTCAAGTCATTGGACAGACGCTCTACCAGTTGAGCTATGCTGTTGGCTGAGAGTTACAGGTTTCCTGGTGGTTTTAACTTGTTTTTCTAGAAGTTATTCTGCAAAGGGAAGCAGCACGAAGGATATCAGTCAATTTATCCGTTGCCCCAAGTTACTGGGGACACATGACTCGGAGTGGGAATCGAACCCACTCAAGGAAAGAATCATAGGAAAGACATCAATGGGATTTGAACTCATGGCCTCTGGATCATGAATACTGCGTCTCAACCCATTGAGCTAACAGATGGCTGACAAGTACAGCCTTCCTGGTAGTTTTCAGTTGATCTTCTGGAAGCCAGTCTGCAAAGGAAAGAATCATAGGAAAGACATCAAAGGGATTTGAACTCATGGCCTCTGGATCATGTATACTGCGTCTCAACCAATTGAGCTAACAGTTGGATGACAAATATAGCCTTCCTGATAGTTTTCAGTTGATCTTCTGGAAGCCAGTCTGCAAAGGAAAGAATCATAGGAAAGACATCAATGGGATTTGAACTCATGGCCTCTGGATCATGAATACTGCATCTCAACCCATTGAGCTAACAGATGGCTGACAAGTACAGCCTTCCTGGTAGTTCTCAGTTGATCTTCTGGAAGCCAGTCTGCAAAGGAAAGAATCATAGGAAAGACATCAATGGGATTTGAACTCATGGCCTCTGGATCATGAATACTGCGTCTCAACCCATTGAGCTAACAGATGGCTGACAAGTACAGCCTTCCTGGTGCTTTGACTTGAACAACAAACAAGACAAATAACTTTAAAAAAATGTGTTACAGCATAAATATAAATCTTTTTCATGGGGGGCCCTGACACTACATCTTTTCACATTGGGGTCCACTGCCCAAATATATGTCAATTTGGGGGGTTGACAACAAAACGTTTCAGAACCACAGATTCCAAGGAAACAGCTGTAGGTGAATGGATAGAGTCACTGACTAGTGAGCCGCAGGTAACAGGTTCAAGCCTCAGCTACAGCAGTAAGTCAGGATGTCAAATCAAATAGGTATTATTAGGAGTGAAACGGTTGTGTTTCTTCACCCCAACTGCACATGACAGCAGTTTTATATCAGTTTACATGTACGTTATTTTCAGTGATGAAGACAAACCGCACAGACGTTCACTGTACTTTAGTACATTTTGTAAACGTATGACTCTGAGTAGAGTACAGCCTGACTTAAACAAACAAATAACAACTTAGTATAGTCAGATTATTTTTTACACAACTTACATTTTGTAATCAAACTACCGAAACGAAAGTTGGTCACCACCGAAACGAAAGTTAAATCCGAAAAAATCATTTGTAAATGATTACTAAAACCTTTATAACTACGGTTACAAATCATCTATAAAGGTATTTTATGACTATTCATGAATAAGACTTCAATCAGAAACACTCTCGTCTTAGTAGATAAAGAACCATTTATTGCCACAAATGGAATACAGTTAAGCTTGGCGTTAAAGCTCCACTCTTGGGAGAATATTCACTGAATTTTGTCGAAGCAGCCTGCTAAGCATATATTCAGAGAATGCTTTAGCAAATCCCCCATAGGGATACAATGACAACAATAAGCAATACATTAACATATTAGTTAGAATTAGCAGATATACATGATAAACAGAAGTATTTGAGCCTAGCAAGATTTTAAACAGCAGATATACATGATAACCACAAGTATTTGAGCCTAAGCCAGACTCTAACAAAGCAGATATACATGATAATCACGAGTATTTGAGCCTATGGCAGACTCTAATCAAAAGGTGGAGGCTGGGGTGGAGGAGGAGCTAGCAAAATGCATTGGTTCAGCAACCAAGAAAGACCTAGAGAATATGAAGCCATATTTATAGGAACCTCTTTGCTCAAGCATGAGCTGTGATTGGATAATGAGTGTGTGATGTAATGACCAGCTGGGCTGTGAATGGGGAATAGAAAGCTGATGTTCACATCAGCTGACTGACTGCTGGTTACAGCTTTGGCGTGCACGACTTCCGTGTCCTGCATGAACTAACGCTATGCTTCATTTCAATCAGAAACACTCTCGTCTTAGTAGATAAAGAACCATTTATTGCCACAAATGGAATACAGTTAAGCTTGGCGTTAAAGCTCCACTCTTGGGAGAATATTCACTGAATTTTGTCGAAGCAGCCTGCTAAGCATATATTCAGAGAATGCTTTAGCAAATCCCCCAAAACCAATAAATGCATACTCTCTGGTTTCAGCCAAGCGGCAGCTAGGCTACTCAGAGAGTGCATAACAGAATTCCCCCCCAACACACGGAAGCCAACGCCAAGCCTAAAAAACGCCTTAATCAGTCATACTATATTATGTGAAGTAGCAAACCTGCTACTGACTTAAAATAGAATGCGCACGCATCCTGAAGTCATTCTACAAATTATGTGATAAGAGACTATGTGTCACAGCAAGCTTGCTGTGGACCTCAGCATTTAATTATTAAGCTATACTAAAAGAATGCAAGCATGCATCTTAAAATGAGGTCATCCTACAATTAATGAGATATATACTGTGTGTGTTCAACAGCCATGTTGATCCTGTACTTCAGGAGTGCTTTAAATGCAAGCATGCATTTGTGTGTTCAACAGCCCTGTTGATTCCTGAGCTTCAGGAGTTCCTCAGCATTTGATTGTTAAGCTAAACTAAACAAATGCAAGCATGCATCTTAAGACTATGTGTTCAACAGGCCTGATGAATGCAGAAACCTGTTGATTCCTGAACTCAGGAGTCCTAGACGGTATCGTAAAGCGATGCCCACTGCTATGTTGCACCGCGAATAGGATTCGAAAAGGACATTCTATTTCTTTTTAAAGAAATCTGATATATATAAATATATATATGTATATGAGGTCATCCTATGATGAATGATAACTAATGTTTATCATTCATGATAAATAAAGTGTACTAACTATGTGTAACAGCAGCTTGCTGTGGACCTCAGCATTTGATTGTTAAGCTATACTAAAAGAATGCAAGCATGCATCTTAAAACGAGGTCATCCTACAATTAATGACGTATATATACACTATGTGTGTGTTCAACAGCCATGTTGATCCTGTACTTCAGGAGTGTAGCCTACTTAACCAGAAAGTGTACTATAGGGTTGAGATTCCTTGGTTGCCCCTAGCAACGGAACGCCCCTGTAATCACCACTGATTAATAACATATGTGTGTAACAGCAGCGTGCTGTAACTCCCTATCCGCTCAGATAAGAGGGATGCAAGCATGCATCCGTAAAAGTCAACTATCTTCATCAGATGAACCCATGCCATTGCCAACCACTTTTGAATGCAGACTCTATTTAACCGTCTCCTCATACAGTACATGCCACTCATTGCTTTTTGAGCGACTTCAAGTTTAAGCCTAGACCAATGTAGCTGCACCAATGCAATGCGGAAATGAGTGAGAGGTATACAGCTGCGCAGCAGTCCACATCTTTTGTAGAGGAGACAGAGCCGGGCCGTGAACCATGACCCTGGCTTTCCCTTGTCGGTCAGGAAGAACATTAGTCTTGCCTCGCCAGAGGACGTCTTTGCAGATACTGGATCATGGAGAACAGAGACAAAACATGGTTTTAGTTAGGGTTAGGGTTAGAAATTATGACGTTTGCACCTTCCCCCCCCTGTCTGATTTACAGTGTTTAAGAGTTTAAGATGTTAAGTTCATCCTACAAAAGTGTGAAACTATGTGTAGCAGCAGCATGCTGCAGACCTCAGAAATGAATTCATCAAGCTAAACTAAATTAAAGTGTAAAATGTAATAACTATATGCAGCAGTAAGCATACTGCGGACCTTACCCATCACGCACAGATAAAGAAATGCAATACAAAACAGAATCATACTACCCAAATCAGTGCAGTGGAACCCAGCCAACACTTTCAGCAGCATACTTATGCCTGATGTCAATCTCAGATACGTAGATAGCGATCCACAAAAGCTTCAAGTTCCACAAGCATGCAGAACACCACCTAGATGAACTTTTGGAAAGACACACACAAGAGCAAGCATGCAAGCCTTCTCGTCTGGACGCTGTGGAGATCTGTAAGCAAACAGCTGGATTATCTCATTCACTCATGGTGAACGTAGTAGCGTTCATGGCTGCAGACCGGCAACCTGCTGCTTCATTGTGAATGCTGGAATCAAGCAGCTGAAGAGTACTGTAGCTGTACCGTTTGCAATAAGCAGACCGCAATGCATCTTTAAGACTTTGTTTGCAATAAGCAATTATTTTAAATTGCAATTATCATCATAAGTTTTCTTCTTTCTGCAACCATCCAATGAAACTTAACCCAGCAGCACCTGTATGAGTCAGAGACAAGTAAACCCCCTTTATCCTTGCAATGAATAATGACTATTATATGATTTCCGCCTTTCACCTGCTGTGTTTTTTGTCCAACTCGAGATGTGGCCAGACGGTGCGCACTTCCTTTAGTACTTAAACAGACAAAGTATGCATCTGAAAATATTTTTGTGAGAAATAAGCAATGCACTAGATAACGTGCCTCAGTCAGCAGGACTCCCTCTGTCTGCCCACTGCTGACACTATGTTACTATGTAGCAGTAACCTTTTTCCTGTAGCATGATTAACATTAGTATCCTCATCATAGTAGTAGCAGCTCAACTGCAGTAGAATGAGTAGCACGATAAAATAGTAGCAGCATTTAGCCAAAGCATGATTTATAGCTGTAATGTTAGCAGCAAGTATAAGTAGCTTTTTAGTAGTAGAATCAGTATCTCACACTTTTAGAACTAACAGCAACCCAACCTGAACCTTCCCGGCATCCGTGATGGAAAGAAGGTCATGCCATCAAAAGCCTTGGATCACCATAATAGCAGTCGCTCATAAACAAAACAGAAGCAGTGTGAATTCAAGCAATGAATATCCCTTTACAATGACATGGTTAGCTAAAAGTGAAGTAACATGCAATTAATTCAATGCACTATGAATCCGCTCCCTGCATCTAAGTCATAAGCTGATAGAATTGAAGCAGCAGAGAATCAGATTAACCTTTGCTTGCCCTCTAAATGGCACCCCCTGGAGGACAACCCACTACAATTGAAGCAATCGCCCCATTTCACAAGACTTTAAATCCACCATGAAGTAATTATCTATTTAAGCATCTGCAAACTAATCCACCCACATAATAGTTACCTGAACTTGAGCGATAAATTAAGTGAATAGAACAGGAATGCAGAAATAACAGCTTCACTGAGTGGATTATATTAACTTGAATATCCCCTGATAGTTGTGTACCTTATTTAACATGACATGATAGTTGTGTACCTTATTTAACATGACATGATAGTTGTGTACCTTATTTAACATGACAGTTACACTGCCATAATGCCTGCACATGACCAGTTAAGAAAGAAAACACCCTTGCCTTCACCTTATTCTCACACGGTAGCATTGAACTGAATTGACCATGATATGACTGTGTCAGTTGCATAGACTACAATACCCAAGATGCATGCTGTATTGTATGAGACTTCCTGATTACTCCCAAGGAGTAGTCACGTGACACCACCACGGCGTGTTGCCAGATTGTAAGAAAACAAGCGCCAAGTCTATAAAAATAAGTCGCAAAACAAGTGTTTAGAATATTAAACATTTTTTGTACCATGATTACATATGAATATGGGGTTCCTTCACATGAACCCTGTTTAGTAATCATATTTGCTAGTGACTTAACAGAACACAATCCCAAAGTCGCTTATAATAAGCAGACATGGCAACACTGATTTGATACACATGCTGTGATTTCCTTCCCTGGCTTGAATACATGTCTAAATTTTGACTTCTTGTCTTATATTATGCCCCGTTGCACACAGATTGTCTACGACAGCTTTGATAAGTATAAACATATTATAAAAGCATTTGTGCTAGCAGAGCACTACAACTGTTGGAAGCTCTGCTTGAAGCTTCAGCCAACTAGATGGTACTGCACCATGTATTGTGGGTATTCCCAGAGTCAAGAGTGCCTCAGCAGAACAGCATTAGAACTTAGAAGCAGTACTTATTTTGGAAAAATCAAACTTTCGGCCCAAAAAAGTAGCTCCATATATTCCTATACCTGAAGCCATAAAATGCTAAAATAGCCACGTTTCATTACCTGATGAAAGCTCTTTAAAACCACTGAAATGTCTTCTGCTGGGAATAAAATGAAGTAGCCTACATGGGGAGCAAGCTGCTGTGTTAACTTTGCAGCGCTGTACAAACAAATCAAAGTTTTTACATGGCAGCAAGCATGCTGTTAGCTTTAAGCTACAAACAATTCGAGCTTTCCACATGCTATGTTACCTTTAAGCTATAAACAATTCAAGCTTTCCACATGTTATGTTAGCTTTAGCTACAAACAATTCAAGCTTCCACATGGGAAGGAAGCATGCCATGTTAACTGTGCAGTTCTGTATAACAACAAAGATTCTACATGCAGCAGCATGCTATGTTAGCTTTTAGCTACAAATAATTGAAGCTTTCCACATGGGAAGCAAGCATGCTATGTTAACTGAGCATTGCTGTATAACAACACAGCTTCTAAACACATGGCAGCACGCATGCTATGTTAGCTTTAAGCTACAAACAATTGAAGCTTTCCACATGGGAAGCAAGCATGCTATGTTAACTGTGCAGTGCTGTATAACAACCAAGCTTCTAAATGCAGCAGCATGCTATGTTAGCTTTAAGCTACAAACAATTGAAGCTTTCCACATGGGAAGCAAGCATGCCATGTTAACTGTGCAGTGCTGTATAACAAACAAACTTCTAAATGCAGCAGCATGCTATGTTAGCTTTAAGCTACAAACAATTCAACTTACCACATGGTGAAGAGAGTAGCCTACAAACAAATCAAGCTTCTACTGTCTGGGCAGCAAGCATGCTGTATTAGCTTTGTGCTACAAACAATTCCTAATTTCTACATGGCAGCAAGCATGCTATTCGCTTAAGCTATGAGCACATTAGTGTTTGGCAGCAATAATAGAAGAAGCATTGCTGCTGTAGCAGTGGTAAAGTCAGCATCATAAGCAGACTCATCTCATATAGCACCAAAATATCATAGAGCACGCACAAAGCAGTAGATGAGCAGCAGATGAGCAGCAGATGAAGCTCGCAGCAGCTAGCAAAATGCATTGGTTCAGCAACCAAGAAAGACCTAGAGAATATGAAGCCATATTTATAGGAACCTCTTTGCTCAAGCATGAGCTGTGATTGGATAATGAGTGTGTGATGTAATGACCAGCTGGGCTGTGAATGGGGAATAGAAAGCTGATGTTCACATCAGCTGACTGACTGCTGGTTACAGCTTTGGCGTGCACGACTTCCGTGTCCTGCATGAACTAACGCTATGCTTCATATGTATAATACATCTGTAAATGATTATTACATCATTTGTAACTGATGTTACATAATATATACAAGCTATTGGTAGCTTGTTCATGTTTAACATATGCTTTGTTAAACATTCCTAAAGTATCTATAAATCCTTAATACATGTTATTATGTGCCCTATAGTAAAGTGAAGACAGTTCATCATTTACAACTGTCTGTTAATGTGTTTGTTCATGTTTAACATATGCTTTGTAAAACATTCCTAAAATATCTATAAATCCTTAGTACATGTTATTATGTGCCCTATAGTAAAGTGAAGACAGTTCATCATTTACAACTGTCTGTTAATGTGACTTTCTCCTTACCTGTTGCAAACTACCTGGCTTTCATGAATGCAGATGCCAAACAATTACTAGAATTATCTTTCATGTTTAATATATGATTCGTAAGACATTCGTAAAGAGTGTGTTGACCATTTGCTAACGTTATCATGGGCCTTGTTGTAAAGTGAAGACTATGCATTATTATTTCATGTTTAACAGTGATTAGTAAAACATGTGACATCAAAAAGTGGCAAAAGTAATGTTATATAGTATACAAGTATACAACAATTTATTAAGATATAAAATGTAGCAACTCTTGGCCACAGCACACACACTGACATTTAAACAAAGAAATTAATCACAACAGAATCACAGAGTAGCAGCTTGGAGCCTCTGCAGTCACCACCTCCCAGTGCAAGTTAGCTTTAGCTGCTAAGCTAAACTGCTAAGCATGGAGGACATTACTAGCCTACACATCAAAACAAACATTGTGGATACAAACAGCCACCATCAAAATACCCCCTAGTCATAATGCTACTTCATGTGTGTAAGATTAGCCATTTTATGTTACCTCGATCACCTGCAACAAGACAGTTAAAACACATAAAACATGAATTAGACATATTTCTGTCCAGTCTGCAACTGCATCACTGTTCACTTCCTCCCTAGTAGGCTACTGCAGGTGTAATGCAGGTAATCAGTGTGTTGCCAGATTTTGCAAAAGAAACAAGCGGACAGGTCTATGAAAACAAGCCCAAAAGAAGCAACTAGGCTCAGGCTCATGATAACGTCTGCAAATGGTTTACATACTCATTACGAATGTCTTACGCATCATTTGCTTAACATGAATGATAATTCTAGTAATTGTTTGGTGTCTGCATTCATGAAAGCCAGGTAGTTTGCAACAGGTAAGGAGAAAGTCCACATTAACAGACAGTCATAAATGATGAACTGTCTTCACTTTACTGTAGGGCACATAATAACATGTACAAAGGATTTATAGATATTTTAGGAATGTTTTACAAAGCATGTTAAACATGAACAAACACATTAACAGACAGTTGTAAATGATGAACTGTCTTCACTTTACTATAGGGCACATAATAACATGTACTAAGGATTTATAGATACTTTAGGAATGTTTAACAAAGCATATGTTAAACATGAACAAGCTACCAATAGCTTGTATATATTATGTAACATCAGTTACAAATGATTTAATAATCATTTACAGATGTATTATACATGGCTTATTCATGAATAGTTACTAATACCTTTATAGATGATTTGTAACCGTAGTTATAAAGGTTTTAGTAATCATTTACGAATGTCAATAAACAGGTTGTTAATGATTTGTTAATAGTCTACAAACTGCTTATAAACGTGTATAAATGCTTTAGAATGGGTCGTTACAAATGATTTAATAATCTTTTACAGTTGTATATAAATGGCTTATTCATGAATAGTTCACTACTTACTAATACTTTACAAATGATTTGTAACTGTAGTTATAAAGGTTTTAGTAATCATTTACGAATGTCAACAAACAGGTTGTTAATGATTTGTTAATAGTCTACAAACTACTTATAAACGTTTATAAATGCTTTATAACGGGTCATTATTGTAAAGTGCTACCTAGAATGGTACTCCTTTAATAGTTCAGAAATTTATAATGGAGGCGGATGGAAGGTTTTGGGACCTCAAAATAAACACTTTCACCTAGAAACTCCATTCACAGTTCAAAAATTCCACCTTACTGTGGTCACGCATGCTTGAGATTTTTTCTTTGAAATCATTTGTATGCATTGTTAATGCGGCAATGGACATTTAAAGGCAGGCTTACAACTACATACTTACGGCTATTAACCTCATTCATACTTTAAAATGTTCATCTTACTGTGGACATGTTTGCCTGAAAAAGAATCTTTGAAATGTTGCATAGTTTTAGAATTGTACTCCTTTAAGTAATTGACAGAGGTGGAAAATGTACTCAAATGTTTTACTTAAAGGAGTATTTTGGACTAAGGTTTTCTTACCTTTGCTATGATGTTATGATATCTTAGGATGAATGGTATAGTAGGAAAATGTCATAACTCCATCCCGGGTCCGCCACAGCGGGGAAAAAAAAAAAGAAATCTCGTCTAGCGAGACTTAGGTTGTTGTTTTTTTGCATAGTGTTCTGTCACTATGAACGTCAGATCTCAAAAAAAAAAAAAAAAAAAAGCTAAGATACTAGCTTAAAATACACAATATACTGTAGCGCAAGGCGTATTGGTGCACGTTTTAAGCTGTGGCGGACCTGGGATGGAGTTATGAAAATGTTCTACTGTACCATTCATCCTAAGATATAACGTCATAGAAAAGGTAAGAAAACCTTAGTCCAAAATTCTCCTTTAAGTAAAAGTATCAATACTGCTACGCAGAAGTAGGCTACTCTGTTACAAGTAAAAGTCCCGAATTCTAAATTTACTTGAGTAAAAGTACAAAAGTATTGGTATCAAAATGTTCTTAAAGTACAAAAAGTAAAAGTACTAAAATGTTTGAAAATAGCAGATCTATAACGCGTCGCATCGCGACGCGTTGTGGGCTTGTAGATCACCTATTTTCAAATAGCATATACTGTAGGTACAGTATAAAATAGGGCTAAAGTGGTTAATGTATGTTTTATAATGTAATAATTATTAAGTAACTAGTAACTAAAGTTTTCAAATAATTGTAGTGGAGTAAAAGTACAATATTTGTCTCTGAGATATAGTGGAGTAGAAGTAAAAGTACTGAAAATTGTACTAAAGTACAGTACTTGAGTACATGCACTTACTTAGTTACTTTACACCACAGGTAATTGAGTAATGTACTTCCACCACTGCCTGACGGCCAGCCGGAGGGGCCAGTGAATGAGATGTAGTGTGATCATAAAGTGAGGTTCAAACCAGACCCAGCCAAGCCTTTGGATGCGCCGTTGCTTTTCCAGCAAAGAGATGCATTGTTTCCATTAAATATGAGACAGCACCTCATCAGCGTTATAGCAGCGCTGTTCTCAGGCCCATGCCAGCGCTGTTAAATTCAAGGAGAGCGTTTGATCCCTGAAACCTGCCGCCGACACAGTACCAACGCACCGCTACCCCCTAGAACGATCTGGAGCGGGTGCAAACACACACACACACACACACGTATGCACACACGCACACACACACGCACTCACGCACGCACGCACACACACCACACAGTTAAATCCTCAGTGTAAAAATATGGCACGGAATGGACCCTTGCCCATTTTGTAACTTAGAGCGGTGGTTCTCAACCTGTGGGTCCCCACATGTTATGGCATCATGCTGCAATTTGAGGACTTTTAAGACCTTTTTAATACCTAAAAGAAACTGTAAGAGAGAAAAGAAAAAGACCATTATACTGCATCACAAGTAATCAACAAACTATACTATGAAAACTGGTCAAACATTGGCCTAATTGTCAAATAAGCTCACAACGCCAATGCCTCAACTCCTACAATTCCAAGTGCTTGTCAGGGTGGGGGGTCCCCAGTTCAAATATGATTATTTTGGGGGGACGGCCTGAAAAGGTTGAGAACCACTGACTTACAGAGGGTACAAGGGTCCATATGTGGTTCCAGTACATTCTCTGAATTAAAGTAACACTCAGTGAAGCTCCGGTCCAGTGTGTTATTTGCTAGGTCTACAGGTCAGTGGGGGTCCGGGGATCCACAGGGGGTCCTTGGAGAGCTACAGGCAGGTAACTGAGAAGTGTGTAGATTGCATTCGCAGAGATAGAAATGGTATTAAATGGCGGTGTGAGGCCTAATCGGTGGTTCTATACGAGAAAACAATGTTTCAAACATATTAAACGTTTTACACATTTGTGCAATATTTTTTTTATGAAAATAGCAATGAGCTATGAGCTTGTACAGTAGATCGACTATTTTCAAATAGCCAAGTGGTTGAACTGATTTTGATGCCATTTTAACTCATTTTGCTGCATAGGGAACCCCTGGACAGTGTTGCCAGATTCTGTGAGAGAAACAAGCAACCGGGTCTAGGAAAACCAGCTCAAAAGAAGCGACTATAGGGCCACATGAGCACTTTAACATAATATACATCAGCTATTTGAAAATAGCAGATCTACAAGCTCACAACGCGTCGCATCGCGACGCGTTGTGAGCTTGTAGATCGGCTATTTTCAAATACAATCTTGCGGGGAAATTATAATAAGCAGATCTGGCAACCCTGCCCCTGGAGGAACCCCCTCAAGGGCCCCTGGCGGTCGTCGGACCCCCACTTTGAGAACCTAATGCATATAAAAAACAAAAAAAGTCATCGTGGTCTCCAGTCATCTCAATCCTCCATACATGTGGCTAGCTCGCCAGTACTTTACACCCCTACACCCCTGCATCTGTCTTTAGTGCGTCCACAGCACGTACAGTAGGTACAGTAGGTGCAGTGACCGGCCACTGGCTGCGTCTTCTCCCCGACATACTGATGCTTGTTGGTTTAACCCATTCAATCCGGGAACGCATCTGTGTCATTTTAGATTTGAGCCAAAACCATTATTTTATACTTTGGCTATTCAAAAATAGTCTACAAGCAGATCTACAAGCTCATAGCGCGGCACGAGTGCTGCGCTATGAGCTTGTAGATCTGCTAATTTTTTTTTAAATCATGAAAGTCAAGGCCAAAATGATATGTTTTTGGCCGCCGATCCCGATCAAAATATGTTGTTCCAGGGACCCACCAGAAGCAAAGATTTGAGTTAGAAATGTTGTTTCAAAAAATATATGTAGGCTATTCAAAGATTTGCACAAATATTTTCGAAAATAGCAGATCTGTAAGCTCATAGCTTGTATATCTGCTATTTTTTAATAGCCAAAGTATAAAAGAATGGTTATAGCTCAAATCTAAAATGACACAGATGCGTTCCCGGATTGATTGAATGGGTTAACATGCTCGTCCTGGTTGATGTTTAGTACTGTACAGTATGTAGCATTCTGGTCACCTATCAAGGGATAATATTTTCTAGTCAACCTCATTAATGATTTGGAGTCAAGTCTACTTAGGTTTACTGCCATGACGCGAGTAGCCTAATGCTTAAGCTTACTTAACATGATCCAGTCATTTGAGTTGTCTGAATTGACATTTTATAGTTTTTTAATTGATGATTTTGTTATGTACAATACTTAGAAATGTTGAGGCAATTTTTTTCCTCATTTATTTGATGTAAAGGAAACTTATTACATTTTACAGTGCACTAACAGTCTGATTGTATTATGACTGTTTACCAACTTTGGAATCAACATGTTAGCTCTTGTCAAAACCACAAGCCTTTTTTTTTGTGTGTGCTCCCTAATGCTATTAGACAGGGAAGGATGTTTTAAATAATCTGGAATATATTATGAAATGGTTCAATCCCTTGTTTGACAGCAGACTGGGTTATAGGAAACAGCCAGGGTGGTCATGTGGAAAATGGGTTTGGGGGTAAAGAATGCTGGATGGAACCAAAATTACCTTCTATCATATATTTTTTTAAGACAATTTGTTTTTAAGGAGTGGGGTTTCCACTTTCTTTAATAACCTCAACCCTCCACAGGAGACACAGTAAAGAATTTAAGGAGGCTGGGCTTAGAGCAGCACTATAACACAGCTCACAAATGTTCTTTGCCTTGTCTCATTTTATCATGTCCAAACCACAGTGCAAAATATGACTCCATTACAGGTTTATGGTACATGTTTAATAATAATCATACCCACTGAAGATATGCAGGGATTAAAGCAAAAATAAAATCTAACGACTGAAAATATGTGCTAGGCCAAGTCCTAATCTGCCATTTGTGAAACAGCGTGAACACTAGCGCTGTGTTTCATAAACAATTTGCACAATATGTAAAGTTAGGATGTTTTGGTAGTAACAAAAATTGCAGATTGGGCTGTAACCCTTGCTTTTATGAGATATCAGAGATCATTTGGGGTTTCCTCTGAGATTGAACATGTACACTATTGCTAGTTTGGCCACTTGAAATACTCTTTCATTTTAAAATAACAAAAAAACTAAAAAGGGCTATCTACAAGCTTACAACGCGTCGCAGGGCATCAGTGGGACAGATTTTATAGGTGTGACTCACATGGTTGTGGAACCAATCTGTATTTGGATATTCATGTTTGATAGGCCTAGTAATGTGGTTCATGTGGTAAAATATATGATGGTTAAAGGAGGAGTTCACCCAAAAAATGACTTATTTTCTATCAATTGCACACCCTATGAAGCCTTGAATCCATGGATTATTTTTTGTTTTTGTCGCATTCCTAAGATAATAATTTGATTCTCGTCTAATGTATCCGGTAGGAGACACAAAGTAGATTATTTGTGTCTCCTACCCGAAATACACACGGTCATCAAATTATTGTCTTAGGAATGCCACAAAAACAAAAATAAATCCATGAAATCAAGGCTTCATGGGGTGTGTAATTGATAGAGAATAAGTCATTTTTTGGGTGAACTCCTCCTTTAAAGTTGTTTAAATATAATGCCTGATGAGCTTTAAGCTCACAATACAGTATAGCTGTGTAAAAAGTTAACCAGACCTCTCTGCACCCTAGTCAGAATCATCGATCCTTGAAACATACAATACTTTGTAGTCAAAAGTAGGACCGCCTTAGTGAGGTTTGAACCAATGACCTATGGGAACACTTCAGAGAACGTCTCAATACAGTGAGCCACAGCGTTCAAACACAGTTTCTTTAGTGCTTTACTGTAGGTGTAGTTCTGGATGTTAACACAGTGGAATGCTCTACAAACAGCCCTGAAAGTTCATACATTCCCCAGGCCCTGTCACATCAGGCCCCTCTCACAGCACTGTGTGACAGGGATGTCATGGGGTCATTGTGTCTCCTTATCATGGTCAGTATCATGTCAATATCATGTGACATGATACTGACCATGATAATGTCATGATACTGACTATGATACTGACCATGATATACTGTCATGATACTGACCATGATACTGACCATGATACTGACCATGATACTGACATGATACTGACCATGATACTGACCATGATACTGACATGATACTGACCATGATACTGACATGATACTGACCATGATACTGACATGATACTGACCATGATACTGACATGATACTGACCATGATACTGTCATGATACTGACCATGATACTGACCATGATACTGACCATGATGCTGACAGGATACTGTCATGATACTGACATGATACTGACCATGATACTGTCATGATACTGACCATGATACTGACCATGATACTGACATGATACTGACCATGATACTGTCATGATACTGACCATGATACTGACCATGATGCTGACAGGATACTGTCATGATACTGACATGATACTGACATGATACTGACATGATACTGACCATGATACTGACCATGATACTGATACTGATATGATACTGACATGATACTGACATGATACTGACCATGATACTGACATGATACTGACATGATACTGACCATGATACTGACCATGATATACTGACATGATACTGACCATGATACTGACATGATACTGACATGATACTGACCATGATACTGACATGATACTGACATGATACTGACATGATACTGACCATGATATACTGACATGATACTGACCATGATACTGACCATGATATACTGTCATGACACTGACAGGATACTGACATGATACTGACCATGATATACTGTCATGATACTGACCAACCATGATACTGACACAAAACTGACCATGATACTGACATATTGGCCATGATACTGACCATTATACTGACATGATACTGACCATGACACTGACATGATACTGACCATTATACTGACATGATACTGACATGATACTGACTAATGATACTGACCATGATACTGATTGATTGAGTAGGACTCAATTTGAGTAGGACTGGTGTTATCCTTTTAGCCTTAATGTATGACTGTACCACGTGCCGTTTACATTTCTGACTAATAAAGTATTCAATCAATTAATTGTATGTGTCTTGTCTGTTTTTTGTACGTGCTCTATGGACCCCCTGAGTGTCTGGAATAACGTTTGAATTGAATCAATCAAAAGTCATGTTGATTTAGATGCAGAGTGAGTATACGGCAATCGTGCCATCTTATGAGCATTGGTGGGGACCAATTATACGAAGATAAGATTGAAAATGGGTTGGAGTGCTCCTGTCCGTCTCCAGGCCTATATCTCAGGGAGGAAGTAGTGCCTGTGATCTCCAGTCATATCTCCATCTGTGACGTGGGGTGGTACTGCAGGTATTTTAACAGGACATCACGAGAAGCAAAGCCAGCCAGTTTGTAGATAATGAGGGTAACCACTGCGCTATAGCCAGGACTGGCCTTTACTGAAGTTGAACAGAGTCTGGATCACTTTCCCATTAAAACAATTATGCAACCGACTGCAGTAACCAAGTGTTTCATTTTGTGCCCACGCAAACATGTTGGCTGCAGAGCATTCATTCTTTTTTTTTAATCATTATTCAAACATCTGCTCCTGTTCAAAGCTCCGGGCTGTGAGATAGTGATGCATGGTCTGAGGTCAGCCTGTTCCACATATTAGTTTTTATTACAGATTACAGTTAGGAAATGAACCTCAGTGCAAGTCATTATGCAAACATTCTCTTCATATGACAGCTTTGTTTCATTTTAGCCATGACTTTATATATTATATCGTTTATAATATGGAGGCAAATCTTGTAAAACTCCAGTTATTGCCATAGACAATTTCTCATATATGCTGACGTTTGCAGCCATTTTGAAAATTGGCCCACTTTTGACCAATTAATCTGGGAATTAAACGTGATGTGGCCGGCTGCAATATCCTTAAAGTGAACTTAAAGTTCAACTTTAAAAGTGTTTATAACCTTGGGTTACAAACCTGTGTATCTGGGCCTTGTAGAAGTCCAAATAATCAAACAAAACATATCCAAATATCTTTAGCAATTGACCATGACCGTTTTCAGGCTAAGGACCCCCTAGCTGAGAGAGATGAAGCAGGGATCCCCTCTATATTGTATAAAATTGTGTTTCAGATTAACTTTTTTTTTAAACTTGGTCTGCTTTTTTCCCCCTCTACACCTATACCTCTTGGGCAAAAATAGCCGATCTACAAGCTCACAACGCCTCGCGCTGCGAGGCGTTGTGAGCTTGTAGATCTGCTATTTTTGGCTAAAGTTCTGCTCAGAATAGGGATGCTAGGGTTCAAGTGGTTAATGTAAAACCTAAAAATCATATCACACAAAGATTTGGTGGCCCCCCCTGTAGTAACTGTGAGGGTCCCGGACCCCCTGTTGAAGACCCCTGTTTTAGACTATTAGTCTTGTTTTATACATGTATATATTTGCAGAATCGTCTTTGTGTGCCTTCGTTTATGTGTTGAAAGTGAAAATTTGGATTTCATCACGCAATGAAACGCCATAAAAAAAAAAAAAAAACTACTTCCCGTTTATCACTCACAGAGCAACAGATAAAGAATATTGACAACATTTGAACTGGAATCATGGCCAGGCCACGACGTTTTTAAATTGAGCGAACACAGGGAGGATTATTGAGCTCATTATATTTGAGTGAGCTCGATATGCCTTTACCCCAGGGATAAATAAAGTCCTCTGTCTGTCTGTAATTACCAGGCCTCACCCTAATTACTACTGGTAAATGCTCTTCACCCCTCACCCCCCCGCCCCCCTTCACCCCACCAACAACATATCTTAGCACATTGGTTCTCAAAGTGGGGTCCGGGGACCCCCAGGGGTCCTTGGGGGAGCACCGGGGGGTTCCCGGCAAAATGTGTTAATTTCGCATTCAATTCAGTTGAACCACTTGAGCCCGATGTACATTGGTTATTTGAAAATAGCCGATCTACAAGCTCACAACACGTTGTGAGCTTGTAGATCTGCCATTTTCAAAAAGAATCTTGCAAAAAAAATCTAAAATTTGAATATTTTTTAAACGTTTTAAAACAAATCTTGTATGTGGGGGTCCCTGGCACAAAATATTTTTCAGATGGTGGTCCGTGGCCAAATACATATCAATTTGGGGGTCCTTGACCTGAAAAAGTTTGAGAACCACTGTCTTAGCATTCAGTACCATACATCAGCTTAGTGTAGCATTACTTTTCATGTGATCACACAGTTTTTTAAACTCGCGTGTCCGTCTCCAGCAGGCTGGCTGTGAGGGGACCGCAACAGTCCAGTCTGGTGCTGCTGCTGCCGACCCCGGTGTCAGAGACCACCGGTGAGGAACAGGGGGTCAGCAGAGACAGAGACGGGGAGAAACTAGGGCTCCAATCTGTGTCCCTGCCCGAGGGAGAGTAGGTGCATTTGGGGTAGCAGTAGGGCGGTCCCCTGCTCGGGGAAGCGCCCCGTCCGGGCGCTCGCGTGGGCGCGGTCCGGCCGCCAGGCCGTTGAGCGCCGCCCGTTAAGAGGAGCGGCAGTGGGTGCATGAGACAGCTGGTCTCTAAGGCCGCCAAGTCCTCCCGGCCTCCCTGGAACTCCTCGCCGATGTCGGTGAAGACGGAGGCGAGAGGCCGAAATCGCGGCTCCCAATCCGGGAGGGAGTCCCAGCCGCGGACGCCCCGAAGCCGCCGCTCCTCCTCCTCGCACGCCGGAGAAGAGACGGACCACGTGGACGCGTGGCGATGGGCCTCTCCGAGCGGGATGAAGCCCCTCCTCCCGACGCTCTCCTCCGAATCCCTCACCCTCCCCTCGCCCCCTCCCTCCTCTCCGAAATGGTGGAGGCTCTCCACGCTCGTCTGACCCGCGCTGAGAGACGACACGGACTCCGGTCCGTCCTCCTCCTCCTGCCAAGAGAGGCGGGAGATATCGTCCGCGGAAACGGACGGGTTCGGGATCCGTAAGGTGGGCGGCTTGGACCCCATGGACCCGGCCCTTCGGCCGCACGGATACTCCACGATCCATTTGATCTCCTGGTCCTCCGCCGTCTCCCCCTCCGCGGAGCCGCGGCCGCTAGAGTCGGAGCGTCTATACGGGCTGGAGGCGTTGCTCTTCGCCGGCGCGGCGGGCCGTTTCATCTCCCGCAAGGGGATGCCGTCGCGCGATCTGCCGCCGGACCTGCCGAACGAGTTTGTCGTACGGTGGTGATTTAAGCTGGCGGCGATGGCGGCGGCCTTTCTGATGGCGGTCCGTTTGATCTTGTACTTGAGCACCACGGCCACGAAAGCGACCAGGAGAAGGAGGAACATGAACAGCGCCATGCACAGGCTGAGCACGTGTCCCGTGAGGGGAACGCCGCGGAGGGCCTCCGCCGAGCCGGAGATGTTGATGCTCACCTTGCAGACGGCGGTCTTAGAGTCGAGTCTGGGGCTGCCTGCAGATAGGGGATGTGGGACGATTAGGGGTTTTGATGGTAGGATTATAGTGAGAGAAATAATCATGTGTTTCACGATTATTACAACTAGACCATACCCGTGGGGGGATATGCGCACATGAGCTGGCAACCCGGGAGCCAGCGAACACAAAAACGCTAATGAACAGCTCGGAAAACAGGCTTCGCTGTTAGGTGTACATGGTAATGGTCAAGGGCTGTGTGCAAATTCAGATCAATTGCTCCAGCTACTGAGGAGAAACTGGCAGAACCAATGTTGGCCTCACCACTACACCACGCACTACACCACTACAGAGGTTTGTCAAATTATAGGAGGATGTACATCTATTCCACTATGGATGTATAAAATCACATGAGCTTAAGGTTATATTATATTTTCCCCATTTATATTTTGTTGGCTTTTTTTTTGGAAAATATAATATAACCTTAAGCTCATGTGATTTTATACTGCCTTCCGAAACACAAATAAAACAGTAGACAGCGGTACCGGTAGGAGACACAAAGAGTCTCCTTTGTGTTTCATACCGGAACCGTTGCCTACCGGTCCTCTGGTCATCAAATTATTGGCTTAGGAATGCGACAAAAAACAAAAAAATATCCATGCATTTTTTGGGTGAACTATTCCTTTAACAGTAAAACCGGTTAATTAGTCACCTCATCCCTACCTGCTGACACCATCAGCTCCACGGTGTCCTCGGCGGCGTAGCCGCCTCTCCTGCGATACATGGGGCCCGACACGGAGACGGCGCCCGTGGTCCTGTTGACGGAGAAGAATGGCGAGGGGGCGGGGCTCAGCAGGGCGTACTCCACCAGACCGTCCAGCCCTCGGTCGTGGTCCACGGCCATCACGTGGCCAAGAGCCTCTCCCGGCCTGGCGCTCTCCGGGAGCAGGAAGTGGTAGTGTCTCTGGGTGAAGACGGGGCTGAACTCGTCCACGCCCTTGATGGTCACCTGTAAGATGTGCAACAGCTAATCAACTTCATTCATTTAATCGATTATGATTTTTTTTTTACAGATTATCTACTAAAAATAGTCATAACATGCCCTATTTTGGGCATGTTATAGGTGAAAAGTTTCAAATGAGGTCAACATATTTCAGAAAACTGAAAAACAGCTGATCTACAAGCTCACAATCACCAAGACTAGTTTTTGACAAAGTGTAAAATAACACTTAAAGTATAAAAAACTAATTCAAATATGACATGCTTCTCGAAGCTTCACCGAGGCTCTATGTTCTTCCGTTGGGGGCTCTTCACTGGCAGGTGAGTCAGTAGGATACAACTTTCAGTGACAACACACAAATGTGTGTGGGGAGGAACTGATAGGCTCTGCACAGCAGCCATATTATCACTTCCTTCACAGGTGTTACCAATGATACTAATGAAGGCTCTGTTCCATTTAGTGTAGCACAGTGGTTCTCAGATTTTTCAATTTCCACGACCCCCATAACTCTGAGAGTGTACAAATGGAACCATGAGGGTCCCTGGACCCAAATTTTAGACCCACTGGTGTAACAGAGTGTTTCCAGTGAGCCAACATGCAGAACATCAGCACCCTGACTCTGTTTGACCAGAATGGAACAGAGCCTTCATTAGTATCATTGGTAACACCTGTGAATGTCTTCACAATATGGCTGCTGTGCAGAGCCTATTGCAATAACGACTAAATTGTGGAGAAAATGGGGTAAAAGAGCCACAAATTCAATAAAACAATGATAGTAATCAGCCCTATAGTCACCTGCACTCTCACTGTAGCAGCCTCGCCGCCTCTGTCTCTGGCCTCCACCATGAAGCAGTACTCGCTCTCGCGCTCGTAGTCGAACGTCTGCCTGGTGTGGACGCTCCCCGTCAGCGGGTCCACGGCAAAGCCTTCCTTCCTGTCGGGGCCCCCGCCGCCGCCGCCGCCGCTGTAGTCCATGTAGCAGGAGGACAGGATGGAGTAGGTCAGCCGACCGTACGCGCCCCGGTCACCGTCCACGGCGTGGACCGAACACACCGGGGCGAACGCCGGGAGGTTCTCCGCCACGGAGCAGTTGACCGCGGAGAACGCGAAGCGCGGCGGGTGGTCGTTCTCGTCCAGCACCGCCACGAAGACCACGGCGAACGCCACTTTGCGTTCCTCGGACGACTCCCCGCCGCCGTCAGACGCCCGGACGGTCAGGGTGTATTTAGAGTCTTCCTCGTAGTCCAGAGAGCGGTTGGTGTTGACCGCCAGAAGGCCGGAGCGAGGGCAGAGCGTGAGGTGACCTGAGCAGAGCGTGATATGATATGATAGTTATATACGTTGCCATAGATGTTTATATGTTTATATTTATATATCATAGAAATATTGTCTTTTTCAATGATTGAGTATTATGCTATTCATGTTCTGTTTTAAATAGCTTATTCAAAGCAAGAAGGGTAGGCACTATAAGCTACTAGCTTCAGCCTACACCTTTTCGGTCTAGCAGTCTTGTGCTGCTTTGTTTTTGTTTTAACTGTTTTAATTTTTTATTGTACGAAATGCCATATGTGTGTATGGTTTAGGAGTTGTGACCCAAATAAACATTAACTAACTAACTAACCAACCTTTGGCGTTCCCTGAGATTATGTCGTATCGCAGCAGGCCGTTGGTTCCCAGGTCGGGGTCCCGCGCGCTCACCTGCACCAGGCTCGAACCCGGCGGGCTGTTCTCGCTCACCTGCAGTGGTTGGAAGAAGTACTCAGGTATTTTACTTAAGTAAAAGTAGCAATACCACAATATAAAGATGCTCTGTTACAAGTAAAAGGCCTGTGCAAAATGTTACTTGAGTAAAAGTACAAAAGTATTGGTGTCAAAATAAACTATAAAGTACCAAAAGTAAGAGTACTAAAATGTTTGAAAATAGCAGATCTACAAGCTCACAACGCAATGCGTTGTGAGCTTGTAGATCTATAGATTATGTATAAAATAGGGCTGAAGTGGCTAATGTATGTTTTATAATATAATAATGTATATCTGCAAAGTAACTAAAGTTATCAGATAATTGTAGTGGAGTAAAAGTACAATATTTTCCTCAGAGATGTAGTGGAGTAAAAGTATTGAAAATTGGAAATACTCCAGTTAAGTAAAAGTACCTCAAAATTGTACTGAAGTACTTGAGTAAATGCACTCAGTTACTCTACACCACTGCTCACCTGGGCGTGGTACTCCGTGCTCGCGAACGCAGGGGCGTTGTCGTTGACGTCTGCCACGGTCACGGCGACGACCGCGGAGCCGTTCAGCGGAGGGGTCCCTCGGTCTGAGACCGTCACGGTCAGTGCGTAGCCGTCGGTGGTCTCGCGATCCAGCGGCCGGCAAAGAACCAGCTTCCCGACGACGCTCCTCTGTTGGGTGTGGTGGACCTCCAGGCAGAAGCGCCCGTCCTCGTTCCCCCGGACGATGGCGTAGTCCAGGCGGGTGTTCTCGGGGGACCAGTCGTGGTCCTCGGCGGTGAGGGTGAGCACGGTGCTGCCCGTAGCGGTGTCCTCTGGGAGAGGGTGACAGTTATGATAGTTTAAATCATATCTTTGTATCATTGCTCTTATATCTTTTTTTTTTTTTGTAAATGAATGCCCTCCTTGAACACACTACAGCGTCACACAAAAGTTGCTATTTTGGAATTTTAATCCTTAACAGTAACAATTTTGGACACTGTATGAGGTTAATCCTCACTAAATGCTTTTATGAAATGGCACAATTTCAGTCTACTGATTCTGCTCAGTCTCATTGGTGGACTATTCCACAATGTTTTAATTGTGCCCATTGTGTAAAAAAATATATATACAAAAAAATCTGATTTACAAGCTCACAATGTGCCGTATCGCGGCACATTGTGAGCTTCTAGATCAGCTATTTTGCTAGTGTGGTTCGAGCCGTTTGAATTTCGCCCCCCGACTACCCCGTATAACAAGAAAACTAATAATAACACTAAAACTAATCAAAACTAAGACTTCAAAACATATATATATATAATGAAAAATGCACATCAGTACTAACCTGGGAGGGTGAGCGTGTAGGCATCCTGCAGGAAGTGGGGGGCGTGGTCGTTGGCGTCCAGGATCAGCACGCTGACGGAGGCCATGGCAGAGCGGACGGGATGGCCGGAGTCTCTGGCCTCCACCAGCACCTGGATCAGCTGGTTGGTGGCCACGGCATTCAGGGGCTGGCTGGTGAACACGGACCCTGCGAGAACAATCACTTCAACGTTAATAGGCTCTATGCACAGCAGCCATATTGGGAATGAATTGGGCCCCTTCCTTACTTCCTTCACAGGTGTTACCACCAATGATACTAATTAAGGCTCTGTTCCATTTAGTGTGGCATAGTGGTTGTCTTATTTTCAAGGACCCCCATAACTCTCAGAGTTACACACCCACCATAAGGGGCCATTTGGGAACCAAAATGGAGTGTTTCTAGTGAGCCAACATGCACAATATCAGCACCCTGACCAGAATGGAACAGAGCCTTCATTAGTATCATTGGTAACACCTGTGAAGGAAGTAAGAAGAGGCCCAATTTCTTTCCAATATAGCTGCTGTACATAGAGCCTATTACAAGACTTGAAGACCCAGGTCGGGCTGATATTTGAGATCGGACTGGGCAATTGTTTTGCCAAATTACAGGTCAAATCATCGGTAATCGGCGGTCTAGGACAGTGGTTCCCAAACCTTTTTAGCTTGTGACCCAAAATGATGTCTCCCCGCCGTCCAAACTAGTGAAAATAGCAGATCTACAAGCTCACAACGCCGCTATTTTCTGCTAAAGTCTTCCCAGAATACGGATGCTGGGGTTTAAAACTGCATGACCCCTTATCCCACAGCAGCACTAATTTAACCACTTAAACCCTATACTTAGCTGACTGGATTCCCAAGGGCCCTATACTTAGTTGACTGGATTCCCAAGGGCCCTATTAGTTGACTGGATCCCCGAAGGCTCTATACAAAATATCTTCGCCGAAAATAGCAGCCGATCTACAAGCTGCTATTTTCGCAGAGTGTTCGCCCTCAGACTAGGGATCGCTAGGATTTAAGTGGTTCATTCTGTACCCAGTCCGACCCGCTTCAAATACATTCAGAGACCCTGAACCACACCCAAATTAAAATCAGTCTTTTATTATACTATCAGTTGGATGAAAACGTTTTATTGGCTCTCTTATCACTCCTGTCACGCAAGAGCAATCATGCAATTGCTCAAAACACAGGTATATATTGCGGCTGTTTAAAAGGCCGCGAGGAGCTAAACATGGGAGAGAGACACTTGTATGACATGCATGCCTAAGAATTCAGGTTCACTCCAATCCTTGCGTTTGATCATTTATTCTCCACACAACACGTTAAGTACAACAGTTCCCAGCATACTATTATATCTAAACGTAGATGTTACTGTGTTGCGATATGATATGATACGTTACGTTAGTTGCGGTCAACAGAAATTATCGGCCCACCACCACTACCAGTGCAGTGCCCAATCTGTCAATCAAGTGTGCAATACCTTCTGTCAATAATAAAAACGCAAGACTTGGCATAAGTCACATATGGCTCCTACAGTACAGGCTCCATTTATACAAACTTTCCACTGTCTATGATGATGATGTTTTCACTGTAACACGACTCACTGAGTCTGCATGGGTTTGACATTAAGTTAAACATTAACATGTACAGTACGTTTTACCGCAATGATAACCTCATTGATGCAAACCTTCCACTGTCCATGAATCTATCCCCAACATTCTGTACTAATGTGCATTACCACAACACAACTCACCGTGAGTCTAAACATTAATGTCGAACGTCAACATCGATGTTTTAGTGCGCTATGATAACCTGTCAGATAACAGACGAGGTTGTCCGCTTCTCCACGTGATTTAAGGCTACGCCATTACAGGCAAGCAAGATCTCAGTAATCAGTAATCTCACATGAGACATTAGCGGGGGCGGCTGTGGCTCAGGCGGTAGAGCGGCTGCTTGGGTAAACGGAAGGTTCCCAATTCGATTCCAGGCTGCCCAGAGTTAAGGTCCTTACATACCGGCGAATATAGCGAATATACGCAAAATTCAGACTCGTTCCGAATAATTAAACAGGGTCCCCACACATTTTTAGCAATGAATTTCCAAAACTTTTCCAAAACCTTTCCAGAATATTTAGCCCAATTTCCAGGCCTATATAACAATCATTCGGCGCAATAATGTGTCTCTTACTCCTATGTAGAATGCCCAAAGATAGGCAGTGTAGCAAAAATAAAGTTTGAGACATACATTAGGCTGCCGTCACACAGCCCGTTCGGCGAAAAACTACTTATGTTACATATTTCGTGTAATATTATTCATGTTTATGAAAATGTTTTGTTTTAACAAAATCAATAGCCAAAAACAATGCATAGCCAAATATTTTTCCAGGACCCTTGATAAATTCCAGGACCTTTGATGATGTTTGATCAATTTCAAACCTTTTCCAGTACTGGATTTTTTTTTTTTTAATTTCAAAATATTTCCAGGAATTTCATGACCGTGGGGACCCTGATTAAAAGACGCTTTTTCGCTTTTTCGCTCCATGTACGGAGCCATTGACTTTATAAGGTTTTTTAAAAAACCGCATTATTCGCACGAAAAAAATCGCCCCGGTGTGTAAGGACCTTTAGTGTTGAAGTGTCCTTGAGCAAGACACTGAACCCCTGATTGCGCCCGATGAGCATGTCGGTGTGTGAATGTGTGAATATAATGCCCAGGGCTGCCTTGGATACAGGCACTATATAAATGGACCATTTATGATAGCCTAATTATGCACTAATTAGGCTATATTAGGCAACCAGGCCAGTCTATGAATGCGAAGGGAAAAAAAATGTCACCCTAAAATAGCTAATTGCCATTTTGTGAGGGATTTACAAAAGCACAAAGAAACGTGCTAAAAAAAAACATGCCCAAAAAGTGACACCAGGGTTAAAGTGGTTACTGGGGAGTTAACAGTGGAGAGAGAGAGATAGACAGGATAGGAACTAATATGGAGAGGATTACATACAGAAAATGGCCTGCTGGCTGGGAATCTGAGCTGATCAGGGCATTTTGCACCCCTGTGGAATGCTAACCACTTGGCTATCGTGTCACCCCAAGCTGTGAAACGTACTTAAAAGGAGCACTTCACACATTTTCAACCTACTGTTCAGAAGCCTGCCAACCAATGACATGATCAGTATGGAGGTTTTGTCCTTTCAACCACCAATGAGACACACAGCGAGTAGACGGAAATGGTGCCATCTTATCATGAGCACTAGAGAGGACCAATTATATGAAGACGCTGTCTGGTTGAAAATGGGTGAGTGCTTCTTCAAGCGTGAACCCACACAAGAGTGAAGGGTGGAATGTCTTCATGGACAGAGTCATGATAAAGTCAAGGCCCTGAGAACTCTATTCCACACTGACACAAATCCAGGTTTCACTTCCCATTAATATAACTGACCACAACGCATGACAAAGAAGAGCTGTTGGCCAGCGCTGCAGAAGGCTGCTCTATCTCAGCTCTATTCGGTTGGAAGTCTTCTCACTTAGGGGCTTTGGAGATGCTTTTACATAACAGATAATAGCCAGTGGTGGAAGAAGTACTCAGATTTTTTTTGTTTAAAGGTAGGGTAAGTGATGTATTTTCGTTAAAATAATTGTTAAATACTTTAGCTCTATATTCTGATAGTAATCATTGCTATAGTATAGAGCGTTTGTTCAGTAACAGGAGTCACCCTGTCTCTCAAGCTCTTTAGTAAAAAAAAAAAAGAGCTGGAAATGCATTTTCAGGTCAGGATACCAATTTTATCCAATCTCATCCAGGATACAGGATAAACAAGTGCAATTGGAATTGATGACACAAAGAAATGAGCAGACACACTTGGAACTGGAACACTATAACATTGAAGATGATAAATGGCTACTCTTTCCTGATTGGCTGAAATTGGCAACCCACCTGAAAATGTATTAAAGAGCGAGAGAAATGAGGAGACCCCTGTTACTGAACAAACACTCTATAGCAATGACTACCATCAAAATATAGTGCTTTAACCTTTTAATAAAAAACCTTTTGTAAATATATCAAATATATATCACTTACCCTACCTACCCAAGTCAAGTTTGGGTTGTGTATTAATCTTGTCATGATATAACTGAAGATATATCTTGCTCCGTTGCTCCTTTGATTAGAAACTGATCATCCAAAAATAGTCTCCTCATTGACCAATGTCCCCCCCTGTATGAATGAATGAACCATTGTAAAGCGCTTTGAGCACTTGGAAAAGCGCTATAAAAATGCAATTCATTGAAACAGGTCAACCAGGTGCTCTAAGGAGATCTTTTTTTTTTTAAGTCTAAAAAGTATGCTGAAGGTGTGTCTAGGATCAGCAGGAATTGCAGGCTTCAAAAGAAAAGGAGACAAAATGTATTATATAAAATGTGCAAGCTCTCCACATTTTGTGAGTGCTCGGATTTCCTTTTCTTTTTACTTTACTTGAGTATTATTGTTATTATTATTATTTTATTTTTTTTATTTTACTTACTATCACTCTAGTCTAACCACTACATTTCACAATATTGTATTTTTGACTCCACTATATTTCTAGAAAGGGACCCCCAGTCCCTAAATGTGCTTTGAGCACTTGGAAAAGCGCTATAAAAATGCAATTCATCGAAACAGGTCTCAAAGTCACTCTTTTAGTTTTTTGCAAACAATAGATTCTGCCAATATATAACATCAGGTTACACAGCTTTTTAATGACAACTTTTTGATTAGCTATTTGTATTTGGAAGAATGCAAATAGTTCTTCTAAAAGAAAATGCTGTACTGGGTTTTGTGATGTTATATTGTCTCTGTCGGGTGGATACCTCATATCTCCAAAACATTTACTTTTCAGGATTCAAAATCAAAATTAGCTAAATTTGCTGATCTACAAGTTCAAAACGTGTCGCCTCACGCCGCGTTTTCGAGCTTGTAGATCTGCTACTTTTGATGCTTTTGTGTGACACTGTAGTATGATCAAGTAGGGCGTTAATATATGAAAAAACACAGAAAGTTGAAAATGGAAATAGCAACGATATATCGTCAAAATCTGCTTTTTTTTGTGCGTTCGTTTATGTGCTAAC
The DNA here is from genome assembly GCF_963454915.1 of Gymnoscopelus microlampas. NCBI lineage: Eukaryota > Metazoa > Chordata > Actinopteri > Myctophiformes > Myctophidae > Gymnoscopelus > Gymnoscopelus microlampas. The sequence continues at coordinate 11,187,597 of NC_139939.1, forward strand.
AGCGTGACTTTGAGAGCTGTTAGACTGTGGCAATGTAAGTGCAAGACTGTTTTGTGATGATCCGCTTCTAATCAACGGAGCAGTTGGACTGGCTATATCATGTTACTTTGCAGCACTGACAGAAGCATGGCCTATTAGTAACACTCTGCAATCCACGACCTCTCAACGCCTGTCTCCACCACTCCATCTCTCTGTCGGGTCTGTTTCTCGTACTCATTTGCACGTTTGCAAGTTAACCCAGTAAGACCGGGAACGCATCTCTGTCATTTTAAGATTTCTTTGGGCTATTCAAAAAATAGCAGATATACAAGCTCATAGCGCGGCACCGAGTGCCGCGCTATGAGCTTGTAGATCTGCTATTTTTTTTATAATCGTGGAAAATGTGTGAAAATTTTGAATATATATCTTTTAAAGCAAACATTTGCTTCTGGGCAGGGGTCCCTGGAACATTATGTTTTGAGATGGGGGTCCGCGGCCAAATACATATCATTTTGGGTGGTCCGTTGACATGAAAAAGGTTCTAAGCACCACTGATATTATAGCAAAATAACTTTTTTCAAAAAACTGTTAGAGATTTTGAAGACATGTGTAGAATCCCCAGAAACAAAGATTTGAGTTACAAATGTTCGCTTTTAAAAATATATATATATATTCAAAGATTTGCACGAATTCTCACGATAAAAAAAATAAAATAGCAGATATACAAGCTCATAGCACGGCACTTGTATATCTGCTATTTTTTCAATAGCCCAAGAAATCTTAAAATGACACGGATGCGTTCCCGGTCATAATGGGTTAAAACATTAGCATAGTTGGAACTGCGTCTTTTGGCAGAGCGGAGCGGTGAGCATAACCTTGACGGCTGCATGCAGAGCTGTTTAGAAAACTGGGCAAGTCTCTTGTGTTCTGTTGGAATAAACCGCTTTATTGACACAGGCCGTAAAAAACAAGACGAGCCCGCGCCAGAGAAATGTGATTTTAATAGAGGGAATAAACAGGCTGAATATGAAAATGAGCCTGCCAGACAGTCGTACGAGGCCTGAACCTTGGAAAGCACGCAGCGGCAGGCTGATGGAGTGCAGCACTTTCAATGTCACTCATAATCAGTGGGGGAAAGTACATCTACTCAAGTACTGTACTTTAGTACTTTCTTTTTAGTACTTTACTTGAGTAGAAGAAAACACAGAGGCCAACCAGGTGCTCTAAGGAGTTCTTTTTTTTTTAAGTCTAAAAAGTATGCTGAAGGTGTGTCTAGGATCAGCAGGAATTGCAGGCTTCAAAAGAAAAGGAGACAAAATGTATTATATAAAATGTGCAAGCTCTCCACATTTTGTGAGTGCTCGGATTTCCTCTTCTTTTAACTTTACTTGAGTATTATTATTATTATCTTTTATTTTTTTTTACTTACTATCACTCTAGTCTACACACTACATTTCACAATATTGTATTTTTGACTCCACTATATTTCTAGAAAGGGACCCCAGTCCCTAAATGTAGGCTACAGAAAATACTTGAATTAACCACTTATTTGAAATTGATAGTGAAAATACCCGATATAGAAGCTTGCAAGCTTGTATATCTCCCTGACTCCATCCTCCGTCAGAGTTAGTTTGAATGAATGTAGAATTATGTGCAGTATGTAATCTTTATACATATGTGATGTGAGGGAACTTAATTTAATTGACTACATTAAGACCTGGGACGTCACTTTAGATTTCTTTGGCTATTTTTGAAAAATCTTGGGGGAAAAAAATCGTTTTTTTTTTCAAAAAACTGTTAGGATTTAGAAAACATTTTGAAGAATCGCCTCAGGTCTTAATGGGTTAAAAAAATATTTGTATTTTAAACCAAAAAGCCAGTGTGCCAGTGATTGCCCTCCCCTGTGCCAATGTTGGCACCCGTGCCTAAGGTTGCCTACCCCTGCCCTACTTGATCATACTACAGCGTCACACACAATTATCAAAAGTAGCAGATTCTCAAGCTTGAGCTTGTAGATCTGTTACTTTTGCTGTTTTTGAATTTGAATCCTGAAAAGTAACAGTTTTGGGATTTTCTTTCGGTTTTGGGTTTCTTACCGTTGTCAGGGTGGACGTGGAGGCCGTACAGAGGAGACGACAGCAGTCTGTATGTCACTCTGCCGTTGTCACCAGAGTCTCTGTCACTGGCTGATACCGACAGCACCAACGTGTCGGCCGGGGTCAGCTCTGACAACTCCACCTGCAAGACAATGAGACTCATGAGAGAGAGAGAGGCCACTTTGGTTCCATAATTCCTTTATTTTGTACTCTCAAACTGTGGAATAAACTCCCAATAGGCTCTATGCACAGCAGCCATATTGGAAAGAAATTGGGCCCCTTCCTTACTTCCTTCACAGGTGTTACCAATGACGCTAATGAAGGCTCACTCAAGTCAGGGTGCTGATATTGTGCATGTTGGCTCACTAAAACACTCCACTTTGGTTCTCAAATGGCCCCTTATGGTGGGTGTGTAACAAATGGAACCAAATGGACCCGTAAGGGTCCATTTGGTTCCATTTGTACACTCTCAGAGTTATGGGGGCCTTTTAAAATAAGACAAACCACTATGGCACACTAAATGGAACAGAGCCTTAATTAGTATTATTGGTGACACCTGTGAAGGAGGTAAGGAAGGGGCCCAATTCATTCCCAATATGGCTGCTGTGCATAGAGCCTATTGCAGTTCAGAACTGCAGACTCGCACCATTTCTCCGCTGTAGTCTGAAGACTATACCTCTTCAAACTCCACCAGATATCGTGGTCACTTGTTGTCAAGTTTTGTTATAGTCCGGTTCTTTGTGTTTTCGTTAACATTTTTGGGTGATGGTGGAAAACTATAGCCTACATTATTTTTTGGAAACTTCTGAGAACAACAAATCATAAAATCCATGATTTTCCATTTGCACAAAACCCCAATTTGGCAGCCATCTGGGATTTCGAACAATGGCGACCATGGAATACTCGTTGTTCTATTCCAGATAACGTAGAATCGGGGTCAGACACACACACACACACACACACACACACACACACACACACACACACACACACACACACACACACACACACAGAGAGAGACGAACACAGGGTCTGTGTAGAAGATAATACGGTATAGTTACTTATAGCTACCTGGTAGGCGTGACGGGTGAAAACCGGCGCGTTGTCGTTGGCGTCCAGCACGTGAACTTTGACCTCTGCGGCGGTGCGGTGGAGGGAGTCGGACGCCCAGACGGTCAGGGTGTGCTCCTTCAGGTCCTCGTAGTCCAGGGGGCGGGTCAGCGTCACGGCGCCGCTGTAGCGGTCCATGGAGAAGCAGCAGCCGTCGGTGTCGCTGTCATCGTGGAAGCTGTAGGTCAGAGGAGGGCTGAGGTCCGCGTCGGTGGCCGTCACCTGTGTCACCGTGTACCCAGCGGGCAGGTCTATAAGGGACAGCCAGAGTCATTACAACAGTAGTGGTGTAAAGTAACTAAGTAAATTTACTCAAGTACTGTACTTAAGTACAATTTTGAGGAACTTTTACTTTACTGGAGTAATTCCAATTGTCTATACTTTTACTTTTACTCCACTACATCTCAGAGACAAAATATTGTACTTTTACTCCGCTACAATTATTTGAAAACTTTAGCTACTAGTTACTTTGCAGATATAAATTATTACATTATAAAACATACAGTAACCACTTTAGCCGTATTTTATACCTAGGCTATTTGAAAATAGCCGATCTACAAGCTCACGACGCGTCGCGACGCGTTGTGAGCTTGTAGATCTGCAATTTTCAAATATTTTGGTACTTTTAGTACTTTAAGTACATTTTGATACCAATACTTTTGTACTTTTACTTTTTTTTTTGTAGATCTGCTATTTTCAAATATTTTGGTACTTTTACTTTTTCTACTTTAAGTACATTTTGATACCAATACTTTTGTACTTTTACTTTTTTTTTTGTAGATCTGCTATTTTCAAATATTTTGGTACTTTTACTTTTTGTACTTTAAGTACATTTTGATACCAATACTTTTGTACTTTTACTTTTCTACTTTGAATTCCGGACTTTTACTTTTTACATTGCAGTATTGACACTTTTACTTAAGTAAAACATTTGAGGACTTTTTCCACCACTGATTACAACAGTGGCTCTCAAACCCTTTTCATTGTCAAGGAACTAATCGTTGTTGTCGGGCAGAAACCTCTTATCTCCATATTCTAACTTTTTGTGTTTTTTTCTGTAAATTAACGCCCTACTTGATCATACTTCAGCGTCACAAAAAAGCATCAAAAGTCGGAGACCTACAAGCGACGCGTTTCGAGCTTGTAGATCTGCTACTTTTGCTATGTTTGAATCCTGAAAAGTAACACAATATGTGAGCTTGTAGATCCACTATTTTCAAATTGCCGATTGTTTATAGGGGTTAAACAGATGTTTATGTTATATTACCTGATTTTGCGTGCGACCCCCTGGAAGCACCGCAAGGACCCCTGGGGGTCCCCAGTCTCTGCTTTGAGAACCGCTGCATTACAACATACAGTAATACAGTACCGATGTTTACCAGCCAGCGCGATACCACAAACACACATTAATTAACTGACGAAAACGCATGATGTAGTGCAGTGGCTCCCACACATTATTTTCCTTGGAGCACCCCCTCTCACATCTGTCAAAACCGAGACCCCCCACATGGGCGCACATGCTCACAATGCATCGCATTGTGAGCATGTAGATATAGGCGCTTTTTTTTTACCCATTAAGACCTGGAACAGTGTCATTTTTTGATTTGAGCTAAAAAGCATTATTTTACACTTTGGGCTATTCAAAAATAGCAGATATACAAGCTCATAGCGCGGCACCGAGTGCCGCGCTACGAGCTTGTAGATCTGCTATTTTTGAAAAATCGTGAAAATGTGTGCAAATCTTTGAATATATATATTTTTAAAGCGAACATTTTTAACTAAAATCTTTACTTCTGGGGGTCCCTGGAACAACATATTTTGATGGGGGTCCGCGGCCAAATACATATCTTTTTGGGGGTCCTTGACATGAAAAAGATTGAGCACCACTGATATAGAAACATGCGTTTTTTCAGAATGCTGTTGAGATTTAGGAGACATGTAGAATCGGCTTCAGGTCTCAATGGGTTAAACTGGAGTGATCACTCGCGCTATGAGCTTGTATATCTGCTATTTTTGAATAGCCAGAGAAATCTAAAATGGTTCCTGGATTGAATAGGTTAATAACAGCATAATGTATGTATGTGCGTGTATAGTCTGTAACAATCTACCTGCTGTATAGAAAACACTGCCGTTTCATGGTCATTCACGAGAAGCGTAATCAGAGTGAACAGGCCAGCTGTAACATTTACACGTTACTGTATCAGTATCACAAAGTGCCTTAAAAATAAAGACATAGAAAAACGATGGGTCGGATTCGGGCTCGGGTTGGACGCATGTTTACAATGAATGATTGGGTTCGAGCAGGGCTGAGTTACCACTGTTTCCGTCTCAGGATGGGTTCGGACAATAAAATGCGGCCCGCGCTGCCTGTAAACACCAGGTTATACCACACTGGAGTCCTTACTTCATTTGTGTTGAGTAAATCATAATATAGTCAGTTTTAGTTGCGTTTCCAGCTTGCAGATCTGCCATTTTTCATACTTTTGTGTGACGCTGTTCTGTAGTATGATAATAATAATAATAATAATATAATTATAAACAGTTCTGTTATATAATAATGCAGGGTGATGCATATTGAGGTCTTACTCTCTGCTATAAGCACCGGCTCCATGGGGGGCAGGGTGGGGGGGTTGTCGTTCACATCCACCACCTCCACCCTGATGGTGGTGCTGCCACTGAGGGGAGGGCGCCCCCTGTCTGTCACCCGCAGCACCAGCCTGCAATGTCAGAGGGACAGACAGGTACAGTATGACATCTGACACAATGACAGCTAAGAGTGCAACTGTCTAAGGCAGTGGTTATAAACCTGTGGGTCGGGACCCCGGCATGATTTTGGGGGGGTTTAAATGACAATTTACATTTTTGATACCTAAAAAAAAAGAAAATAGAAAAGACATGAAAAGAAAAAAGACCATTACTGCATCAAAAGTAATCAACAGACTATACTATAAAAAAACTGGTCAAACATTGGCCAAATTGTCAAATAATATAAGAAAGAGGCAAAACCATGATAAATACTTTTAAAGCATTAAGACCTGAGGCGATTCTTTAAAAAAATCTAAATCCTAACAGTTTTTGGAAAAAAAAAAAAATCAAAAAAATGAAAATAGCAGATCTACAAGTTCATAGCGCGGCACCGAGTGCCGCACTATGAGCTTGTAGATCTGCTATTTTTGAATAGCCAAAGAAATCTAAAGTGACACAGGTGCATTCCAGGTATTAAAGGGTTAATGTGTTGTAAAACGGAATGTCAAGAAACCTTTAATACCAAATTGGCCATAATGTCAAATGTTACGTAAGAAAGAGGCAAACATTGTGAAAATAGCCGATCTACAAGCTCACAACGCCTCACAGCGCCTCGCAACGCGAGGCGTCGAGAGCTTCACTTGTAGATCATCTATTTTCACAATTTGTATCAGTGGAACCGAGTCAAACTAAATGTAATGCCTCAACTCCTACAATTCCAAGTGCTTGTCAGGGTGGGGGGTCCCCAGTTCAAATATGATTATTTTGGGATCTTTTTTTCTTAAAATAAGTGTTAGATAGCTCAATATTCTGATAACAATCATTGCTAGAGCGTTTGTTCAGTAACAGGGATCTTGCTCTCTCTGAGCTGGAATAAATGAGCTGGAACACAAGCTGATAAATGATTTTTGTAGGGTTTTCTCACCTGTTCGGATAATATTTTTCCTGAAAATATGTTTTCTGATTGTTAAGCAGCGGTCTTCAACGTTTTCAGGGCAAGGACCCCCTAGCTGAGAGAGAGATGAAGCAGGGACCCCCACTATATTGTATAGAATTGTGTTTCAGATAAACTTTTGCTGCTCTTTTTTCCCTATAACTCTTTGCCAAAAATGGCCGATCTACAAGCTCACAACGCCTCGCAACGCGAGGCGCTGTGAGCTTGTAGATCAGCTATTTTTGGCTAAAGTTCTCCTCAGAAAAAGGGATGCTAGAGTTCAAGTGGTTAAGGTAAAAAAAAGAAGTCATATCACACAAAGATTTGGCGGACCCCCTGTAGTAACTCTGGGGACCACCTAGGGGTCCCGGACCCCCTGTTGAAGACCCCTGTGTTAAGATGAAGGTGAAGACAACTCACTTGTACGAGGCGATGAGTTCCCGGTCCAGCACAATGTTGGTAGCCAGGATTCCTCGCACAGAGTCCAGGATGAACGCTCCGTTAGCGTTCCCCGACGCGATGGAGAAGTCCACCTGACCGTTAACACCGCTGTCTGCGTCCGACGCAAACACCTGACAATGAAACCCAGGACATTTTTATTAAACACCCTGTAAAGCAGTCATAATATGTAATTATATGTATTCTCAGTTTGTCGCACTGCACAGAATTATGTGTTATTTAACTTTCCCAAACTTTTCAGGCCGCGACCCCCCCAAATAATCATATTTGAGCTCGGGACCCCCCACCCTGACAAGCACTTTTAGGCAAGAATTGTAGGCATTACATTTAGTTTGACTCTGTTCCAAAGATAAATATTGTGAAAGCAGCCGAACTACAAGCTCACAACGCCTCGCAGTGTGAGGCGAAGTGAGCTTGTAGATCGGCTATTTTCACAATGTTTGCCTCTTTCTTACGTAACATTTGACATTATGGCCAATTTGGTATTACATGTTTCATGACATTCAGTTTTACAACACATTAAAAGTATTTATCATGGTCCTTCAAACGTGTATTAAACGTTTTAACTGAAAAATCCACTCCAGTGGTCCATGGCAGGATTTTTTTCTCTCTGATTTCTAAAGCCTTTTCAACTGCAATGAAAAAAGAAATCTTTGCCTGCGGGTGTCACTGTTGAGGCATTTTGACTGTCAATCATCCCCCCCCCCCTCCCAAAGGAATGGATAGGGGAGGGGAGGGGCGGAGAGGAGATGGGGTGGGATTAATCGACTGTGACATCAAAGTCAAGGGGCCAATCACAGATTACGTTTCTTGGGGTCTAATTGAGGTCATAAAACACCCCAAAAAACATAAAAAATAAAAAAAGTGAAAATGAACGTCATAAAACCTTTAAAAAGGTCTTAAAAGTCATTACATTTTCACTTTAGAAATGTTCAGATACCCTGTATACACTTATACTGTATTTTGATTTGTTTACTGTTGAGTGAGAAAACAATGTTGCACATTAAGCTAATCAACATATTTGGGGACCCCCCGGCGCCTGGAAGAACCACTGATTTAACAAACCCACCAAATTATTTTTAAAATTGCCAAGTTTCGAAAAATTAGGTTTCAAAGCCATTCAAAACCAAGCTGCCCTCTCTGATGTGAACACTCGGGGTGTGTCCGCTGAAACTCGCTGTGTTGACTTCCCATGATACACTTGGGGCAGGAAGTGTGATTATTGTGTTGTTTACGTTAATTATTTAACTATGGGAATGTAATGGGGGATTGTGTGTTGGGACTTTATGTGTAGTCTTGTGTCATGGTGTTCATTTGGTGATTTATGTTGATTATTATGTATTTTGGTGTAACACCATGAGTGTGATGTCACCTTCACAAGTAACTGGAACAGGAAACCCACCCTCTGAACAGGTATGCACAGAATCTATTAAACTATGAAATCATGTGTGTGTGTGATTCATGTGTCTGTGTTTGATGTTTATGTATCTCTGTGTGTGTGTGTGTGTGTGTGTGTGTGTGTGTGTGTGTGTGTGTGTGTGTGTGTGTGTGTGTGTGTGTGTGTGTGTGTGTGTGTGTGCGTATGTATGTTCCTGCGTGTGTATGAATCTGTGTGTGTAATAATTAGGCCTGTCACAATTATTACATAAGCATCTAATCGCAACTATTTGAGATAATCGCAATTATTTTAACCTTTTTTTTTACCTTGTAAATCAGCTATTTTTAACTTTTTTTTTTTAATAAAATGTATAAATGTCAGTAATCTTCAGTAATGTCACTAAAGTAGGCCTATTGGGGACACCTCAACCCATTGCCAGGGCCGGGAATCGAACCTGGGACCTTCTGTTTCCCAGGTGGTTCAATAGAGTAAAACTCGATTCACACATATTTGCGCGCCAGGGTCATGCGCCGAAAAAACGCGTTTGAGCTTGAAGATCTGCTATTTTCCGGCTCTACCTTACACTTAAAAATGCTAAAATGTTTGAAGAATGCCATTCATAAAATCGCCGTCCTAAAATGTTATTGTCCTCACAAGTATAGTAACACAAACGTGCGTATGTGCGTGTGTGCGCTCCTGTGTGTGCATGCATGCGTGTGTGTGAGTGAGGTGTCAGCACCTGCATGATGTAGGAGTTGGGGACTTGTCCCTCCCAGACGGCCGTCTTGTAGTGGGCGTGTTCAAAGGCGGGAGCGTTGTCATTGACATCCAGCAGGGTGACAGACACCCTGCAGTGGGCAGTGTGACGCCCACTGTCCCCCACCACCACCAAGTTGACCTGGTGACTGTCCTCAAAGTCCAGAGAACCCCGTCTCTGCACCCGGATCTCACCTGGAGGACAAGGACACACAGGAGGGTTATTACCGTTGATTTGATGCAGTCTCCATGAACGTTTTTCACAAAATATCAGGTTGAAATAGGTGTTAAAGGTTTCATGACATCAAATTTCAATTGTTTTATTTTTCTGGTTTCATTTTTGGTTTTCACACCTCAATTACAGCCAAAACAACTGAACTTTGAACATTCAGTGGATTTTCTGTGGTTTGGGGTTTTCTGAATAATTAGGCTCAGAAAAGTGCTGTGATTGGCCCGTGGACTTTGATGTCCATTAATCCCGCCCCCTCTACTCCCCTCCCCTCCCCTTCTCCTATTGGGGGGGGGCGGGGCAGAGCGGAGGCGATGACAGGGAAAATCCCTCAACAGTGACACCAGCAGGCAAATAGTTTTTTTTTTATTTGGCGGGGGCGGTAACATAGGGTTTTCTCACCGTCAGATGATGCTTCATATCCATATGAGTCAAACCGCCCGGCTCATTTGTTTATTTTTGGAACACAGTTCTTATATGCCGCGATATTAAACACTTCTATGGGAATTCAGAATGGTAACTGACACAGGTATGATGCGTAAATTACGTCAGACTTCGGTGCCCTGTTCTGATAGTAATAATTGCTATAGAGCAGGGGTCTTCAACAGGGGGTCCGGGACCCCTAGGGGGTCCTCAGAGTTACTACAGGGGGGGGCACCAAATCTTTGTGTGATACAGTATGTGATACACTTGAACCCTAGCATCCATTTTCTGAGGAGAACTTTAGCGCGAGGCGTTGATCTTGTGGATCGATTATTTTTGTCAAAGAGGTATTATGTGTAGAGGGGAAAAAGAGCAGAACAAGTAAAAAATGTTATAATTAACTGAAATACAATGTTATACAATATAGAGGTGGTCCCTGCTTCATCTCTCTCTCAGCTAAGGGGCCCTGAAAAAGACCCCTGCTATAGAGTCTTTGTTCAGTAGCAGGAGTCTCCCCGTCTCTCCGGTTCTTTAGTAGACATAAAACACATTTTCAGGTCGCATACCGTTTTCATCCTAACTCATACAGGATGCAGGATAAACAAGTGAAATTGGAAGTGATGAAACAAAGAAATGAGCAGACATAATTGGAACTGGAACACAGCTGATGAATGGGTTCTTTCATCTGATTGGAAGAATTTGCAACCCACCTAATCTCCTCTAGAAAAAGTTTGACCGCCATAGTTGTGTTAGTTATATTGTATTAACATACTCTAACTCTACCATACAGAGTGGACATAATACCATTTTATTCACTAAAATAAGTTATGTGGTGTAGTTTAAAGTGGCTTTCAAACATCAAAAAACAGGATTCAACTGTACAAACCCAGACTAAGCCTGTTGATCCCGTTTCGGTTTTTCTTTTATTCAAACAGGAAAGGGAAAATCGCATAATGCCATAAAAACGTCTTTTAAAATACTGTTGAGTCCTACTCAGCAAAAAAAAAAAGGCTGCTTTTCAGACAACTTCCTGTCCCGCAGCAAAAGGAAATAACAGACTGGATTTTTTTAAAGGAGCATAATTCAAAGGGAAAGATATTAATAATAACAATAAAACGGATCTAGACATTAAGAGCAGGGAAATGGAAACAGAGGTAAGAAATAAAGGCTTGGTTCACAGCCCGCTGGATCTGAACCATTATATCGTTGCTGTCGGGCAGAAACCTCTTATCTCCATATTTTAACTTTTTGTGTTTTTTCATAAATTATCGCCCTACTTGATCATACTACAGCGTCCCACAAAAGCATCAAAAGTAGCAGATCTACAATCTCGAAACGCGACGCGAAGCGACGCGTTTCGAGCTTGTAGATCTGCTACTTTTGATGCTTTTGAATTTGAATCCTGAAAAGTAACAGTTTTGGACTTGTGAGGTTTCCACCCGACAGAGACGTTTTTCATTGAATCCCAGTGGTGGAAAGTAACTAAGTATATACTATATATACTCAATTACTGTACTTAAAGGAGTAGTTCACCCAAAAAATTACTTATTTTCTATCAATTGCACACCCCATGAAGCCTTGAATCCATGGATTTATTTTTGTTTTTGTGGCATTCCTAAGCCAATAATTTGATGACCGTCTCCTACCGGATACACACCCGGTCATCAAATTATTGGCTTAGGAATGCCACAAAAAAAAAAAAAAATCCATGAATTCAAGGTTTCATAGGGTGTGCAATTGATAGAAAATACGTCATTTTTTGGGTGAACTCCTCCTTTAAGTAATTGAGAGCCCGTAAGTATCAATTGGTTATTTTATTTTACTTGTGTATTCCCATTATGTCAATACTTATACTGTATACCCATACGTCTACTCACCACATCTCAGAGGCAAATATTGTAGTTTTTACTCCACAACAATTATTTGACAACTTTAGTTTCTAGTTACTTTGCAGATTTACATTATTATTACAAAAAAACATACATTAACCAATTAAGACCTATTTTATACTTTGGCTATTCGAAAATAGCCGATCTAAAAGCTCTCAACGCATCGCATTGTGAGCTGGTAGATTGACTATTTCTGAGAAATTGACAAATTTAGAAAATGGGCATTATGCATAATGAGTTCTTTTACTCTACTGTAAGTATATTTTGATGCCAATACTTTTTTTGTACTTTTACTCAAGTACGCATTTTAACCCATTTAGACCTGAGGCCGATTCTAAAAACACCTTCTAAAACCTAACCTAAGATTTCTGAAAATGTTCAAATTCTTACAAAAAAAAATTATACAACATGATGTTGCTATATGTATACCAACAACTGATGAGACACAGAGGTGGCTCCCGGATTCAAAGGTATAACAACGTGGCAGCAGGTCTAAATGGGTTAATACAGGAGTTTTACTTGTATCAGAGCATTTCTACGTTGTGGTGTTAATCCATTAACATTAGCATCTGAGTCATTTTAAGACTTGGTGCCGCGCTATGAGCTTGTATATCTGCTATTTTTGAATAGCCAAAGAAATCTAAAATGACACAGATGAGTTCCCGGATTGAATGGTTTAATTGCTACTCTTAGTCGAGTAACAAGTCTGAGTACTTCTTCCTTCCTCCGCTGTTCCCAGCTTTCGGTGCGGCGCTGCTCTGTGGACTCGGCCCGTCGAACATGTCCGTATCGTTAGCCTTTACGCTACACTGTGGCCATATGAAAATGCTCAAAGGAAAGCGAAGAGGACCATGACTCTAATGAAAGCAAGCTGGCAGAACGCTTATTGATTCCAGCCAAAGACGGAGTCCAAATTAAAGCCTGTTTTTCAGATGAATTGAGGGGGTCACATACTGTGCACAGTATGCTTTAGGACAGTGGTTCCCAATGTGGGGTCCCGGGACTCCCCAGGGGTCCTTGAGGAGGGTTCCAGGGGGTCCGCAGCTAAATGACCGGTGACTCTGAGACAAGGTTATTATAGTTAAAGGTAGGGTAAGTGATTTTCTTTGGTTAAAATAAGTGTTAAATAACTCTATATTCTGATAGTACTCATTGCTATAGAGTGTTCAGTAAAAGGAGTCTCCTTGTCTCTCAAGCTCTTTATTAAACAGAAAATGCATTTTCGTTTCAGTTTCAGTTTCATTTCCAATTTTATCCAATCAGGATACAGATTAAACAAGTGAAATTGGAAGTGATGACACTAAGAAATGAGCAGGCAAAATTGGAACTGGAACACTATAAAAATGAAGCTTAAAGATGGGCACTTTCTCCTGATTGGCTGAGATTTTGACACCTACCGGAAAATGTAATTTCTGTTTATTAAAGAGCTGGAGAGACGGGGAGACTCCTGTTACTGAACAAACACTCTATAGCAATGATTACTATCAGAATATAGTGCTTTAACCTTTTAACAAAATACTTTTTGTTTTAACCAAAAAATATCACTTACCCTAACAATAACGAAAACTAAAATAAAAAAATAAAAAACGATAACTAACTGAAACTATATTGTCTGTTTACAAGACTAAACTAAAACAAACTGAAATTATAGACACAATACCCTTAGTTTCCGTTCGTGGATGGTTGGTGGTTCATCTGTAACTGAATACGTTTTTATTACACAATACTTACCTTTTCAATCCTGCACCTGACAAATAACCCAAAGTGTGAAAAAACTAAAACTAACACTAAAACTAATAAAAACTAACTAAAACTATTAGCATTTTCTAAAATAAAAACTAGCAAATCTGCTCTAAAAACGAATTAAAACTAACTGAATTAGAAAACAAAAAAATCTAAATGAACAAAACTAAAATGAAAAATCCAAAACTATTATAACCTTGCTCTGAGAGTGTACAAATGACTCTCAGAGTTATGGGGGTCTGTGGCCTATGATGCATAGGAAACAGGGGGTCTGTGACATGAAAAAAGTTTGATAATCACTGCTTTAAGAAGTACCTACATTACATAATGAATTGTACAGGCGAGTCTGAGGAAGGTAAAATATCATAAGATCCTAAAATGATCGAGGTCGTCCATTTCACAAGCTTTTTTCCTTGGAGCCCCCCTTCTTACAGTATATCTGACAAACCTGAGACCCCCCCCCCACACACACACACACGTACGTGCATACGCACACACAGACACTATATCGTTGCCAAAACCTCTTAGCTCTTATCGCTATATTTTCACTTTTTGTGTTTTTTCGTAAATGTGTCACACAATAGCATCAAAAGTAGCAGATCCACAACCTCGAGACGCGGCGCGTTTCAAGCTTGTAGATCTGCTACTTTGGCTATTTCTTTTATTTGAATCCTGAAAAGTAACGGTTTTGGACATATGAGGTTTCTACCCGACAAAAACGTGAAAAAGCCCACATATATGTTTGGGTTTTTTACTTCTTGAAAACATCAACATTTTTCAAACACTTTCAAGATATTTCTAAAATGTTCAAAAATAGCAGATGTACAAGCTTGCAGCGCGGTACGAAGTGACGTGCTGTGAGCTTGTATATCTGCTATTTTTGAATAGCCAACGTATACATGGATAAAGTGTAAATTATGGTGGTTTTTCAATTATTGTGACGCTGTATTAACGTATTTTGCTGTAAACCCCCTGAACCCCCCCCCCCCCCCCCCCCCCCCCCCAAGGACCCCTGGGGGTCCCCGGACCACCAAATTGAGAACCAATGCCGTAAGGTTCCATTTGTACACTCTCAAGAGTTACAGACCCGTAAAATGTCCATTGGGACCCCCTGGTGGTCCCCGGAACCCGACGTTGAGAACCCGAGTGGTCTAATCTCTCCAACCGCCAATGAAGAAATAAAGTTGGCGTTTGGTGAGGAGGGGGGGCTGGAGGATTTGGAAAGCCGGGGTTATTAGTTTGGCCGGAGTTGTGGAAAGTATGGGATGGATGGATGGGTGAACGGGTGGTGGTCCGGGCTCTGGGGGCTTCCTGGCAAAAGCTGAGAACGCAGGCTTGGATCTGCTGGCCTGGCTGCACACCATTAATAGAAGAATGCTGCTCGCTTATTAGGCCAACTAATAGAACTCTACAGACAGGAAGAGATTTCCTTAACCTGTTTTTAGACCTGACCGGTTTTTAGAATGAAAAATCGTGAAAATGTGTGCAAATCTTTGAATATATATTTTTAAACATTTTCACTAAAATCTTTGCTTCTGGGGGTCCCTATTACAATTTCTTTTTTTTGAGGGGGGTCCGTGGCCAAATACATATCATTTTGGGATGTCCTTGACATGAAAAAGTTTTAGAACCATGGATATAAAATATGTTGTTCCAGTGACCACCAGAAGCAAAGATTTGAGTAAAAATGCACACATTTTCACGAAAAATAGCAGATATTATAATAATAATAATAATAATAATGATGATGATGATGTTGCTATATTATATAGCAAAATCTAAAATGACGCTGTCCCGGATTGAAATTCTGATTCTTCTTCTGTGTCATTTTAGATTTTGGTTTGACAGGTCACAAGACAAGAAGACACAAAGCCCATTGATTTCGATGGAGTCGACATTAGTCCTCTAGACCAGTTGTTCCAAATTCTTTTCTGGATAGGGGCCCACTAAAAAAATCAAAAGTGTTCACGGTCTGACCACTTAGGCGTCCCACCCATCCCACCCGCAACACAGGCCCACCCATCTGACCACTTAACACGGCAGCCGAACGGCCTGATGCAACAAACTGGGGGTCATTGAAATGGAAAAAAAAGGTTGAAAAGCACTGATGTAGGAGTATATTGGCCCAAGAGAGCAGAGCAGAGAAAACCCCAAACCATTGCATTAGTGTTCATTTGAACCCTTTGAAAAGGTCTCTCACCTGTGAGTGGGTTGATGGCGAAGAGAGCGTTCTCGTTGCCACCGAAGATGCTGTATGTCACCGTCTGTCCCCCGGGGGTCTGGTCCGAAGCTGACACTTTAGTGATCAATGTGCCTTCACGGAATAAAGAACAATACCAAAAATATTTATACTCTATATAAAAGCATTTTCAAAAGTAATCAAGTATGAATTGGGAAACAGTTTACAGTTACTCCTTAACCTGTGAATTAATTCATAGTATTATACCGTAAAGTCATTGTAAAAAAAAAAAGAAGCTTAACATTGTGTAGTTTTATCCTAATAACACATTTTACTTTACATTTTTGCAAACCTCAAAGTGCTACAGGGTTTAAAAAGATGGGAGAAATTTGCCACTGCATTGCCCAAATTTCCTGTCAGCGCCACTGAAGAACTAATGAATAATTCAAAATATATAAAAAAACAATAGGAATTATAGGAATGATGTTGAGAACCAGTGACAAAAATTAATGCTGCACAGTATTTGACTCTAAAGGTCCTTACACACCGGGCGACACCGGCGAAAATAGCGAATATACGCAAAATTCGGACTCGTTCCGAATAATTAAAAGACGCTTTTTCGCTTCGCTTTTTCGCTTTTTCGCTCCATGTACGGAGCCATTGACTTTATAAGGTTTTTAAAAAAAAACGCATTATTCGCACGAAAAAATCGCCCCGGTGTGTAACAACCTTTAGGGAGAAATGTGTGCAGATAAGAACTTCTGCTCAAATCGGTGTTGCTGCCCATGCATGGCATCAGTTTGTGTTGTGTGTGACATCAGACCAGATCTCTCTGGTCAGCCTATTATACAGTGTTGTAGCTATTTTAGAGAGTGTGGCAAAGGGATCTGAGAGCAAGACAGAGAGAGGCACATAGACAGTGACAGAGCAAATAAAAGAAGAGAGAGAAGAGAGAGAAGAGAGAGAGAGATAGAGATAGAAAGAGAGAGAGAGAGAGAGAGAAATGTTGTGTTGGTCGGTGCCCCTGAAAAGAGAACGGCTGCATCTGAAAAGCACCAGCGGGATGTATTGTGCTGTTGGGCCAGTAGGGGGAGAGGTGTACTACTTTGGACCGTTCCTTGGAACGATAAGCGGTCAGATTGATGTGGGCGTCTTCCACACAGTGTCTTTACACTGGAGGAAATTGCCCCCAGTGGAAACTGGAAGACGGGGAGGTCTCCCCCTTGATGTTCCCTCTATGCGCCAAGGCCACACAGCAGTGCTGATCGAAGATGCCAGCTACATCTGGGGGGGGATGGTGGAT
This sequence comes from Gymnoscopelus microlampas, assembly GCF_963454915.1. Classification (NCBI taxonomy): domain Eukaryota; kingdom Metazoa; phylum Chordata; class Actinopteri; order Myctophiformes; family Myctophidae; genus Gymnoscopelus; species Gymnoscopelus microlampas. Next base: position 11,204,820 of record NC_139939.1, read on the forward strand.
TCTAAAATGATAGACAACATTCTTTATGCATTTGATGTCGACACCCACAGATGGTTCAAGCCCAAGATTGCCGGGACAGTTCCAACGTCAAGGTGTAACCACTCAGCTTGTGTCTTTGGGAGCGCCATGTATATCTATGGAGGAGGCAATGACCTGTTTGAAACCACTAATGACGTGTACAAGTTGGACACCGCCACAATGGTCTGGTCTTTAATTGACACCAGAGGCACTCTCCCAGCACCAGCTTCACAATGTCACTCTGCCACCAGCATCGGGACAAGGATGTTTGTATTTGGGGGCCAAGGGGACCAGCTGGGTAACAACAACAACATCAGGGTGTTTGACACAGAGACCAATTGCTGGCTGAGCACGGCTTCTGCTGGATATTGTCTTCCGGAAGGATGCATGGCTTATGCTGCCTTTGCCTACAATGAAGAGCTGTACATGTTTGGCTTTAATGATCTGTGGAAATTCAGTCCAAAGACCTTCTCCTGGAAGACGGTTGAGGCCACGGGGAAAGGCCCGAATTGGAGTTGTATGTGCTGCTGCATGGTAGGGGATCGCTTCATGCTCTTCGGATACGATACCTTACAGATCTTATACTTAAGTCCGAGTTTAAAGACGTTATGCAAGCTCGCGGTTATTCAGTACAGTCTGGAGCATTCGGGACTCCCACATAACATTAGGTGGGAACTGGCAGCTGGTACCACATACCGTAGGCTTTGATGCCTGACAGTTAAGAGAGCACATCTCACCGGTTCTTGTCTCTCTCCATTGGCTCCCAGTGAAGTGTACAGTGACATTTAAGAGTATTTCGTTCGGGGCTCTCCCCAGGCTGGCAGAGGGAGAGTAGCGCCCAGGATTTACAGCTTAGGCAATTGGCACTGGGTGAAAAAATGGGTTACAAAAATCATGGGATAAAAATGGAAAAAAAAGGGGGAAAAAGGTGAGGAAAACGGAAAATCGCTGGCAGTGGCTAATTTATTTATTTATTTACTCTGGCAGTGAATGAGTTAAGACCCACCTTTTCACTGTAGAGGCCTCCTAGGTTCACTTGATGGTTTGTGTTGTTTTGTGGGTTGTGTTCTATTCCCTGCTGTTGTGACTGACTGACAGTGTGACTGAGTTCTTGTTGTCCTAGTCTAGTCTCCTTTGTCTTGTCCTATGTTTTTTTCTCCTTTTCTCCGGACTGCGCCCCGGGCCAGTGTATTAACTGGGCTCGCAATACAAATATCGAACCTATGCCCTATGTCACAAACTCTTCAACCGTTCAACCCCCTACAACGACCAGCACCACCAGGTTCATGAACAGCTTCCAACCGGCTGCCGTCAGGCCGTATCTGTCAGGCTAGTCTCAGACCTTTGCTCTTCCTTGGACCTACTTGCGGATTATACCAGCAGTGTCAGTCTACTTTACAGTATGTGGATTATGCGGTCGACACATGCTGACATTTTGCACCTTAATCCCATGTGAAACGCACTGACTTTTTTTTGTTGTGTTTTCTAGCACCTTAACTAACACCCATAGTATATCATGCACAGTTAAGTATACCTCTGCTGCTATGCTCACGCACCTTTATATCTTATCTCAGGTACTACTATGTGTACATTTGTAATCTGTTTGTTTTCTTTGATTGATCTCCCCCCCTTCTTCTTCCCTTTCTTTTTTTCTACGGAAATAGCAATACAATGGAACTATGCACAAAAACGATTTCACCCACTTTTTTTACTTCCGTAAACCTGTGATGTGACAATAAAGCTGATTCTGATTCTGATTCTGATTCTATGACAGTGTGTCCCATTTGTGATTCCTGAGCCCGGCTGTGGATTTGCTGCGTGTCACTCCCCGACTCTCCCCGTTACCTGTCTGTCTCTCCACTGTCCTATCAATAATAAAAAATATATATTTTTGAGTGGTGCCAACCACTCCTATATCTGACTTTGTCTGTGTGTCCGTCCGTATGTATGTCCAATAAACAAACATTGATGACAACATCAATACGGGGCTCATCAAAGGCACCACTCTCTTCACACATGGTGTGATTTTTTTTTAAATATACTATTATGTATCATACCAGGCCTGCTGTTCTCGGTGACGGTGGCATTGTAGACATCACTGGTGAAGCGCAGTCCCTCCATCTCTCCCTTCAGATGGACCAGGACCAGGCAGGTGGAGGACAGAGCTGGACGTCCCAGGTCCATCACCACAACCTCAACAATCAACAGGCAAGAAGGGCTTTATGTGTCTGTCATGTGGAAACCATGTGGAAACCATGTCCACGAACCATGCCCAAAACCGTAACTTTTCAGGATATGGGGGGAAAAAAGAACCTGCGTTCCAATGGATCCAATGTGTGGATCATAAACGTGCAGATATAATATCTTAACCTACAGATGTGACATTTGAGAATTTCAAAGAGCCTGCCATTCGCAATTCATGGGCAAACTAGAAAAAGTGCTCCTCGGAGCACAGGTCTCCGCTAGGTCAGGTATGTTACTGTGGGCCAGCAATGTTGGGAATTCGCCATTCAGGCTGGAATGTGAAGAATCGGACGGATCGGACGAACAGGGTGCAAAACATACTCTCGCCATGCCTTTCGGCCTGGCGGAGACAATCAGTGGGAAACCCTTTTCCTGGAGAAAGTGACATTTGCTAGGTGTGAAATGGTGTCATTTCAAACAAAGGCTAATCGGGTGCGAATTGGGGGGAAAACTGTGACTTTTCAGCAAACTTTCAGGGAAATGTGAAGCCTTCGGCTGTCTCATCTGTGTAGCAGCAGTGTCAAAAAGTGCACAAGCAGAGGCATAAAATATCCAGTATCTTTCTAGCAGTGTCAAGTCAAAATGTGTACAGAAGGCACGCATCAGTGTTATTATAGTTAACTTAAACGAATGAAATGACCATATCATTTACATTACTGAAAAGAATATATAAAATTGGCTTTACAAAAAAAATGTGTTTACAAAACTGACTAAAGCTAACTAAAATCATAGAGAAAAGTTTTCTATTCTTTTTTCATACCTAAGAATAGTATTTAAACCTTATTGAAACAACTGAAATTGAAAACAAAAAGTCAAAACTAAATAAAAAAATTAAAACAAATGAAAAATGAAAAACTATAATAACTTTTCAGGATTCAAATGAAAAAATAGCAAATGTATCAGATCGACAAGCTCAAAACTCGCCACTTCGCACCACGTTTTGAGCTTGCAGATCTGCTACTTTTGATGCTTTTGTGTGACGCTGTAGTATGATCAAGTAGGGCGATAATTTACGAAAAAACACAAAAAGTTAAAATATAGAGATAAGAGGTTTCTGCCCGACAGCAACGATACACATAAGAAAAAAAGAGTCACCTGTAGTTTCTTTCCAGACAACGCGTCTTCTCTCAGGGCTCTCCTCAGCATCACCTCCCCTGTCTCGGCGTCCACGCCGAACACGGGAGGCATGCGTTAATCCGACAGACCTTTTCTCCGACTATGTGGCATCCGCGTGCGGTTAGGGTTAGGGTGAGGGTTTGGTTCGGGTTTAGTATTGGAAACGTCGGAGCGCTGCGCTGTCGGAGGAATGCGCTGTCGGACTAACATACTGCACCCGCCGAACACGGCGTCCTCCTCGGACAGGCTGAACCGCACCGTTCCGTTCTCGCCCCGGTCCGCGTCCACGGCCGTCACCGTGGTGATGACCCGGTCGGGCGGGGTCCCGGCGGAGACCCAGACGCTGACGGGGTTCTGTCCGCACGCCGGCGTGTTGTCGTTCACGTCTTCCACCTGCAGTGGTTGAACAGTAACCGAGTACATTTACTTGAGTATTGTACTTAAGTAAAACGTTTTAGTACAGTATATATGCTTTACTTGAGTATTTTATTTAAAAAATAAAATGTTGTGGTTTTGAAGCATATGACTTTCACTCCACTACTTTTCTAAGACAAATATTGTACTTTTGACTCTATATTACAAGGAAGGGACCACGGGACCCAAACTTACAAATACATTATGAATTAACCACTTAAAGCAGCACTATGTGCCTTTTTTTTAAATGAATAAAATGTAATTTTGTCCAATCTGTATGGTAGAGTACGTTAATACAATATAACTTAATTGGTGTGCTTGTATTTTGTCTCCCTGCTCTTCTATTGAGACATTTAGATCGTGTCAAAGGTCATGTCTCACCTAGACACAGGATCTGACACAAATTTTGCCCTGATGGTCAAGATTCAATTTATCCCCTGAGCAAGCAAGTCTATTAGCTCAATGGTAAAAAAAATCAGCACTTGTGCAGGAAACCGGGTTCAAATCAGGGGTAGAAGAGGAAAGATACACAGTGCAGCTTTAAGCCCTATGCCCTACGCTATGTGCGAACCTGGCCATTTTCACTCTTTTTGAAAATTTGATTTTAAAATGTTATTTCAATGTTGGAAATACTTTTGAAGACGTACGTGTTTTTAAAAACATTTACTCCAGTATTTCAACTCGCATACAAATTTGACTGATCAACTTTCACATAGTAGTTGAGTAATATTTGACCAGGAGTGTCTGTACTTTGACTCGAGTACCGGAGTTGAGTACAGTGTCCACCAGTGTTTACCTGTACGGTCAGCGAGGTGAAGGAGCTCCGCGGCCCCACCGTACATCCGTCTGTGGCCACCACCCTCAGCGTGTACTGAGACCTCAGGGATTCAAGCAAAAACAAATCTCACAATCACACATCTCAAGTCCCTATCTGTGGTTTGTGTGACACAGTGTGAAAGGAACCCCACCGCACTATTGCTCTGTTTGCTAAATAATTACAACAATATTTAGAATGATTATGTTTAGGTATTATCATTCTGGCAACACTTCGTCATAAGGAGCACATTCACACACGCAATTAACGCTTAATTAATGCTTAAAGGGATATTTCACTTTTTAAATGTGGTCATTTTATCATCTACTCAGGCTTTTGGGAGCACCCCGGACAGTTTTTATATTGCTTGATTCAGTAGTATTTAGATATTTGATGTTCATTTTATCAGACACGCCCTCTTCCTACAAACCCATTGTAACTTCAAACTCCATTTTAATCATGATAGATTCATCAAAAACACCCGTCCTTAGTTCTGGTGACTCATACGACTCTCCTAATACGTGAGGGGCCTGTGTTTTTTCAATTACTTTTTTCATGTATTTGTTCTTTTTAAATAAGTAGACTATAAAATTACCCATTTTTTAAAAGTGAAATATCCCTTTAACTCAAACATTAATTAATCATAGAATAATCATGATTTAATCATTGATTCGTGTTAATTAATGGCTAAGTCACTATGACTTAACCAACATTAATATATCATTAATTAAGGGCCACACGTGGTGTGTTTGTAGATCTGCTTTCTTCGGTGGCTTCTATGCCCAGGATGAGTGCTCATAGGTGTGCATGTTCTTGTATGGTTAAGAAAGGAGATACTGTGGCGAACTTTAAATTAATCCACCTGCTCTCCCTGTCCAGAGGTCGGGTGGTGCGGACGGCTCCTGACGAGGCGTCCACGGAGAAGACCCCCTGGTTGCCGTCCTCGGACAGGGAGTAGGTCACCTCCCCGTTGGGACCCTCGTCAGGGTCCAGGGCGCTGAGACGGATGACCTCCGTCCCAGCCGGAAGACCCTCGCTGACAGACACCCGGTAGCTCTGTCTGGAAGAAGGACATGGGTTATTATAGTTAACTAAAACTTAACCAAATGACTAAAACGGAAATAAATTATAAAGAAACTGAACTATAACTGAAACTGTATTGTGTTTACACAACTAACAAAAAAATCGAATCATATATAAATCATTGTCAATTAATTACATACATAAACGTATTATTTGATTGTATATGAAATCTGTCTTTTAATTGTTTAACTGTGCCAGTTTTAACTGACCTTTTTAACTCTCGCCTCGACAAATAACCCATATCATGATTAACTAAAACTAACACTAAAACCACTGAAACCTCAATTAAACTAAGCCTTTTCACATAATAAAAAAACTAAACTAAACTAGCAACCCTGCTTTTTAAATTAATTCAAACTAACTGAAATTGATGAACAAATACGGGACAATAATCTAATAAAATCAAAATTAATGATGAATTCAAAAGGATGATGATAACCTTGAGAAGGAGGGGGTGTTGTCGTTCAGGTCCAGGAGGCTCAGGTGTAGCTGGGTGGAGGAGGTGAGGGGGACGGGACCACCGTCCTCAGCCTGGATGCTGAGGGTGTAGCTGGAGCGCTCCTCTCGGTCCAGGAGCTGGGTGGTGCTGATGGTGCCGCTGTGAGCGTCCATGGTGAAGCGACCGCCGTAGTCTTCACCTGGAGATACAGTAGAGTAGAAGATCAGGGCAGTTTGGTTCGGTTTAGAGCTGGACCGATATATCAGACAGACCGATACAACGGCCATTATTGGGCTTTTTCAGCCGCAATTATGCAGCTGATGCATCACAACTTTCAACCAGTTTCCCTGGTTTGGCTTTGGACCTGTCATTATAGGCAAAAAGTTTAGAAGATGTATCTTTTTGGGGGGCTTTTATGCCTTTATTTGACAGGACAGTAGGCTGACAGGAATTGGGTAGAGAGATAGGGGTGTGACACACAGCAAAGGTCATCGGGATCGGGAGTCAAACCCGCATATGGTATGCGCCTGGACCGCTAGGCCAGCGGGTGCCGAAATTTATCATTTTTTTAACACATATCTTCTCTTCTGGGGGTCACTGGCACAAAACTTTTACAGGAGGAGGTCCACGGCCAAATATATTGTCGCTGTGGGGCAAAAAAATGCTAAAAAACAGCTACTTTCATTATTTTTTTTATATAAATCAATGCTATTGAACACCCTTTATGTCTGTGTGTGGGTTTTACAAATATTGAACCAATGAAAAGTATTAAGAAGCGCTTCTGACTAAACCTCCTAACTCCATTGGATCCTCAAAACTGTCGGTCAAACCACCTAACTCCAACTTTGGAGATTATTATTATTTTTTCCATCAATGATTTAGAATGGGAAAAAAAACCTGTCTCCACATTAATGGTCAAAAACCTCCTAACCCCACTTGAGCTGGATTTGCGTAAAGTGATGACAATATAAGGACACATGCAAGTATCTGACAATGTATAAAGTCACCATACTAACTTTGACGAGGCAGTAAGTATTGTGTTGTTCTGAAAACATTTTTATATTTTTTTTCCTGAAAAGTAAATATTTTGGACATAGCTGGTTTCTGCCAGACAGCAGAGATAAATCAATTTGGGGGTCCTTGACATGAAAAAGTTTGAGAGCCACTGGAGTATGGTATGGTATCTCACCCAGGATGGAGTATCGTATGGTGGCATTGTCTCCGTGGTCAGGATCAGAGGCCTGGACAGTGTGGATGGACCCAGGAGGAAGGTTCTCTGGCAGGCTGAGGTGGAAGGATCTCTGCACGAAGGCAGGAGGGTTGTCATTGTCATCCAGAACGCCACACACCACCGTGGCTGTACAGGACAGAGACCTCACACCACCGTCACGAGCCTGGACTACACACATACACACATGAGTGCAAACGCACGCGCACACACACAGAGGACAACCAACTGGATCACACCACTGGATAATGTTACGACCTGGAATATGTAATGAGTTTGACTAGAGAGAGAGAGAGAGTATATTTTATAGAGGGCTGCAGTCAAAACAGTCCCAGTGTTGCTTATGGAACGTTTTACATCATTAACATCAATATGGACTCAAACAGCATCTCTCTCTTCTATTGTGAATTGTTGCTGTTGGGCAGAAACCTCAATTTTTACGCTTTTGCACCCTTTACGTCTGTGGGCTGATTAAAAAAAATATTTAACCAATGAAAAGCATTAAAAAGCGCTTCTGACAAAACCATCTAACTCCATTGGATCCTCAAACTTTCTGCTAAACCAGCTAAGTCCACCAAAGGGGGGTGGAGTTAGCTGGTTTTGCTGACTCCAGGCTCCACCCCCTTTTGACCTCCAACCTCATTGTGAGCTTGGAGGTCCATTCAGCTGTTCTTATCAATGATGAACAAAACCTCCCAACTCCACTGTTTGTTTAGGTGGTTTCTGCCCAACAGCAGAGATATCCTGTTTCAATTGATACATCATCAGATGATGTGTGTGTTGGTTCTGATACATTCTTCGTGGATAAAAAGGAGCACTTCATCCATGTTTAAGCTTTATCTTAATATAATTGGTTCATCATAAGACGGCACTATTTCTGTCTATACTCGCTCCACGTCTGGTGGGCTGTGGGCTGTGTGTGTGTGACTGCGAGTGCGTTGCGAGTGTGTGTGTGTGTTCTACCTCTGAGAGTGAACAGTTGGGTCAGTTCTCTGTCCAGGTGTGAGACAGTGGTGATCAGGCCGGTGTGAGAGTCCATGGTGAACAGCTCGTACCCGGGACCAGGCAGCAGGCTGTACGTCACCTCACCGTTCTCTGCTGCACAGCGGAGGGACACGAGGACCATCATACTGTAGATTAGTGGTTCTGCACATTTTTTGGTTAAACCCATTAAGGCCTGAGGCCGATTCTAAAAAATGTCTTCTAAATCCTAACAGTTTTTTTTTAAAACACTTATGTTGCTATATCAGTGGTTCTCAAAACCTTTTCATGTCAAGGACCCCCAAAATGATATGTATTTTTGCCGCGGACCCTCATCTCAAAATACTGTGTTCCAGGGACCACCCCAGCAGCAAAGATTTGAGATACAAATGAATGTTCGCTTAAAAAATATATATACTAAATATATATTGTTTTTATATATATGTTTTTTGTTTTTTCAATAGCAGATATACAAGCTCATAGCGCGGCACTGAGTGCCGTGCTATGAGCTTGTATATCTGCTATTTTTGAATAGCCAAAGAAATAAAAAATAATGGGTCTTAATGGGTTAAAAAAAAGTTTATTGTTAAAAGGTTAAAGCTCTACAGTATATTGTTGTTGTTTGTTCAGTAACAGGGTTCTCCCTGTCTTCTTCCCGAATATAGAGCCATTACGTTGCTGTCAGGCTGAAACGTCAACCATCTCAATATTCTAACTTTTTGTGTTTTTTCGTAAATGAACGCCCTACTTCATCATACTGCAGCGTCACACAAAAGCATCAAAAGTAGCAGATCTGCAAGCTCGAAACGTGGCACGAAGTATAATATCACTTACAGTACCTTTTACCTGTCACACACACATACAATATAGCTTGTAGCAACACAGGCTGCACTAGCCTTCCTGCTTTCGTGTATAGAGGGGCGGGTTTAAAATCAGCGAGGAGAGAATGCGCCTGATCCCATTGGTTCACCGATCTGTCCGTCAGTCCCCGCCCCGTCAACACAACATTACGAGCGACGCCCACTGCACTCTGGTGCAACTACATTTCTGAGGTGCTACATCATGAACCATCCAGAGCTCTCAGGTGGACTGGGACCGCTCTGCTTTCTGTCCCCATGAATCACAACCAAACATGCAGAAGCAGTGTTCAGTTTTAATGCGCCACATACTGTACCTGGAACAAACTCCCAGAAAACTGCAGATCTGTAACAACTCTTTAGTTCTTTTAGATCACTCGCTAAATACCTCTCTGTTTGCTGCCGCCTTTTACTATTTTCTTTTAATCGTTTCTTCTGTACTGAAATGTTTGATTTCTTATTTTTAATCATATTCAAATGTCCTATTATAATGTTTTTCTTCTGCACTGTCCTACTGCTGCTGTGTGGCTTACAGCAAGGTGTTGGTGTTTCATATTGTGTGTAGAGCACTTAAAATTGCAGTGCAATTCTTGTACTTTGAGCAGGGGCGGACTGGCCATATGGCATACCGGGCATATGCCCGGTGGGCCACTGGGCCAAAAAGAAAAAAGAAAAAAAAGGAAGTTTTCATTTTTCCAATATTTTTTGCTCCTGCTTTAGGATAATTACGGTCAATTCCGGGTTGCGCGGCCCAATTATTAGTTACGGTAATGTTTGGGCTGGGTGGCCTCTACCGGCACGCAGATAGCGGACACTCTACCTCAATTTTCCGCGCGCGCCGGTTGTGGTCGGCCGGCCTGGACCAAAACGCCAGGGCCGAATTTTGTCTCAGTCTACAGGGGTGCACATAACTTTTTAGGTCTGGTATAAGGCTGAACGATTAATCGTTTTCAAACCGAAATCGCGATTTGAAACCACGCGATTAGCTAATCGCAAAGGCCGCGATTTTTTTATTTTTTATTTTATCATAATACATACTTTTAATATTAATATTAATCCCAGAGCACCCGCGGGACTTGTCTCCTTCTATCCAGAGTGGCTGCCTCTCTCTCTCTACAGGGAGCGAGAGGGCAGCGCCCCCCCCCCCCCCTCCCTCTCTCTCTCTCTCGCTCGCTCTGTCCCTCTCATAGAGTTAGGTCCCTCGCCATCGGCTGCGAGTATTTAAAGTGTGCCGCGCGTAGCGGTAAAACATTATTTTCGGTGCGACACAAGTAGTGTAGTAGTAGTGTTGCTCCTATCTATGTTTGTTTCTGTAAGTGTAACTTATATTTTTCCCATCATTGTTAAACTATTTCTGTTGGATGCTGTGATCCAATGTAAACAATACTATGCGAAGCACTTCCTGGTCAGTGTTGCCAGGTTTTGTGAGAGAAATAAGCAACCCTGTCTATGAAAACAAGCCCAAAACAAAAGAAGCGACTATGAACTGTATCTTTGTCACTTATGTACAGTGGTGGAAAAAGTACTCAAATGTTGTACTTAAATAAAAGTATCAATACTGCAATGTAGAAGTACTCTGTTACAAGTAAAAATACCAAATTCAAAATTGACTTGAATAAAAGTAGGCCTACAAAAGTATTGGTATCAAAATGTACTTAAAGTACCAAAAGTACTTATGTTTGAAAATAGCAGATCTACAAGCTCACAACGCGTCGCATCGCGGCGAGTTGTGAGCTTGTAGATCGGCTATTTTCAAATTACCTATGTATAAAATAGGGCTAAAGTGGTTAATGTAGGTTTTATAATATTATCATTTATATCTGCAAAGTAACTAGTCACTAAAGTTCTCAAATAATTGTAGTGGAGTAAAAGTACAATATTTGCCTCTGAGATGTAGTGGAGTAGGAGTTAAAGTATTGGAAATTAGAAATACTCAAGTGAAGTACAAATACCTCAAAATTGTACTTAAGTACAGTACTTAAGTAAATGTACTTAGTTACTTTCCACCACTGCGTTATGTATTCTGAGTTTTTCACTTCCAAGGAGTAGTAGTAATACAATGTACAGTAGGAGAGGACTTTGGCTTGTGAGACAAAAAAGTGTTACATTTTAGTTGAATGTTAATCAACATAAGCTAAATACTGGATATCAGTAAATATGCTTCTGGAGCCATAAGTGAAAGACCTACTTATTTCACTGCTGTGAATTGTTTACACAAAATGGTAATTATTTGTTTAATTTTATTTTTATTTTTATTTATTTAACTTCATTTCAGAAAAAGCTTCTCTTCTTGAGAAGAGAAGCACAAGTTCAATGTTGGGTTGTTTACAAAAATAAGCTATTTCTATTCCAGCTAAATGTTTGAATATATACATGGGAAAAAAAGTACTTGGAAGATACATGTTGGAAGCAATGAAGCAATTCATATCTTTTAGTTCTCATCCTTATTTATTAGAATCTAGAACAGTAAATAAATGGTATGCCATTTGGTAATGTTCCATTACTTCCAATTACTTTTTAAACGTACACAGTGAATACTAAACTGAAGCTTGAATTTAAAAAAATGTTTAAGTTTTTTTTTTTTTTTCTTTATAAAAAAAATCGCAATCAAATCGCAATCGCAATATCGGTCAGAAAAATCGCAATTAGATTTTTTCCCAAAATCGTTCAGCCCTAGTCTGGTACGCAGAAGAGCACCTGGACATGTGACTTGGTGCGCATGGCGCCCGTCCCGTTTTGTCAACGGGGGGGGGGGGGGGGGGGGGGGGGGGGGGGGGGCGGGGGGTTCAGCCCGGACAGTTTTGTCAAGGGGGGGGGGGGGGGTTCAGCACGGTGCCCGCCGGACAGTTTTGTCAACGGGGGGGGGGGGGGGCGAGAAAAAAGGACGCTCTGCTTCTAAATTCCGCCGATTTTCGCCGTTTTTTTTTCTCATGCTGTTATATAAAGCCCCCAAGGTTGGTGCCCTGTGCTGCTGCGCTGATTTTATCCGCCAGATTGGGACGTTCACGGCATATTTTGCACCATTACGGTGCGTTCATCATCGGTGACGAGTGCCTCTAACAGCCGCTGCTGGCTGCGTGCACGCAGCCAGGCAATGCGAGGCGATGCGAGGCGACGCGAGTCATATCTCTACCCCTCCGCCTAATGGCTGTACATGGGGCCGACGGGTGCTTTAGAGTGATTGTGTGAGTGTGGCTTCAGGAAGTAAATTCCTAGCCTCGATCTCCAGGCTTTTATTTTTTAGTTTTGCTAAAAAATAAAAGCTTGGAAATTCCTGTCCCAGCTGTTGGTGCGCAAAAGCGCCTCGCGTCGCCTGATGTGGTGCGCATTTTTTATTTTGGGTGCGCATGCGCACCTGCGCACCAGTTATGTGCACCCCTGTCAGTCTAAGCTGTCCCAACTGTGTGGATAACAACAAAATAAGAATCAAATAAAATAGAATGGAAAGGTCAAATGGTAGTAATAAAAAAGGAATATGAAATATATGGCTAAAATAGCCTGTAAACATTCTAAAGTGCAGTAAAATATTGGAAAAATAGCAGTAAATATCAGACATGTCATTACGAAATGTGAATGGAATGTGTGTCTGTGTCTGTGCACTGTAAACCTGTTACAGTCTATATCACTTAACCACTTCAATCCTATGTTCTTGGTTGACCCGGGGTCAGCTCTTCTTTTATGCTCTACACCAGTGGTTCTCAACCTGTGGGTCGGGACCACCAGGTGGGTCCCCACATGATTTTGAGGGGGTCCCCAGATGACAGTAAAGTGACAATGTAAGGTCCTTTTTAATATCCAAAAAATAAAATAAATGAAATGAAATGAAAAAAGACCATTAATGCATCAAACGTAATAAACAAACTACTATAAAAACTGGTCAAACATTGGCCAAATTGTCAAATTATATAAGAAATGGGAAAACATTTTGAAAATAGCTGATCCACAAGCTTTTAGGTCGGCTATTTTGACAATATTTATCTGAGTTTTTATGTATTTATCTGGAACTGATATCAAACTAAATGTAATGCCTCAACTCAACCTCAATTCCAAGTGCATGTCAGGGTGAGGGGTCCCCAGTTCAAATGTGATTATTTTGAGGGGGTCCCCAGTTCAAATATGATTATTTTGGGGGGGTCCCCAGTTCAAATATGATTATTTTGGGGGGTCGTGGCCTGTAAAGGTTGAGAACCACTGCTCTACACCACGTCTCTTCACCAAAAATAGCCGAGCTTGTAGATCTGCTATTTTCTCAGAATGTTCACTCCAGAATATAGAGACACTAGGGTTCATCTGGCATAGCTGAATGGTAGAGACGTTGCCTGGGAGACAGGGCACAGGCTTTTGTCCAGGTGTCCATAGACTAGACACTTAAAGGGATAGTTCACCCAAAAGATTACTTATTTTCTATCGATTACTCACCCCATGTTTTTGTCACATTCCTAAGCTAATAAATTGATGACGAGCAGTGGTTCCGGTAATGAGTGAGTAATCGATAGAAAAAAATGTCATTTTGGCGGTGAACTATCCCTTTAACCCCAACTGCTCTTGATGAATTGAATACAGAGGATTACAATGAAAACAAGGGCTTTTTGTGTTATCCTTTAGCATCATTGTATAACTGAACCTCTGTACCTTTTGCAAGCTGTTAATAAGGTAATCAATCAACCCCCCCTCCCCCCACATCTCTCTCTCTCTCTCTCTGCTGTTTCACTCTACTGTGCTGTCGAAATAAAGAATACAAAAAACCTTACAAGCGCTCATTAAAAAACGACTTTGAAGAACATAAGGAAACGTTGTGAAATATGGTATGAGTGGAGCATGTAAAAGACAAACTGCAGTGGTGTGTCTTAAGTAAAAGTAGCAATACCATAAAATGAAAATACTCTGCTACGAGTAAAAGTGCTGTCTTGATTCATTGCAAATTATACACCAAAGTAAAAGGTCTCCATTGTATTCAAAATATGGGAAACTTTCTCAGAAATAGCAGATATACAGCACGTGCTCACAACGTGTCGCATTGCAACACGTTGTTCGCGAGCTTGTAGATCGGCTATGTAGTGGAATAAAAAGTGTTAAAGTATAAAGAAAATTAAACATTCAAGTAAAGTAAAACTACCTCAAAAGTGTACCTACGCACAGTACTTGAGTAGGCCTACATGTACTTAATTACTTTCCACCACTGGTCTAAATAAAGAATAAAAAAAAACTTGAAAGCACTCGTTAAAAAAACAACTTTGAAGAACATAAGGAAACATTATGAAATACGGTACGAGTGCAGAATGAAAAAGAAAACCACATATAATACTTCAGACTTGTTTCATTTTATGAAACCATAGCACAGATCCGCCCATGGTCCCTAGCTGGTGCTGAATAGGATATTGTTCAATAAATGGCAGGTATGCACATAAAAACAATCCATTTCATATTAACAACCCTTTTACATGTCTGAGGCATGTGAGCCACACAGTGCTGGAAGAAGTATTCAGATTTTTCCTTTTTTAAGTATCACCACCACAATGTACTGTAGAAATACTCGGTTACAAGTAAAAGTCCTGTATTCAAATACCGACTTGAATAAATGTACAAAAGTGTTGGCATCAAAATATAAAGTGCTCATGAATAGAAGCTCTTTATTTTTTTAATCTTTCAAAAATAGCAGATCTGCAAGCTCACAACGCATTGCCATGCAAAGCATTGTGAGCTTGTATACTGCTATTTCCGAATAGGCAAAGTATAAAATACCCTAATTGGTTAATGTATGTTTTGTAATAATGATCTAAATCTCCAAAGTAAATTTTAATAACATTTACAAATAATTGTAATGTAGTAGAAAGTACAACATTTGCCTCTAAAATGCAGTGGCGTAGAAGTTTAAAGAAAAATGGACATGTTCAAGTAAAGAAAAAGTACCTCAAAACTTGCACTTAAGTAAAGTACTTGTGTAAATGTACTTAGTTACTTTCCACCGCTGGAACGACGCCACCTCCCAGCACCTCCCCAAATAAAGAAAACATACCGAGCCCTTTCCATCAAAGCCAAAATGGAACTCTGGGTTTTTCGCGGGGCAAATAATAAATGATGACGCTAAATTAATTTGACGTCGCTCCTTTTAATCTGGGCTTTAAAACACATTAATAAAAATTCCACTCCCAGGTCCACCGTTTAGCACCTCATTAGATCAGTCTATGTTTATGGCCCCGTCCGTTTGGGAGAGACCCTTATCTGATGGCTAGATTGAGAACAGGACCCCGCAAATAAATCATTACAGATAGAATCTGTCGCCCTGGAAAATAAATGGACGGGAGCGCAGAAATAAAGCTTTGGCTAACCTTTCCTTGAGCCCCGTGGCGGGGCGTTTATTTCACCAGCCCCCAGGCCTTTTTGAAGACTGTATCGTAGCCTGACGGGTAGAAAACTTGTATCTTTACATTTAAACTTTTTATGTTTTTTTTTTTCATAAACGAATGCCCTACTTTGTCGCACAATAATGTCACGCAAAAATAGCAAAAAAAACAAAAAACCTCTACGGCTTATCGTTGTTGTCGGGCAGAAACCTCTTATCTCCATGTTTTAACTTTAGTTTTTTCATAAATGAATGCCCTATTTATCATACAGTACTACAGCGTCACACAAAAGTATCAAAAGTAGCAGATCTACAAGCTCGAAACGCGTCTCGAAGCGACGTGTTTTCAGCTTGCGGATTTGCTATTTATTTCTGAATTTGAATCCTGAAAGGTACGTTTTGGACATATGAGGTTTCCATCCCGACAGAGACGATATAAGCTTTGTGAGCTTGTGGAAATAAAAGTATGAAACTGAAAGAATTTAATTGTGCATTTATATACAGAGCATTTATCCAAAGCGCTTTATAAAATCATGTGCATTACATTCACCCATTCACACACTGAGGAGCAGTTAGGGGGGTTCAGTGTCTTGCTCAAGGACACTACAACACTAACACAGGGGGTGGGGGCCTTCGTTTCCCTAAGTCGTTACTCTACCTCCTCAGCCCACTGCTGACTGCTGACCCCCACAGTCCCACAGAAAAAGTATTAAAGGAGCAGTTTACACCCCAAAAAATACTTATTTTCGATCAATTACACACCTCATGAAGCTTTTCTTTTTTTTTCATGGAGTTTTGTTTTTGTCGCATTCCTGAGCCAATCAAATCCGCTGTCAAATGATTGGCTCAGGAATGCAACAAAAACTAAAAATATCCATGAATTCAAGGCTTCATGGGGTGTGTAATTGATAGTTTTTTTTTTTGTTTGGGGTGAACAACTCCTTTAACAAGAGCTTGTAACTAAAATAATAACTACAATGGAGCCATTGGTCACAGGTTATTTTTTCCTCATTTCCTCTAAAGTAATTACAAGGTTTCCACCTCGACAGTGACGATGTCCGGAGCTGTAGCCTCCAGCCTGACCCGACACACAAGTAAACCTCGCTGCAGATAGAAGCCTGACGCTCGCACTCAAGGCCTCTGTGTGCCGTTTCCGCCTGCCTTTCTGCGCGTGCACCGTCTGTGTGCGTGCACGCGGACGTCTGCGTAACTTTAGGATTCGAGCGGAGGTGAAGGGGTGTGTGTGTGTGTGTGTGTGGGGGGTGGGGGGTGCAGGTCTGGCTGCTCTCTCTGCCCTTGTCATAACACAACCTCCCTACATCCATGTCCCACTGACACACCGGTGTGTGTGTGTGTGTGTGTGTGTGTGTGTGTGTGTGTGTGTGTGTGTGTGTGTGTGTGTGTGTGTGTGTGTGTGGGGGTGGGTGGGTGTGTGTGTGTGTGTGTGGGTGTGTGTGTGCGTGCGTGCGTGCGTGTGTGTGTTTGTGTGCGTGCGTGCCTGCTTGTCATACACACACACACACACAAGCGCGCGCACACACACACACACACACGCACACACACAATCAACCTGCAGCTGTTACAGGACCGTGTGCATGTGTTTTACATCAGGGGAATGTTCACAGGACCTCCGCGGTAATTGTCGGGGGGTGGGGGGGCGCGCGCAAAAAAAAGCCTGAACCCCCCACTTCCCTCCCGGTTGGGGGGGTGGGGGGGGTGCGCGTACTGGCTCTGCTGAGGGGCTGCAGCGGACACTGAACAGGAGTGCAGTGTTCATGAAGCAGACGGTGGGGAGATGTGACTGCAGGATAAGAGAACCTATAGAGGTCAGGAACTGAAGGAACAGCTTGTGAAGGGAAGCAGGAGTGGCTCATAGCGGCATGTAGAATCTACCCGACAACCTGAAGGTCACGTTTAGATGTCAGTCTCTGTCGGGGTGGAAACCTCACATGTACAAAACTGTTACTTTTCCAGATTCAAATTCAAAAACAGCATAAGTAGCAGATCTACAAGCTCAAGCTCTTGTGTGTCGAGCTTGTGGATCTGCTACTTTTGATGCTTTTGTGTGACGCTGCAGTAGGGCGTTGACTATGAATTTGTTTACTATAAATATGGAGATAAGAGATTTTTACCCATTTTATAAAAGACACAGAGATATAATTATCTCTGTGTCCTAATACAAAAAACACAGCAGTCATACACGGACGCGCGCGTGCGCATACACACACACACACACACACACACACACACACACACACACACACACACACACACACACACACACACACACACACACACACACACACACACACATACGCACACACACATACGCACACACACATACGCACACACACACACCCCTTCACATAAATCCTAACACCAACGCTATGAAATTCAGTAAAAAAAATCCAAAAACCTTTCCTGATATTGGCCATATTTGGACAATTATGTCCCCAAATATGGCCTAGGCCAGGAACACAAAACACCCACACACACACACACACACACACACACACACACACACACACACACACACACACACACACACACACACACACACACACACACACACACACACACGCGCGCACGCAAATGCAAATCACGAACCCACCGAGTGCCGTGGAGCAGACTCCAGACATCTTCATTCCAAACTATAAACCACATTAAACTTATAAACTTTTATGCACAGCTCTCTACGCCAGGAGCCCTGGAGGCACATTCCACAACCTAACCCAGAGAAAAAAATTATGTTCTTTAGATGCGGAGATATTACGCACGTCACCCCGACCGACTCCAGGTGGAGACACCGGGACACAGAACAATGGGTCATCTTTTCACCATGCGTCGGTTCGAGCGCCGCTGATGCTAATCAAGTAAGAAGAGAGGGGTCGAGTACAGTACTTTTTTCCCCCCCTAAAGCTGTACAATGTAAGTTTTCTCTTCTACCCCGGAATTGAACCCGGTTTCCTGCGCAAATGCTGACATTTTTTTTTACCATTGAGCTAATAGAGCCTGCCTGCTTGCTCAGGGGATAAATTGGAATCTTGACCTTCAGGTCAAAATTTGTGTCTAGGTGACCTTTGACACGATCTAAATGTCTCAATAGAAAAGCAGGGAGACAAAATACAACCACCCCAGTATAAGTTATATTGTATTAACATACTCTACCATACAGATCGGGCAACATTACATTTTATTCATTAAACAAAGTTACATAGTGCTGCTTTAAGTAAAAGTATCAATACCACTATGCAGAAATACTCTGTTACACGTGACAGTCCAGCGTTCAAAGTTTAATTGAGTAAAAGTAAAATAAAAAAAGTATTGGCATCAAAACAGTATTGATGCCAATGGCTCATCATTTCACTAATGGTGTAAACAATGGTCACATTTAAAAAAAAAATAGTCAATCTACAAGCTCACAATGAATCACATTGCAAAACGTTGTGAGCTTGTAGATTGGCTATACATTTTTTTGGTGAAGTATAAAATAGGGCTCACGTGTTGTGTAGAAATAATCTAAAATCTGCAATGTAACTAGTAACTTATGTTTTCAAATAATTGTAGTGCAGTAAAAAGGTAGAATATTTGCCTCTGAGATGTTTAAAAGCGTACATGTATGAAGTATCGAAAATGGAAATACAATAACGTCTCTGTCGGATGGAAACCTCATACCGTAAGTCTAAAACTGTTACTTTTCAGGATTCAAATCCAAAAGTATCAAAAGTAGCAGATCTACGAGCTCAAAACGTGTCACTTTGACGTGTTTTGAGCTTGTGCATCTGCTACTTTTGATACTTTTGTGTGACTCAGTAGTGCGATCAAGCGGGACGTTCATTTACGGAATAACACAAAAAGTTAGAATACGTAGATAAGAGGTTTCTTCCCGACGGCGCCGATAAGTAACATTGTACAGTTCTTGAGTTAAAGGTACTTAGACGTTACTCTGCAGCAGTGGGAGAGAGAGAGGGGTCTCAGACGAGTGTGGTGGGACAGACAGATGAAAACACACAGGGCTATTAACACAGATGGTTGGGATTATGGAAATGATGGCAGAGAGGACCTTTCACATGTCCCACAGGAGCGCTGCGTTTGCTGTTCTTGGATACATTCTCATCCGCAAAGAATGTCAGTTCACGCACACACACACATACACACACTGACACACACACGCAAACCCCCCCACCGTACGACCCCCGCTAACATGCCCTTCACCTTCGGGTGCCGGAGAGAAGAAGGTTTTAAGGTTCCCAAACGATGGGGCGGGACCTAGTTTTTTAAGCTCGTGGACCACATTATATGGGCCGCTAGTAAATGTTTTGTTTAGTTTTTTTGGTCTCAAAAATATATATATAAAGAATTCCCCCAATGTTTACAAAATGTTTTCAATAGATTTCAGGAATTAACAAAAGAAAAAGAAATCGGAATGAAAAAAGTAATAATTCACAAGATTTTCAGATTTTCACACACACACACACACACACACACACACACACACACACACACACACACACACACACACACACACACACCGCAAATAGTAAATAAGCTCACTGTGAACTTGTAGATCTGCTATTTTCACTATTCTTCAAATAGGGCTAATAAGTGGTTAATTCATGATGTTTTGTACAGTACGTTTGGGTCCAGAGACTCAAGAGGAGACACCACATTTTCGAGCAGAAAAAGTTTGGGAACCCCAGTGTTTAGGGCTTTGGCACGGTCAACATAAGGAGAAAGAAATGGGACTTGAAGGGGGCCCCCCGCGCACAACGTGTTAAAACAAACATGGCCGACGTGAGGATTTGTGAACGCGTCTGGAGGAGGCCCAGCGTGGAAGCTCGTGCGGTGTTGGGTTAAGCCTGCATATGAAAGGATAACAAACGCTACAAGGCAGATCAGGAAAGGGCAGCTAGTAGTGGAGGAAAACAACAAAGTACATTTACTCAAGTACTGTACTTAAAGGGGCATGAAACCCTAGGCTGAGGGTTTGTAGTTAGTTTTCCACTTCAGGTTAAAAACTACAGCAGGCTAAAAACACGGCAGGCTGCACAACACTGACCTCATACTGTAGTACACAGTGATGTAAGCAACACAGCTGCAGCTAATCACATTAATAATGGGTGTGTTGGATTGTAGGTGTGTCAATACTGTCTATCATGCTTGCCCTTGGCTTTGGAGACCTATGATTATCTAACACACTCATTATTAATGTGTTTGGTGCAGCTGTGTTGCTTACTAGTGTTGTTTTGGGGTTTTTTTGTAAATTTTTCCTGTTTTAAACCTTTACTCCACTACATTTCGGAGGCAAATACCCTAACTCTTACAAGTTACTTTGTAGATTATTTTTAAAACTTACATTAAATCAATTAAGCCATATTTTATACGCGTATCTATTCCGTCTAAAAGGAAGGCTTGTGGACAGTTCAGAAACCTATCAATGACATAACCAGTAACTTTTTTTTAATACCAGAACAATGGCTTCTATACAATAGTATGCTAACTTTCCAGGAATAGAAAGCCTGGAGTTTCTATTAGCTTGGAATCCCCATTGATGATGTCATTGGTAGGAAGGTTTCTGAACAGTCCAAAGCCCACACGCAGAGTGAGTAGACAGAAATGATGCCATGTTTTAATGAGCATTAGTGAGGACCAATTAAATTAACATAAGGTTGACAATGGGTGAAGTGCTCCTTTAAAGGTAGGGTAAGTGATATTTTTGGTGAAAACAAAGCGTTTTTCGTTAAAAAGGTTAAAGCACAATATTCATATAGTACTCATTGCTATAGAGTGTTTGTTCTAGCTGTAACAGGGGTCTCCCTGTCTCTCCATCTCTTTAATGAACAGAAAATACATTTTCAAGGTGGATTGCACATTTTCAGCCAATCAAGAGAGTACCCATTTATCAGCTTAAATATTGTATCAGCTTAATATATGTTCCAGTTCCAATTGTGTCTGTTCATTTCTTTGTGTCATCACTTCCGATTTCACTTATTTATCCTTGTATCCTATGTGAGTTCTCTCTCCTGATTGGATAAAATTGGTATCCCAACCTAAAACTGTGTGTTCTGTTTACCAAAGAGCTGGAGAAACCAGGAGACTCCTGTTACTGAACTCTATAGCAATATCAGAATATAGAGATATTTAACACTTATTCTAACAAAGGAAAATCACTTGACCTACCTTTAAGTAAAAACATAAAAGAATAAAAAAATAAATCAGAGTACTTTTCCCACCACTACCAGTGGTCAGTTTCAATCAGGCGACTAATGGAATGGGACGAAACAGAAGTGAACATTGATCCATTCCGCCACTTAAAGTATAAAGCAGAGTCCAACGGGGCCCCCTGTGGGCCACTGCTGCTACAGACGCATTCTGTCACCCGTCACCACAAATGAATAGTGATCAACTGGAATTATGGGGCCAAGGCTTTGGACACAGAGGAAAGAAGACAGGAGAATTTACCACTTTCCTTTCTTTCTTTCTTTCTTTCTATTACGGTCCATTAAATTATATGTAGAGAAGTGTTGTTGGTCATGAACTGAAAATGTACTGAGTTCCAAGTCAATTTGTACCTCCCTATTTCTACTTTTTATGGGGGTTTTTTCCCCCCGTAAATTAACGCCCTACTTTGTCGTACAAGAGCGTCGCACAAAAGTAATAAACATAGCCGATCTACAAGCGTTGCAATGCGACACGTTGTGAGCTTGTACATCAGCTATTTTTTCTTCTTGTCACCGCATTGTTAATCACACCCAGAAGATTATACCTGTAATCCTGTGATGTGACAGAAAAGTTGATTCTGATTCAACTTCGTCCATTTAGGTTCACGTCAAAAGGGGTCTTCAAGAGAGTGTCCGGGACCCCTACGGGGTCCTCAGAGTTACTATGGGGCCGGCAAATCTTTGTTCTACCTCTTTTCTTTTTTACATTAACCACTTGAATCCATATTCTAGGGGGAACATTAGCTATACATAGCAGATCTACAAGCTGCTATTTTCAGCAAAGAGGTTTGGTGTAGAGGGGAAAATGAGCAGATCAAGTACAGAGGGAGCCAAAGGTCAACATTAACATGAATCCAACAGATTGATATAGAAGATAATGTGTAAAGACACAAACCAAAAACATTAATTTACGCAACACTGATGATGACAGTGCTGTCAAACAAATCTATGAACCTGAGGAAGGCTCATAGCCGAAACGCGTAAGCGTTCATTTGGTGTGTGCCAATAAAACAGTGGAAATGTGAGTACTTTGTTCTCCATTTATTTGAAATTTTGGATGTGCTACCTTTTGGGGATTTTTTAAATTCCTACTTTTTATGTATACTGTATATATATAGTATGCTGGATTTTGGGTCTGGCACTGCACTGAGAAAACCCATTGTTGATGATGTGCAACCTCTTTTTCTTATTAAGTCTATGAAGCTATCTATGAAATCTATGAAAAAGTTTAATTTGCAACACCCCCCTCATTTTATGTAGTGGGGGGTCCCTGCTTCGTCTCTCTCTCTCTCAGCTAAGGGGTCCTTGGCCTGAAAAACATTGGAAGACCCCTGGTATTAGGCTTGAATACGACTCGACTAACATGCTAATGCTGCCACCTAGGGAGTATAGATGATACTGACAGTCACTACACTCCTAAATAATTAGAACTCATTTAGTTCATAGCTGACAGACTCTTTCTATCAACACTAACAGTAGGTGACACATTTATACTAGTTGGCAGTGGTGTACAGTAACTAAGTACATTTACTCAAGTACTGCTTGAGAACAATTTTGAGGTATTTTTACTTTACTGGAGTGTTTCCAATTTTCAGTACTGTTACTTCTACTCCACTACATCTCAAAGGCAAATATTGTACATTTACTCCACTACAATTATTTGAACACTTTAGTTACTAGTAATTTTGTAGATTGTGTTTACTAAACACACATTACCCTCTTCAGTCCTCTATACATTTCGGCCATTTGAAAATAGCCGATCTACAAGCTCACAATGTGTCGCGATGCGACGCATTGTGAGCTTGTAGATCTGCTATTTTAAAAAGATGTTTCTTTTAAACTTGTGAAATGGGATATTCTGCATAATGACTACTTTTTCGGACAGACAGACAGACAGACAGACAGACAGACAGACAGACGGACAGACGGACAGACGGACAGACGGACACACAGACCCTCTTCTAGACAACTGGCACTCAACGTTGGCACTCAACGTTGTCAACCAGTGGTCAAAAAAAAAACACCAGTGTAACTCTCACCGTTAGACGCAGTGTAAGTATGTTTCGTTTTTTTTTTGGGGGGGGGGGGGGGGTAAAAGTTTGAAGCTCTATACTCATATAGTAACCATGGAGTGTTTGTTCAGTAACAGGGGTCTCCCCATTTCTCTTTTTAATAAACAGAAAATAAATGTTCTACATCATAATCTTACCAGAGTCTTTGTCGGTGGCAGACACCCTGACCACCGTCTGGCCGGGCGGCGCGTTCTCGGCCACGGCGGCGCTGTAGACGTCCTGCGGGAACACGGGCGCCTGGTCGTTCACGTCTCCCACCTCCACCCTCAGGGCGTGGGTGGAGGAGAGGGGAGGCGCGCCGTGGTCCACCGCCCGGACGAGGAGGCGGTGGGAGGCCTGGCGCTCGTAGTCTACGGGGGACGACAGGTGCAGGAGGCCTATAGCGAGAGAGACGGGACGTTCGTTGCTGACGGGCAGAAACCTTTTATCTCCATATTTGAACTTTTTATGATTGTTTCTTTCGTGAATTAACACCCTACTTGATCATACTACAGCGTCACACAAAAGTATCCAAAATAGCAGATCTACAAGCTCAAAACGCGGTGCAAAGCGATGCGTTTCGAGCTTGTAGATCTGCTATTTTGCTATTTTTGTTGAATTGGAATCCTGAAAAGTAACAGTTTTGGACATAATGAGGGTTCCACCCGACAGAGATTGTGTAATAGTTATTTATATATAATAGCTTATATATAACTATTAAATAGTTTTATTAAAGTTGATCTAAGTTATTATTGTTTTTTAATTAACCACTTAAACCTCAGCATCTTTATTGTGGGGAAAGCTTTCGCTGATAGACAAGCTCACAATGCGACGCAGTGAGCTTGTCGATCTGCTATTTTCAATAACGAAAAACCGAAAATACACTAGTATTGAGCCCTGAGGGACTCCGGTTACCCAAATGGGGTTTAAGTGATTAAAACAGAAAGTTAAAGCTCTATGTTCTGATAGTAATCAGTGCTATGGAGTGTTTGTTCAGTAACAGGGGTCTCTCCCTGTCTCTCAGTAAACATAAAATACATTTTTCAGGAGGGTCAGTAACTTCATCCAATCAGGAGAGAGAACCACAGTAAGATCATTTCTCAGTTTGTGTTCATTGAAAAATACAGAATAATTAGGGAACACAAAGGGCCCGTACTGACAGATAACTCCGGTGGCTTTGGGGTAAGCACTTTATATTTTGAATGTGTATGGAGTAGTACAGGGCTACAGAATGCCGGTGGATATTCCAAAACTGACAGACATACCCAACTGTCAGAATCGATAATAAAAAAAAAATCTCTGTCAGCCTTGGTCCAAGGCTACCGTCTGAGCAGCCATCAGTTGGATGAAGCTGAAACTGAAATTCCCATTTGTTGTCTAAATTGGCAGGGAGTTCACATGCCTTCCATGTCATTGAAGTTGCCTCGTTGTCCGGTTGTTAGACCTGGACCATCAGAGTTACAGATCCATAAGGATCCATTTGGTTACTAACGACCAATCATTTAGCCGGCGACACCCTGGAATCCCCCCCCCCAAGGACCCCACACAGAGAACTGGTGGTGTAAAACATAGCTACCTGTCCTCTCGTCCAGGCTGAAGCATCCTTCCTCATTTCCAGACAGGATGCTGTAGGAGAGCAGGCTGTTTTCATCCAGATCTCCGTCAAGCGCCATCACATGGTGGACCAGGGTACCCGGCTCTGCATCCTCCGCTACCTGGACCACATCGGACGATACAAATACTGGCCTGTTGTACAAAAAATAAAAATAAATACAATTTAAAAAAAGATATAAAGTACACATTTGCTTAATAGTTCACATAGAACTTGTTTATAGGAATTTCCTATAGACAATAATTAGTATTAATTGAATATGTGGTAGATGCCCTCTGTGTTGATCTGTGTTTTTAAACATATTGTTTAAAAAAAATCACACCCTGTGTGAAGGAAGCGGTGCCTTTGGCGCGGGGCTTAACTCATTTCAGTTCGTCCCTATTGGTGGTCTGAGTCCACTTACCAAATTATTTGTACTTGGTAGCATGCTGCAAACTGGAATAATGGCTGTTTAAAGCCCAGCCAATGGGCAGACAGAGGGGGCGGGGCTTACGTAATGACAGTTTGTCCCTATTGGTGGTTTTAGTCCATGTCCAAAATTTGTACTCCGTAGCATGCTGCGAACTTGAGTTATGGCTGTTTAAAGGCCAGCCAATGGGAAGACAGAGGGGGCGGGGCCTGAGCAATTCATGCTCGGCCCGTATTGGTGGTCTAAGTCCACATACCAAATTTGGACTTGGTGGCATGCTGCAAACTGGAGTTATAGCTGTTTAAAATCCCGTGCTCATCCCGTGCTCATACGGGCGGACGTCTCTGGGGGTCCCTGGACCCCTCTTTGATAACCGGTGGCACGTGTGGCAAATGAGAGGAGAGATGGCATAGGCAATCTCCAAGTCCGTGTGTGTGTGTGTGTGTGTGTGTGTGTGTGTGTGTGTGTGTGTGTGTGTGTGTGTGCGTGTGTTTGTATGTGTTGCTTCTTTGCCGTGCTCATCCCAGGCTCATACACACGGACACACGGACACACAGACAGACACACACACAGACACCGAGTCAAAGCCACGTATAGAGCGGCTGGCACCGCTAAAAAAGGAATATGTGATGGAACCATTAGCTAAATGCACAGCAGTTGAAAAATGGGATGTGCTGCCTCAGGCACAAATCTATAGAATACAAATGAATAGAAAGTTGGGTCTTCAACAAGGGGTCCGGGACCCCTATCGGATCCTCAGAGTTACTACAGAGGGGCTGCCAAATCTTTGTGTGATCCCCCATTAACCACTTGAACCCTAGCATCCCTATTCGGGAGGAAACTGAAAGTAGCAGATCTACAAGCTTGTTGTGAGCTTGTAGATCAACTATTTCCGGCAAAGAGGTTTGCTGTACAGAGCCAAAGGTCAATGGGTTAAATGTCTGAAAATACAACATTATCATGAATTCAATATATTAACCCATTTAGACCGGGAAAGAATCTGTGTCATTTTTAGATTTCATTGGCTATTAAAAAATAGCAGATATACAAGCTCATAGCACGGCACTCAGTGCCGCGCTACAAGCTTGTAGATCTGCTATTTTTGAAAAATCGTGAAGATTTGTGCAAATCTTATATATATATTTTTAAAGCAAACATTTGTAACTCAACTTTTTGCTTCTGGGGATTCTACAAATGTCTTCTACATCATAACCGTTTTTTGAAAAACGTATGTTTCTATATCAGTCGTCCTCAAACTTTTTCATGTCAAGGACCCCCATCTCAAAATATTTTGTTCCAGGGACTCCCATGAAGCAAAGATTTGAGTTACAAATGTTCCCTTTAAAAATATATATATAATATTTGCACAAATGTTCAAGATAAAAACAAAATAGCAGATCTACAAGCTGGTGCCGTGCTATGAGCTTGATAGCCAAGCATCAAACAAGTCTATGAAGTCTATGTATGAGATCTATGAAAAGGTCTCATCTGTAACAAATGTTTATACAATGTGGTACTGCAGATTTCTGATGTGTGATCACTGGCCTGTTATCGTTGGCGTCCAGCAGGAACACCTGGGCCGTCACGGACGCCCGCCTCCGCCGGTCCTCCCTCGCGGCCTGGTCGCTGGCCGTGACGGTGAAGGCAAAGCCGGGCGTGGCCTCGCGGTCCAGCGGCGCCGCCACCGTCAGACTCCCCGTCTGAGGGTCGATCAGGAAGGGGAAGCGCGGCGCCGACGGCGACCCGGACGGGCTTTGACGCTCGAAGCTCAGGGAGTAGCGCAGGGCGCTGTTGGCCAGGCTCCCGTCGGCGTCTCTGGCGTGGAACGCGAACGCCAGAGATCCGACCGCCGCGTCCTCCCGCAGGCCGAACGCCACCAGCTCGTCCGGGAACCGGGGCGCGTGGTCGTTGACGTCTTCCACCGTCACGCTGACGAACACGGACGTTCCGTTCGTTGCAGGGGCGGCGGGGGATCCCGCCTCCTCCTCGGCGCGAACCAGCAGGAAGTAGCGCGTGGCGGACTCGTAGTCCAGAGGCTGGTTGACGTGGATGTCGCCGGAGAGGCCGTCAACGCCGAAGTGAGCGCCGGCGTCGGACTCGGCGATGGAGTAGCGGAGGAGTCCGCCGCCGGAGGAGTCGGAGACGCGCGCGGAGCCGATGACCGCGGCGGGTCTGGCGTCCTCCCGCACCCAGAAACGTCTGACCGTCGGGCGGTCGGAACCGGCCAGCTGAACGTCACCTCCAAAAACCTGGTGATTTGAAATGTTTCATATAGTTTAGAAACTCAAGATCATTTTCTTTGTATTAATATATATCGTCACTGCCTTTTTTTCCTTTTTTTAAAAAGATTTATTTATGGGTTTTTATGCCTTTATTGATAGCATAAGACAGTAGGCTGACAGGAAATGGAGAGAGAGAGATGGGGAGTGACACGCAGCAAAGCCCGTCGGGATCGGGACTCCGCTGGACCACTACGCCAGCAATCCAGGCCCTATAATCTAACTTTTTGAGTTTTTTCGCAAATGAACGCCCTACTGGATCATACTATAGTTCACACAAAAGCATCAAAAGTAGCAGATCCACAAGCTCGAAATGCAACACGTTTCGAGCTTGTGGATCTGCTACTTTTGATGCTTTTGAATTTGAATCCTGAAAAGTAACAGTTTTGGACATGAGGTTGCTTTGTATTTTCATATAGCAGGTATGAATGCTAGAAAACGATTTCATGAACCAGGTGACGGTACAAACAGGTATATGCAGTGAGTGTGTATAAGTATGCAGTGAGTGTGTATAATATGCAGTGAGTGTGTCTATGTATGCAGTGAGTGTGTATATGCATGCAGTGAGTGTGTACTACCTGTACGTGAACGACTGCGGTCTCCTGCAGAGGCGTGTCTCCGTTGTCCTTAGCCACTACGTCCAGAGTGTAGTGAGCGTCAGCGCTGTGGGACAGACGCTCTGTTGTCCTGATGTCTCCACTCTGGCTGTCGATGGTAAACAATCCCACACCGTCCTCTTTGAAAGCAAAAGGACACTTTGTTAAAGGGAGACTTTGAGAGCTGTTTCACCGTGCAATGAAGTAAATGACAGTTTTGGAACGTCAATTTCACAAATGAGCAACTATTGAAGATATCTCACCAATATTTGGAATTTACCCGGTGTACACATTTTTCTTCCCAAGGTTTTAAAGACAAAATACCATGACATTGTTTTAAACATAATAGCGTCCCGGGTGGCTATAGTGGGCCGTTAAGGACTGTGTTAATGTATTTGTGGCCCCGGCCCACAGGTTGAGAACCGCTGAACTAGGTCCAGGTCTCGTTAACTCACCTGTGTTCAGAGAGAAGCTGACGGTCCCGTTTTCTCCTGCGTCGACATCTTTGGCAAACATGGTCGTGACCAGAGATCCTGCTGGCAGGCCTGCCCATGTCTACAGTATGATGGATTACACACAGAGTATCTCATGTTAACCACTGAACTACTTAAACCCTATTGTTACAAAGAAATTCTTTATGGGGAATTTCCCTAAAAAGGAGCACACAAATGACTTCACCGGTAATAGCCAGTGGAGGCGTGCCGGGAGAACATCTCCGTTATTTTGAAAAAGCTATATTCAGTGGTGGAAAAAGTACTCACATTTTTTCCTTAAGTAAAAGTATCAATACTGCGATGTAGAAATACTCTGTTAATGTACAAGTAAAAGTCCGGAATTATAAATTGACTTGAGTAAAAGTAAGAAAGTATTGGTATCAAAAAGTACTTAAAGTACCAAAAGTAGAAAGTACTCATTGTGCAGAATGTCCCATTTCACAAGTTTTCAAATGTATAAAAACAATTTGAAAATAGCAGATCTACAAGCTCACAATGCGTCGCATTGTGAGCAAGTCAATACTTGTATAAATGTTACTTTACACCATTGTAATGTTAATTTACACCACTGGCTATATTAAAGGTAATCTCGAGGAGTCGAGGGTGAGAAGAACATTTAAAGGTTATTAAAGGGACTAATTCTCCAGGTAACTATTTCTATTCTGAATTGGCAGGTTATTGTTTCAGGTAACAGTTTGACAGTGTGGTCGATTACTGCTACGCTAAGTATAGTGCAGATCCTTCCTTACAATGTGGTCCCTTGAAGAAGAAACGGATAACACCTGACGAAGCTCACGACAAAACGGGCCGTGCTAATATATCACTTGATGCAGCAGTAAGTTGTCCATCTCTGTTCTCTGGAGTGTGTAGTCCCTCCATCTGCTTTTACAGTGTATATGCCAGTTGCCTAGACTTGAACCTCCTTTGTTTTGTTTTTTTGGATGTGCAGGATTATTATTTTATTTATGTCTTATGTATGCAAATACGCCTATAATGACATGCCCAAAATAGGCCACAATAAAGTGTTTCATGCGACGCCAGAACAATAGGCCTCATTCACAAAACTTAGCTTATAAATTATTCTTACTTTTGTTCTAGAGCAAAGAGTCTACAAAAAAACAAAACTTTTGTTTTTTTGGGGGATTGATGCAGTTTGTGGTGAACCAGAAGATGAATGCCAATTGTTCCTAAAGTGGATGTCTGTGTGTGTTCATGCTGATTCAATTGACGCCCTGTCAGCACCGTGGAACGCATGCCAGACATGTGCAAATGAGCCATGACCAAAACCGTTTCAACTTCTCAAATACACGTTTTATTGTCATAATGTGGCTGAAAGAAGAAATGTAATTTGTAAGAAAGTCTAAGTGGAGTGGAGTGACAGAGACAGATTAAAAAACAAAACAAAAAACATGGCAAGAAATTGTTGCTAATGATGTTAACGCCGACAGCACAAAGACACACCACTGATTCAAATAAAAAATCCTTTAGAGCTTATAGATCTGCTATTTTTTTGTGTGATGCTGCGTTCACACCGGTAGCTACAAAAGAAACAAAGCTGCAAAGCGACGCAGCGTATCTGTCGCTGCGTCGCTTTTGAAGTGTTGAACAACCTGCTCGTTGACATAAGCGTGCGTCCGACAAGCGAGAAAAATATAAAGGAAAGCGTAAAGCCTGGGGTTAAAGGGGTTATAAGTGCATTATAAATGCGATTATAAATGCATTATAGACCCGACCTTCAAGTAAAGTGTTACCGCCAGGTGGTCTACAAACGCACCAAACTTGCACAAGGCTGTGACCATTTGCACATACTGTATCTACCTCAAATTCCTCACATGGGCAAACACACCTGGAGCAGAGGAAAATAAATAAACGCTCGCACGCTGAGGGCTCCAATGCGACAGATGCTTTATTAACCCATTAAGACCAGGAAGGCATCTGTATCATTTTTAGATTTCTTTGGCTATTTTTGAGGAAAATAAATTGTGATAATGTGTGCAAATCTTTGAATATATAGATATACATTTTTAACTGACATATTTGCGTCTGCGGGTCCCTGGAACAAAATATTTTGAGATGGAGGGGAGGGGGGGTCCGCGGACAAATACATATCATTTTGGGTGGTCCTTGACATGAAAAACTTTGAGAGCCACTGACACTTAGAAAAAGAAAACTGTTAGGATTTAGAAGACATGTGTAGAATCCCCCAGAAGCAAAGATTTGAGTTAAAAATGTTAAAAAATATAATATGCTCAAAGATTTGCACAAACTTTCAAGATTAAAAAAAAATAAATAGCAGATCTACAAGGTCATAGCGCGGCACTCGGTGCCAAGCTATGACCTTGTAGATCTGCTATTTTTGAATAGCCAAAGTATAAAATAATGGTTTAGGTGGTTACACAGATGCGTTCCCGGTCTTAATGGGTTAAAGCATCTGTCACATTGGAGCCCTCGGCGTGCGAGCGTTTATTTACTTTTCTCTGCTTACTGCTCGTCGCTCTACACCTGCCCAAGTTCGGGTTGGGGAAGTGCATGTCGTTTTCCTTTTTTAAAAACATACCTGGAGAAAGTCTTGGTGATGTTTTTAAAAGGCTTTCGGTTAAGAAACCCGGTGTACCTGAACATTGATCTCCTTGGTGGCGGGCAGGTGGGTGAAGCGGGGGGCGTTATCGTTGACGTCGGTGACCAGGATGTGGACGGTGGCGGTGGCGTTGAGGCGAGGGACGCCCGCGTCCGTCACCATCACCTTCACCACGTGATGACTGTGATGCTCCCTGTCCAACCCCACCCAGTTGATGACCTCACCTGGAGGGAGAGGGAGGGAGAGAGAGAGAGAGAGAGAGAGAGAGAGAGAGAGAGAGAGAGAGAGAGAGAGAGAGAGACACACACACATTTGAAATATTTAGAAGTACAGGATGTACAAAGGACATAAACACTGCCAGTGCAGTTATGTCCAAAACTGTTACATTTCAGGATACAAATTCCAAAATAGCAAAAGTAGCAGATCTACAAGTTCGAAACGCTTGTAGATCTGCTACTTTTGATTATTTTGTGTGACACCGTAGTACGATCAAGTAAGGCATTCATTTATGAAAAAAACACAAGTTAAAACATGTATTTAAGATGTTTCTGCCCGACAGCAACGGTTTCTACATGGCTTTAAAGGGATAGTTCACCCAAAAAAACCTTGACTAATTGATTGGAAAAAGTCATTTTGAGGATGAACTATCCCTTTAGGTAAAATAAATGGGGTACTTCTTCCATCACTGTACTGCAGGTGCCGCCGTAGTACCTGTCTTGGCGTCGATGCGGAAGTACTTGCCCTCCGAGAGCAGTATGTATGAGAGCTGGGCGTTCTTCCCTGAGTCCCTGTCCCTGGCCAGCACGGTCCCCACCAGGCCCTGAGGCGACGGGCCCTCTGACAGCGTGAAGTAGTACGCCTCGCTGCTGAACACCGGCGCGTTGTCGTTGGCATCCAGCACCACCACCACCACAGAGGCTGTAGCCGTCACGTTGCTGCTCTGCACCGCCTCCCTGCCGAGGTTATCAGAAATATTGAAATAACCCACAAAAAAAAAAAGAAAAAACATTTGAGTTAACTGGAATAAATATAAAAACGAGGCTTTACAAAAAAACGATGAGTAACTGAATCGGTATACAAAATACAAAATTAACTAAAACTGACTAAAATCCTAGATAAAATGTCCTTTGTTTTGGTCTTTGTAATTGCATTGTAGTTGCATATGACAGGGGTCTTCAACCTTTTCAGGCCAAGGACCCCCTAGCTGAGAGAGAGATAAAGCAGGGACCCCCTCTATATTGTATAAAATTGTATTTCAGATTAAATTTCCCTCTACACCTATAGCCTCTTTGCCAAAAATAGCCGATCTACAAGCTCACAACGCCTCGCAGCAGATCGGCTATTTTTGGCTAAAGTTCTTCTCAGAAAAGGGGATGCTAGGGTTCAAGTGTTTAATGTAAAGAAAAGAAATATCACACAAAGATTTGGCGGACCCCCTGTAGTAGCTCTGAGGACCCGCTAGGGGTCCCGGACCCCCTGTTGAAGACCCCTGGCATATGAAATCTATGTTCCATTTGTTTAAGTGTCCCAGTTTGAACTTCTTTAAATGGTATATACAGTATATATAAGTATTTTTTTTTGTTACTCAATACTTTCTGACCTTTTTTAATCTAATATGTGACAAATGCCCCATATTTACAATAAACTAAACACTAAAAATAAGTGACACTCTAAAACGAATCAAAACTAAACCAAAACTAAGCCTTTTCACTAAATAAAAACTAAACTAGTAAAACCCTCTTTAAAAAGCTAATTTAAAGCTAAACTGAATTTGAAACTATGAAGTCAAAATGAAAAAAAAGGGGAAAAAAATCAATCCTCTAATAACCTTGCTGTGGCCCGCACTGTGAAGCGGAACATGGCTTGTGTCTCGTAGTCCAGGCTGTCAGAGAGGTAGAGCCAGCCGCTGCTGTGGTGAACCCTGAACGGTGGAGAGGGGAACCCTGCCTCTGGCTCCAGGGAGTATGTGAGGCCCGCGCTGGACCCTCCTCCCCGACTCCCATGGGCCCTCACCTGGACAGAGAGGTGCACAGTGACAAAGTGTTGCTGTCGGGGCAAAAACATCTTATCTCCATATTCTAACTTTTTTTTTTTTTTTCGTAAATTAATGCCCTACTTGATCATATTACAGCGTCACACAAAAGCATCAAAAGTAGCAGATCTGCAAGATTGAAACGGGACACGAAGCGACGCGTCTTGAGCTTGTAGATCTGCTACTTTTGCTATTTTCTTTATTTGAATACTGAAAAGTAATAGTTTTGGACATATGAGGTGTCCACCTGACAGAGACTAAAGTACATTTACTTACAATGGTTTTACCCGCTTTTTTTTTGTCGATTTAGTCGTTTTGCCAATTGATTCCTGCCCACACACAATCGTGTTATTCTACTGACTCACCTGCCAGTGAGGAGTGCCCACCGGGAGGACGTATAGCCTTCATCCAACACAAACCTTTTGACTCCACCACATTTCTAGGAACTGGGGAACCCCCATAACCAAACTTTATGAATTAACCACTTAAAAATAGTGAAAATAGCTGATCTACAGGTTCACCGTGTGTCACTTGTAGATGTGGTATTTTTTTTCTTCTTTTTTTTTTCATTACAGTACAGCAATGCATTAATATTAAAAAGAAAATCTACTTCACTATTTGTAGTATATTAATAATTTTAAAAGCAAGTAGCCCAGTACTTCAACTCAAGTACAAATTTGACTGAGCAACTTTCACTTGTTGAGTAATATTTTTATTTAAATATATGCATTTAACTTTAAATGCTAAAAATAATCACACCCCCCATATAAATGTAACTGTTGGTGTAACATAGATTCAGATTCACTTATTCTCACTTAGATGCACTGGTTAGGTACATATACATGGACATGCAGGTTTCCCCTGCATGTCCACTAGATGTCACTATTGACTCAATTATCAACCTAGAAAGCTGTACATGAACAATGTCAGAGTTAAACAGTGTGAATGGCCATGTTTCCTGTAATAGTAGACATGACATGCAGTGTCACATCATGTATCAAAACCTTATAAAAACACAGAGAAAAAGGAATAGAACAAGCAAGGGGACATGTTGGAGTAGAGAGATAGGAGAAACAAGAACCTGACCATGACAGTGCGTGCGTGCGTGCGTGCGTGCGTGCTTGCATGTGAAATTTGCAACAATTTTATGGTCTGTCAATGCTCCTCCTCTTGCCTGAGTCATCTGACATAAACCAGGAAACAGGGAGGTTGTTATTTTACATTCCTCACTGCCAACACGCGCTCACACACATAGAGAAACGATACGATTCACTTTTAGACCAAACCCAACTTGCAGTGAGGAGGACAGACTGTCTTTCCACAGCTACAGGAGGGAATACTGACCCAGAACACTGGAACCCGCCACTGACTCTGTCAGCTGAATGGACTTTAACAACAACCAGGATTCAAAGTGAAAGTAAACTCCAGGGAACATTCTAGAAAAGGGAGAGTTAATGCGACTGACTGACTTCCTGTATTGAGCAGAGTGTTTGTAGCTTCACTCAGAGACTAAATGGCTTCCAATTCGTCTCTTTCAGAAGAGGATTTTTCCTGTCCTGTGTGTCGTGAAATTTTTAAAGTTCCTGTTGTCCTGTCCTGTAGCCACAGCTTCTGTAAAGAATGTATTCAGAATTGGTGGAGACAGAAGGAAATAAAGGCATGTCCAGTGTGTAGGAAAACTAATTTACTGGATCCTCCACCATGTAACCTGGTTCTGAAGAACCTGTGTGAGGCCTTCATAAAGGAGAGACATCAGAGAGCTTCAAAACGTCAGAGAACTTCATCAGGGTCTGAGGATCTCTGCAGTCTGCATGCTGAGAAACTCAAACTGTTCTGTCTGGTTTGTCAACAGCCAGTGTGTGTTGTGTGTCGAGATTCTAAAAAACACACCGGCCACAGTTTCAGACCCATCGATGAGGCTGCACTGGATCACAAGGAGAAAATCCAGAAGTCACTGGAGACTTTAAAGGAGAAACTGGAGGTTTTTAATAAAGTTAAAACAAACTCTGACCAAACAGCAAAACACATTAAGGCCCAGACCCGGCACACAGAGAGGCAGATTAAGGAACAGTTTAAGAAGCTTCATCGGTTTCTACAAGAGGATGAGGAGGCCAGCATCACTGCACTGAGGGAGGAAGAGCAGCAGAAGAGTCAGATGATGAAGGAGAAGATTGAGGGTCTGAACAGAGACATATTAACCCTTGCAAAGAACATCAGAGCCATAGAGGAGGAGCTGAGAGCTGAACACATCTCATTCCTGCAGAACTACAAGACCACAATGGAAAGAGTTCAGTTCACACTGCAGGACCCACAGCTGGTCTCAGGACCACTGATGAACGTGGCCAAACACCTGAACAACCTGACCTTCAGAGTCTGGAACAAGATGAAGGACATTGTCTCTTACACTCCTGTCATTCTGGACCCCAACACTGCCCATCCAGGATACACCTTGTCTGATGATCTGACCAGTGTGAGATGGGGAGAGAGACAGCAGCTTCCTGACAACCCTGAGAGGTTTGACCACTATGGCTTTGTCCTGGGTTCTGAGGGCTTTAACTCAGGGACTCATAGCTGGGATGTTGAGGTTGGAGACAATGCAGACTGGGGAGTGGGTGTGTTACCAGAGTCTTACCAGAGGAAGGGACAAGGAAGAGGTCAACTCTGGATAATAAGGTTCTCTAAAGGTAAATACGGAGCAGACTCCTTACCAGGGTCAAGCACTGATCTCTCACTGAAGCAGAATCCTCAGAGGATCAGAGTCCAGCTGGACTGGAATGAAGGAAAGCTGTCATTCTCTGATCCTGATACTAACACACACATACACACTTTCACACACACTTTCACTGACACACTCTTTCCATACATTTACAATTGGGATGATACTGTCCCTCTGAAGATGTTGCCAGGGAAGGTCAGTGTAACTGTGGAACAATGCAGTTAGACATGATGATGATGATGATGATGATGATGATGATGATGATGACATTTAGAATATTACTCAGTTTAGAATCTATATGATTGTGTTGTGGTCAATGACAATCAAAATGACAAAAGTGTTTCCTAAAATAATGGTTCTTAAACTTTGTCAAGGACCCCCAAATTGATATGTATTTGACGTGGACCCCAATCTTAAAATATCTGGTGGCAGGGATTTACGTAAAAAACAAAAAGCAAAATGTTTCAAAACATTTCCGATACTCATTATTTCCTAATCCCCTGATTTTGTATTTTATATTACAATCATTAGTTCCTCATCCACTTGTTTTTGTATTTTATATTACAATCATTAATTCCTCATCCACTTGTTTTTGTATTTTATATTACAATCATTAGTTCCTCAGCCACTTGTATTTTACATTACATTAAAATTGTGTTCATAAATAAGACTTGTAGAAATGATTAGCTGACTCCTGAAGCGCCCACCACCACTTACAGTATAAACTGTGAGTAGCCTATTTTGAGCGTGCACTGGAGGATCAGGGGCCCGTTCTAAATAGCCTGCATCAGGGCCCACTGTTACTACGTTACACCACTGATCCTGACTGAACCTGTGTCTAATTATCAGGTTGTGATTCTCTGCCTGATCCCTGATGGCTACATTAGTCTTCACTGTTTGATCTCCTGCTTCTGATCCTTGACTGTAATATGGATTAAATCTTGAATTCCTGCCTGATCGTCTCTGTGTTGAACTGTCTGAGTCACTGAACGCTACATACATAGTTAATATTTACAATAAATAGGTTGACTATCCATGTTTTATTGTAAAATATCATATCATGAGTCAAACTAATTCACTTGATGCTATCCCTCCTCTATAATGACTGATGTCAGTAACATCACATTATTATTTAAATTTTGTATCAAAACAAAGACATTTTTACTC
This sequence comes from Gymnoscopelus microlampas, assembly GCF_963454915.1. NCBI lineage: Eukaryota > Metazoa > Chordata > Actinopteri > Myctophiformes > Myctophidae > Gymnoscopelus > Gymnoscopelus microlampas. Next base: position 11,242,512 of record NC_139939.1, read on the forward strand.
TTTCTCATGCAGTGATTTGCAGGGCTTTTAACGTTGATAAATTGCCTACATTTTGGTACTACTAGCAATTCATAATTCCAGTATATTCTGTATTCAGATATGACTTATTCATATCACGTTCTGATCTGCCTATAGAGACAGGCAAGACTTGGCCACAGGCATAACTTCACAATGTCACTACCCAAATGAATGTATTAGCTGTTGAAAGAGAAAAAAGGTGATTCAACAACGTTCAGTCAGCCAAGTGACTAACCGTACTAACTGACTTACCAGAAAACACAGCAGAAATATATGAATATGTTCTGTTGCTACTGTTAAAGTTCTCTTTAAAAGAGTTGACATTATTTATTTCTATATTGTACAGATCAGTTTTAATTGTCCTAAAGGAGTAGTTCACCAAAACAAATCTTATTTTCTATCAATTGCACACCCCATGAAGCCTCAGATTCATGGATTCTTTTTAGTTTTTCTCGCATTCCTATGCCAATAATTTGATTACCGGCGGAACGATGCTAATGTATCCGGTAGGAGACACAAAGTAGACTCTTTGTGTCTCCTACCGGAAATACTCCCGGTCATCAAATTATTGGCTTAGGAAAGCGACAAAAAAATAAATAATCCATGAATTCAAGGCTTCATGGGGTGTGTAATTGATGGGTGAACTACTCCTTTAGGATGAAAGGCAGAGTGACAAGACTGTAGTGATGATGTCCCCAAGAGACAAATGCTGGAGCTGCTCCATAGATGGTGAATAATGGAATGGTGATTTAGCTATGAACTCAGAGCAGTAAGGCTAAGTAAATACATTAAAGCAGGGGTCTTCAACAGGGGGTCCAGGACCCCTAGGGGGTCCTCAGTGTTACTTCAGGTTGTCCGCCAAATCTTTGTGTGATTTTTTTTACCTTAACCACTTGAACCACTTTTTCTGAGGAGAACTTTAGCCAAAAATAGCAGATCTACAAGCTCACAATATCTCGCGCTGCAAGGCATTGTGAGCTTGTAGATCGGCTATTTTTGTCAAAGAGGCTATAGGTGTAGAGGGAAAAAAGACTACCGTATTTTCCACACTATAAGGCGCATCTGAGTATAAGGCGCACCTTCAATAAATGTATTATTTTCATATATTGGGCGCACCGCATTATAAGGCGCATCCGCACTATAAGGCGCACTGACGGTGCGCCTTATAGTGCGGAAACCAAGGGAACCAATATTGATACATATATAAGGCGCATCGGATTATAAGACGCATCCGCACTATAAGGCGCACTGACGGTGCGCCTTATAGTGCGGAAAATACGGTAAGTAAAAAAATACTTTAATCTGAAACACAATTTTATACAATATAGAGTAGGGGGTCCCTGCTTCATCTCTCTCTCAGCTAGGGGGTCCCTGGCCTGAAAACGTTGAAGACCCCTGCATTAAAGAAAAACTCATGTGGATGTCATATTAACAATTCTATGAGCCCACACAGTTCAGTGTCAAATGGGCATCAGCTCATTTAAAGTGTTAATACTCTGATTTCCAGTTTGGGGAGACAGTTTGAGACACGATTCGATATCATTTGAATAGCACAATATAAATGTTTTAATTTTAAATTAAAACAAATACCCGCTCACCTGGATGACCCGTGCGTCCCTGCGGTACCCCTCCCCGATCTCCACCTGGTACGCCAGGGTCTCGAACGCCAGGGCGTCGTCGTCTTCGGGGGCGTGGGCACGCTCCACGTGGACCGCCAGGGTCAGCGTGGAGCTGAGAGGCGGGACCCCCTCGTCCTCCGCCACGATCTCCAAGCTGAACGTCCGCCGGGGGTCCGAGGAGTGCAGGGTCCCGTTTAAGGTCACGGTGCCGAGGTGGCGGTCGACGGCGAACATCGCCCCCGTGTCCCCTAGTGGTGGAAAGTAACTAATTACATTTCGTCTCGGAAACCTCGTTATGTCCAAAAACTACTTTTAAGGATTCAAATTCAAAAATAGCAAAAGTAGCAGATCTGCAAGCTCAAAACTCGTCGCTTCACGTCGCATTTCGAGCTTGTAGATCTGCTGCTTTTGATACTTTTGTGTGACGTTGTAGTATGATCAAGTAGGGCATTAACCCATTAAGACCTGGAACGCATCTGTGTCACTTTAGATTTCTTTGGCTATTCAAAAATATCAGATATACAAGCTCATAGCGCGGCACCGAGAGCTTGTAGATCTGCTATTATTGAAAAATCTTGAAAAAAAAGAAAGGTTAGACTTTTTTTCAAAAAACTGTTAGGATTTAGAAAACATTTTAAAGAATCGTCTCAGGTCTTAATGGGTACATTTTTGAAAAACCACAAAAAGTTAGAACATGGAGATAAGAGGTTTCTAGCCCGACAGTAGTCTCGCATAGCCAGACATGTTTTATGCTGCTACTCTACTACATTAGGGGCAAATGTCATACTTATTACTCCACTGCAATTATTTGAAAAACGTTGGTTAAAAGTTACTTTGTACTGTATATTTATAGAATTATTACAAAGCCTATTTTATACTCACAGCGTGTCGTGATGCCTATGCACTGTGAGCTTGTATATCTACTATATAGATTATGACACATGTTTTTAACTTTTGAAAAAACTTGAGAAAAGTGACAACATCAAGCAAGCAAACATGTTGATGCCAATACAATACTTGTGTACTATCTATTACTAGCAAAAAATGTTTCCAGGATTCAAATATCAAAAACAGCAGATCTACAAGCTCAAAATGTGGTGCGAGAGCTTGCGGATCTGCTATTTTTGATGATGTACTTGAGAAAAATAAAATCAAGGTTACTTCTCCCACCAGTGTCGTCGCCGCCCTCTCCTGGGCGGAGGCGGTAGCGCGTCCTCCCGTTGGCACCGCTGTCAGCATCGTGGGCGTGGGCGACGAACAGGACGGTGCCCGGGGGCGTGTTCTGGGACAGGCTGACGTAGTCGCTCGCTCTGGGGAAGACCGGCGCGTTGTCGTTGACGTCTGCGATGGTGATGTTGACCTGCGCATAGGAGATGCGTCAGTTCATTGAATAGGCTCTATGCACAGCAGCCATTTTGGAGAAAAATTGGGTCTCTTCTGACTTCCTTCACAGGTGTTACCAATGCTGCTAATGAAGGCTCTGTTCCATTCTGGTCAAACAGAGTCAGGGTGCTGATATTGTGCATGTTGGCTCACTAGAAATACTAGTGGGTCTCAAAGTGTGGTCCAGGGACCCTCATGGTTCCTTGAGAGGGTGTAACTCTGAGAGTTATGGGGGTCCTTGAAATTAAAAAGTTTGAGACACTAAATGGAACAGAGCCTTCATTAGAATCATTGGTAACACCTGTGAAGGAAGCAAGGAAGAGGCCCAATTTCTGTCCAATATGGCTGCTGTGCATACAGCCTATTAATCGATTTAGAAGGTGTCGTAATTGATATTTATTTGGTTAACGTTGTTGAAAAGAGAAAGCTATTCTGATAAAGTTATTCTGATAATAATTGCTAGAGAGCAGGGGTCTTCAATGTTTTTCAGGCTAAGGACCCCTTAGCGGAGAGAGATGAAGCAAGGACCCCCTACTACATGTTGGATTCATGTTAATGTGTATTTTCAGACATTTAACCACTTAAACCCTCAATCCTTTGCAAACTTGACCTTTGGCTCTGTACTTGTTCTACTCTTTTTTTCCCTCCACACCAAACCTCCTCGCCGGAAATAGCCGATCTACAAGCTCACAACGCATTTGTGACACGTTTTGAGCTTGTAGATCGGATATTTTCGGCAAATGATATAGGGATGCGTTCAAGTGGTTAATGTAAAAAATGTATTCTGGCTGATTCCGGCTGGTCGCAGGCCTACCTGTGTGCTGCTGTAGACGGGAGGGGAGGTGGAGGTGTACGCCTGCAGCACCAGCAGCACGTACGGCTGGGTCTCGTGGTCCAGAGCGAGGCTGCTGCTGATCCCCCCGGACTCTGGGTCCACCCGGAACATTCCTACAGGGTCTCCTGAGGAGATCCGGTACCGCACCGGTTCTACCGAGTCTGGACACAAGACACAAGGAATCAAAGTCATTGATGCTTGAGAGTCGTTTATCAGCACATAGATCGTGTTTCGTTTTTATTTCTTAATTACCATCCCTATTCACATTTTTGGTGATCAAGATTCTCTACAATCTCTACAAACTATTTTTTTTTGGAGCGGGGCAGCGTTTTGGATATTATGTCCAGAGAACTCGCACACAGCGTTTACTGATGCCGGCAACATTCTAACCTATCAACCGTTGCTGTGCTCGAACGTCCTGCTCATCCCGGTGTTAATAGTGCAAATAGCTTGGCTGAAACAACGTAAACATGCACTTCTCATGGTTGTGGTAACCATTCAATAATTATAATTAGTAATTAGTACTTTCTACTTTTGGTACTTTAAGTACATTTTGATACCAATACTTTTGGTACTTTAAGTACACTTTGATACCAATACTTTTGTACTTTAAGTACATTTCGAAATTCCGGACTTTTACTTGTAACAGTTTTTCGACATTGCAGTATTGATACTTTTACTAAAGTAAAAAAAAAGGTAGTACTTTTACCACCACTGGCAGAATGGCACTGAGAGCTGCAAAAAAAACACAATGCCTAGACATTACTCACTGGCAGGGTTGATGGCTTCCACTCTGCCCACAGAGGTTCCGGGCGGGACGTCCTCGGGGACGGTGAAGGCGTAGCGCGAGCTCTGGAAGAGCGCCGGGGCCTGGCCGCCACGCGCCACGCTGACGGTGACCTGGGCAGGGCGAGCCGAAGTCCCACCCGCACCGTCCTGGGCCGAGACGGAAAGCCGGACACTGGCCGCGCCCAGGTGTGTCAGAGTGGAGGCGAGGTACAGCACTCCTGCGGGGAGTACGGACGTATAGGTTAGCGCAGGGGTCTTCAACAGGGGGTCCGGGACCCCTAGGGGGTCCTCAGAGTTACTACAGGGGGTCCGCCAAATCTTTGTGTGATAGAATATTTATTTTTACAATAACCACTTGAACCCTAGCATCCCTATTCTCAGAGGAACTTTAGCCGAAAATAGCCGATCTACAAGCTCACAACGCCTCGCGCTGCGAGGCGTTGTGAGCTTGTAGATCTGCTATTTTCGGCAAAGAGAGGGGGGAAAAAGAGGTACAGAGTGAAAGTTTACTTAATATTGCCGGTTTAAGTGGTTAAATGTCTGAAAATAACATGAAACCAGCATCTATGAAAAGCTTTAATCTGCAACACAAGTTTATGCAATATATAGTGGGGGTCCCTGCTTCATCTCTCTCTCAGAGAGGGGGTCCTTGGGCTGAAAAGGTTGAAGACCCCTGGGTTAGCGTTTTGTGGTGGTGGAAGAAATACTAAGACATTGTTGCTTCACTAAACCCAGTAGCTTTCCCAGTGTATTTGTTTTTGGATTTTCTGTACAGCACTTTGGTAACCCTGAAAAAGTTGTAAAATGTGCTATATAAATAAAGTGGATTGGATTGGATTGCGACCGGGAACACATCTGTGTCATTCATTTTCAGATTTCTTTGGCTATTTAAAAAATAGCAGATATACAAGCTCATAGCGCGGCACCGAGTGTCTTCGATATAACATTATCATGGTTCAGCAGCCTCTTAGTTGGGTCATTTATGGCACTTCCGTGACCGCGGAGAGCGAAGGTCCGTTTCTCAATGGATTTGTCATCTAGGAGGGTTATTAAACAAATTTAGCCGGGGTGTCTTTTTTAAAACGGCGGGGAAAATTTGTGGGAGACCAAGATCCAAAATGGCTGCCGTGAAAATGAACTTTTTAATGGTTTGACCTACAATGATGCACAATACATGGTTTCAGAGCTTATTTTGGTCAAGGAATACATATATGGTGTTTATATAATGATTTGACCTATTGTCGACCTTCAAATGCAAGATGGCTGCCAATTATGAGCTCCAAAAGGGAGTTTTTTCAAAATCGTCACAGAGCCTTCATATTAGGCTCAAATGAAAGCTCTGCTCATGATGAGTTGAATAATATACAGTATAAGTACACAGAAGTAATCTCTGAGGTCAATAAAGTCAATGTTTGTGTGTAAACAGCAGTTGCTGATTTGCGGTTTCCCATTAAATAGGGTAGGCTACTGAGAATATGGTGTCCAGTTCATCCCATCACATTTTCATAATGAACCAAAAATAAATGAGCTCTATAGCCTAACATAAAATAGTATTCTGTATGCAAAGCTAGAAAGGTTAGTTGCTTGAGGTGAATTTAAAGGTCAACTCATTTGTCACCCTTATTTTGTAGTATTGCTCCCAGTGTTTCCTGTCTGTCTTCCTTGCCTTGTCTAACCAGTCTTGTGATTTTGTCAGTGTTTCCACCTGTGTCCTCCTAGTCCCCCAGCCTATCCCAGTGTTGATTGTCAGTTGAGTTCACCTGTGTCCTGTTATTCCCTGTCTATTTAAGCCCTGTGATTGCATTGTGTTCTTATTGGTCTGTAGACCTTTGTCATGTGAGGTTTTTAGTCGTTGTTCTTTGCGCTCAAGAATCTTGGAAGTGATTTTGGATAAGAACCTCTCGCCAGAGCAGGATGCACAGCACGCCCTGTCTGTAGTGCTTTCCTCGTAGTGCTTGGTCTACCAACCCCTCCACTACTACCCCTGCTGTAACCAGAGTGTCTGCCATTCCAGAGCCCTTGAATCGCTTGTAGATGGCATAGATGTACTGTAGGACATCAGCTGGAGGTACGAGGATTGGGAGGATGTCCTTGAACATTTCTGGATTCTCTGCCTTGAGCTCAGTGAGCATCTTGTAGGTGGGCAGGTCACCTTCAAGAAAGGAGAATGGAATATTCTTCTGCCACATGGCCTCCACATGTTCCACCATGATGTCATTCACCACTGACTGACTTGAAGGTTCATTGTATGCTGTGTGGTAATAAGGCTTGCTCTTGTTGGGTGGTGGATGACAGCAGGACTGGGCACCACTGTATCCTGGAACTCGCTGCTCTTCAGGTGGTGGTCTTGTACCATGATTGTCTACACGAGACAGTGCATGTATCACAGAGCGAGCACACTGCGGAGCTCTGCTATCAACCTGGGAGTAAATGTCCATGGCATGACAAGGAGTAAAGATCTGGTAGACACTCTGCACAAGAGCGGTGTCTGCATCAGCTTTGCAGACACACTGCTCCTCTATGACCATTGGGCTCTGATGGATGTGGAGGCATCAGCAACCTGCCCACACAAGATCGCAGACAGCAAGCCAGCTATCGTGATCATCGACAATGACGACTTCAAGATTGACACTATGACAGGTGACTCTACAGCAGTCCATCGAACAAATGTCATGTACATGCAGCCAGAGAGCTATGAAAAGAAACCAGGCAAAGAGACTGCTGAAACGCTCACCAAGAAGAAGGAAATCTCTGCACAGCTAAAGCAGAAGTGTGCGGAACTGACAAAGGTTTGCCAGTACAGATGCCCCCCCTGGTAGCAAGAGTGAGTCACCTGCTTGTCCCAGGGTAGATCCACCAGTGGATGGGTCAGCTCCGCAGCGTGCTCGCTCTGTAATACATGCACTGTCTCGTGTAGACAATCATGGCAGAAGACCACCACCTGAAGAGCAGCGAGTTCCAGGATACAGTGGTGCCCAGTCCTGCTGTCATCCACCACCCAACAAGAGCATGCCTAATTACCACACAACATACAATGAACCTCCAAGCAAGTCAGTGGTGAATGACATAATGGTGAAACATGTGGAGGCCATGCGGCAGAAGAATATTCCATTCTCCTTTCTTGTTGGTCACCTGCCCACCTACAAGACGTTCACTCAGCTCAAGGCGGAGAATCCATTAATGTTCAAGGACATCCTCCCAATCCTCGTAACTTTCCACCAGCTGATGTCCTACATCTATGCCATCTACAAGCGATTCAAGGGCTCTGGAATGGCAGACGCTCTGATGTCCAAGATTCTTGAGCACAAAGAACAACAACTAAAAACCTCACCTCGCATGACAACAGACCAACAAGACCACAGTGCAAACACAGGGCTTAAATATACAGGGATTAACAGGACACAGGTGAACTCAACTGACAATCAACACTGGGATAGGCTCGGGGACTAGGAGGACACAGGCGGAAACACTGACAAAATCACAAGACTGGTTAGACAAGGCAAGGAAGACAGACAGGAAACACTGGGAGCAATACTACAAAATAAGGGTGACAAATGAGTTGACCTTTAAATTCACCTCAAGCAACTAACCTTTCTAGCTTTGCATACAGAATACTATTTTATGTTAGGCTATAGAGCTCATTTATTTTTGGTTCATTATGAAAATGTGATGGGATGAACTGGACACCATATTCTCAGTAGCCTACCCTATTTAATGGGAAACCGCAAATCAGCAACTGCTGTTTACACACAAACATTGACTTTATTGACCTCAGAGATTACTTCTGTGTACTTATACTGTATATTATTCAACTCATCATGAGCAGAGCTTTCATTTGAGCCTAATATGAAGGCTCTGTGACGATTTTGAAAAAACTCCCTTTTGGAGCTCATAATTGGCAGCCATCTTGCATTTGAAGGTCGACAATAGGTCAAATCATTATATAAACACCATATATGTATTCCTTGACCAAAATAAGCTCTGAAACCATGTATTGTGCATCATTGTAGGTCAAACCATTAAAAAGTTCATTTTCACGGCAGCCATTTTGGATTTTGGTCTCCCACAAATTTTCCCCGCCGTTTTAAAAAAGACACCCCGGCTAAATTTGTTTAATAACCCTCCTAGATGACAAATCCATTGAGAAACGGACCTTCGCTCTCCGCGGTCACGGAAGTGCCATAAATGACCCAACTATCTTCCACTTAAAATAGGGAAAGAGGGCCAAAAATAGCCAATCTACAAGCTCACAATGTGTCACAACGCAACACATTGTGAGCTTGTAGATCTGCTGTTTTCACAGAATGTTTCGCCCCCAGAATAGGGGACTCTAGGCTTCATGCGGTTAACCCTTTCTAACCATTAGGAGCGGTCGGCCACCAGGTGGCGCTCAGGGACCAGCTCCAGCTCTGAGGTGGGTGCATCACCTTCATCTCTACCAGGGCTGCAATGTTTGCTTGTTTTTTATATTTTTTTAAATGTGTATATATCAAGAAACCGCTAAACCCCTTCAGCATTATTTTAAACTTAGTGAAAATAGCAGATTTACAAGTTCACAACGCATTGCGATTGTGAGCATTGTGAGCTTGTAAATTGGCTATTTTCACTTCACCTATAACGAAATGCCCAAAATAGGGTTTGATTATATGGTCAATTATTTTATAAAATTACAGATTATCGATCGATATCTTTTGTATATGTTACGAGTGTGAGTATGCAGTAGAGTTGTGTGTCAGTGTGTGTGGGGTTTATGTCAGAGTATGTGTGGGGATTGTGTGAGTTGAGTGTTCACTTCCAGGTGCTGAGCATTTCCTGATTGCTGGCTGCCAATCACCCTTGCTTCTGGTGATTGGGTGGAGAAGACTGGAGAAGACTATTTAAGATCTGTGAACACCTGTGGTCTCTGGCAGCACTTGCAGTAGTGCTGTCCACCCACACACACTCTCTTTGTGTTTAAGTTACTGCATTTTGAGTTATTTTGTAAATGTGTATCATGTGAAAGCAATGGGCCACGGAAGCCAGCTTTTTGTATAAAGTCATGTTTTGTTAGATTATAGTAGAGTAGAGAATCTAGGACTCTACTTTATTTTGTGTTTGTCAGGTTAGTGTTTAACACTTAAGATTAGGTTTAGGACTGTTATGATTATTTCCCTGATTTGCTCCGTGTGTCCTATGCTTTTGGCTAAAGTGTCGCTAAGTATTTTATTTTCTGTAAATATCTTAAGCTATTAATAAAAATGGGTTTCACTCCCAATTTATGTTGCATCCCTTCTTCCTCTAGACTATAGGGACGTAACAGTATAATTGATCAAATCGATTATTTTATTTATGTATATGTTTTATTTCACAGGGACAATACAAAAAACTATCAAGTTATAAAAAACATGAAACCATTGCATTGTATGTGGGTTTCTAGCCGGGGCTAACTTGCAACCCCAGTCCCTTAAACCCCAACATCCATATTGATAGCTGATCGACAAGCTGTGAGCTTGTTGATCTGCTATTTTCAGCGAAGGCTTTCCCCACAATAACAGAAAACTGAAGAAAAAAACACACGTATAGAGCCCTGAGGGACCCCTATCAACCATATAGGGCAGAGTTTCTCAGTGGACTTGAATTCATGGATATTTTTTGCTTTTGTCACATTCCTAAGCCAATAATTTGATGACCAGCGGACCGGTAGGCCGGTAGGAGGCACGAAGGAGACTCATTGTGTCTCCTACCGGAACCACTGCCGGTCATCAAATTATTGGCTTAGGAATGCGACAAAAACAAAAAAAATATCCATGAATTCAAGTCTCCATGGGGTGACTAATCGATAGGAAAATAGTCATTTTGGGGGTGAACTATCCCTTTAAGTGGTCAACTCTTAACCTCTAGTCTACATCCTCATCTCTACCTACCGGTGTTTTTATCCAGAGTGAACAGCGTGGACAGGTCCCCAGGTAGGAGGTGGTAGGTCACCAGTCCGAAGTGCTCAGCGTCGCGGTCGGTGGCCACGACGGTGAGGATCTCTGAGCCCGGCGGGGCGTGGCTGCTGATGCTGGTGGCGTACTGCTCCGGGTCGAACACTGGACGGTTGTCGTTCAGGTCCAACACCTCCACGTGCACATAAGTCTGAGCGCTCAAACCCCCCTGATGAATTACAAAATGGATGTTAAATCATTTTAACAAGTTACTGTACAATCCAGGCTTTATTAGTGGAGTCTGAAGTGAAACCTCAAGTCCACGACCATTCTCTGACTAAGATGTTTTGATGATTGATTTGACCTTTTGAAAGAGATTTAGCCCCCAGGACTTCGGTAGAACAGAATCAAAATGATAATATGAGTGGCGTTTTGGACTTTGTGGACAGATTTTCTTATATTGTTTTGCTGTTGTTACGAGGAGTCTTTCTGATTCTGAGACTCTGATTAATTCCATTCATTCAAGTGTTTTCTTCATTTTTGGATTCTGGATTCACCGTAAACTCTGCACGAGTCAAAGACAACACCGTCAGGTAAACTAACTACTCCTTTGAGGGGTGATAGGGATGAAAGTTAACATGTACAGCATGTGATAAATCACTTTTGCTTCCTGACTCCTTCAGACTCATTGGGTTCCGGTTTCATGACGCAGATTCCGTTTCCGGTTCTCATTTTTTTCCCGCGGTCATTTTCGGCCAGAATAGGGAAAGTCACGGTTTTTCACACGGTAGAAAAAACGAACGGAGAGGTCTACGTCTACTCTCTTTGGTCTGGGTGACGATCAGTCATCGTAGTCGTGTATAACATCGTATTTTAACCCGATCAGAGATTGTCGAAAACGTAAACATCCGGTTATGACCGGATGTCACGTGAGCCTGTTTGGGAGAGGGCGAGCGAGTCAACGAGGTGATCAATGGCTCGATTTGCTGCTCTCTACTGGTAGAACTGTCGTATGAGTTGCATACTGCATATAGACAAGCTATTTGAAAATTAAATTACAAAATAACAAAACAAAAAAAAAACGAAAATTGCTGGCACTGGGGGAGTACTTTATGAAAATACTCTGGCACTGAAAAAGTTAACCACTTAAGCCCTATATACTTAGTGCGTGACGAACAGTGAAAATAGCTACATCTACAACACGTTGCATAGTGTGTGAGGTTCTAGATCTACTATTTCCTCTATATTTTGATGGAAAGTTACATTTTTGGAAGTTCACTCACTGGATCTTGAGCTTTGACTAGAATGTCATACGCGGTGTGTCCTGCGTCTCGGTCGATGTCCTGTGACACACACAGCTCCCCTGTGTCTGGGTTGATGTGGAACAGAGGCTTGTCCTGCTTGTCAAAGCCCTCAGACAGAGAGTAGCGAACGCTGCCGAATTCAGGAGTGTCTGCATCTGTGGCAACGACCTGAAGAGGAGACGAATACAGACAGTAGATCTGGTCACATTGTACAGTAGCTTGACTCCAATGTATATCTGTTAACCTGTGTATTAACCTTTGGAAATGTATTGTAAAGTACATAATAGTGTCTTAAGGGAACATCTTATTTACTTGTGTACTACAAATCGGTACACATTATCTCTGGCGTCATGTGATCAGATTTGTCAGATTCCGGTCCAATTTGATATGAGCCAAGACCAAAATAGCAAGACATGCCATCTCCGGTTTACTTCCCGTATCTGCGTGAAGTAGTCGGACGCCTTTTTAGGAGAGCGGAAGCAGGTTGGAGTCTATTCATTCCAATCATTCCAGAGTGAACGTGAACACAGCTGAACAAAATGTTGGACCCGATCGTCACAAGCCACACAATATTCCCAAGATTTTAATACTAAAATGTTTTTTTTTCAGAGAGACAAAACAAGAGAAAATCTACTTTGTCGACCTTTCTCCGTCCCAGCAACACACTCTCGCGGGATCTAGCACCAGTAAACATAGGACGTTCGCAAGATTTGCCGTCAGACCGGATTAAATCAACCATCTTTGATACTGTATGACTGCCTCCACATTTTGGGGCGGAGACATACGGCTCAGTTATTATTATTATTATTATTATTATTATTTGTGATTTTCATATCGCAGTCTTTAACATTTATTATTTACCAGACATCTGCATGCGTAGACTACATACTGTAATTCTGCACTGGCAGTATTTAGGTCAAACATCTACAGTATCTAACATTTTCAGAAAGATCATCTCCTGCCAGACAGGATGTAAATAGCACCCTACAGTCATAAAGTGAAGTCCATAATCACGGATAAACGAGCCACAGCCGGTACAGAATGAAGACCAGAGCTAATCAGTCTAGATAAAGACGTGCATCAAATCCAACACAAGTCCTTTGATCTAAGTTTACGACCACATGGCGGCCGTTTCATCGGCTGCCAAATGCAACCGTTCATAATATGGGTATGTTTGTAATGACTCATACAGTGTGTGTACACGTTGTGGCGCCTGTCATAAAGGTGATATCATCTTGGACTTTATGGACCATACACAGAGGCAGATTAAGAGTTTACAGGTCAATGTCTAAGCAGGAACTACCCGACATGCCCTTAGGTCTAATTTACACCCCTGCATCTGGTCCCAGCTAGGAGAACTACAAGCTCACATCGTGTTTAATTTTTGGAAAAATATCGAAAATGTTACGAAAACGTTTACATAAAATCTTTCCTTCTGGGGGTCCGTGGCAAAACCTTTTCAGATGGGGGTCTGTGGCCAAATACATATAATTTTGGGGTCCTTGGCACGAAAAAGTTTGAAAACCATTGTCCTAGAGGAATGTGTTGTGGAACCTAAAGTCTTTCCCTTAAGATTGACTGCTCTGGTCCTTTTTGTTACTGATGCAGATCTCACAATGACTGCAGTTAGTGTCAGTCCAAGGTCAGTGTGTCTATTGGTCATTAGTGTTGGCACAGTGTCAGCTGACTCACCACAGTGACTCAGCAACATGGTCAGCTCACATTTTTACCAACATGTTGAGTACAGCAGTGGTTCTCAAACCTTTTCATGCCCATTATGTATTTGGCCGCGGACCCCCATTTGAAAGGTTTTGTGCCATGGCCCCCCAGTAGAGAAGATTATTTTTTTATATTAAAAAAATAATAACTAAAATAGCAGTGCTGTGAGCTTGTAGATCTGCTATTTTTGAATAGCCAACGTATAAATGGTAAATTTATATAGCGCTTTTATCCAAAGCACTTTACATTGATTGTGCCATTAACCCATTCACACACACATTCATACCGATGGCGGAGGAAACCATGCAAGGCACCAACCTGCTCATCGGGTCATCGGGAGCAATTAGGGGTTCAGCGTCTTGCTCAAGGACACTTCGACACTAACTCTAGGGGAGCGCCCCAGCCCGGGATCAAACTGGGAACCTTGCGGTTTTCCAGTTCACTCTACCCGGCCACTCTACCCCTGAGCCACTGCCGTCCCGTATAAATGGATAAAGTGGTTCAAATGATTGTGCCAATGGAGAACAGCACAACCTTCTCACTTTTTGTTATCTTTTTATAATGTTGTTGTTGATTGTTCCAATCTGCACCAAGTATTACCCCTATTTTTACATTTTTTTTCTCCAAATTTAGATATTATGCCAATTTTGTTATATTTTTGTGGTCTTTTTCTGCCTTTATTTCGATACATACAGTGTAAATTGACAGGAAACAGGGACGAGAGAGGAGGAGTGACTCGTAGCAAAGGTCCACCGGGCTCGGGAATCGAACCCGCCTTAACTACTACTAGGCCATCGGCCAACAACACTTTCCTATTTCTTCAGTAAATCAAACGGATTCCCTGTCAAACGTATACAGCGTCTATGTTTAGAGTGGTTAAGGGTTCTTTTGTAATGGTTTCTATTAGTGCCAGGCTAGCAGGGAGGTACCAGGCATCAGAGCTGTCATATCACACACACACACACACACACACACACACACACACACACACACACACACACACACACACACACACACACACACACACACACACACACAGTTTCACCGGAGAGAGTCAGCTAGCGTCCTTAGGGTCAACACTGATGTCTTTGTGCATAGAGAGAATAACAAGTACTGTTGTTGAGATGTGTAAGTAAGAGAGAGAGAGAGACAGAGAGAGAGAGAGAGAGCTTAACTGTCCAACCATGTCCAACCATATGATAGTGGTGACTGTTTTGCTCCCACATCAGGCTCAAATCTCTGACACAAATCTCTGACATCTCTGACACAAGCCGTGTCAGTTGTTTTAACCCATTTAGACCGGGAAAGAATACAAAAAAATTGCAGATCTACAAGCTCATAGCGCGGCACCGAGTGCTTGTAGATCTGCTATTTTTGAAAAATCGTGAATATTTGTGCAAATCTTTGAATATATAGATATATATATATTTTTTTTTAAAGCAAACGTTTGTAACTGAAATCTTTGCTTCTGGGGATTCTACAAATGATATGTATTTGGCCGCAGACCCCCATCTCAAAATATTTAGTTCCAGGGACCCCCAGAAGCAAAGATTTGAGTTAAAAATGTTCACCGTAAAAAATATATATACCGTAAATTTCGGACAATAAGCCGCGACTTTTTTCCCATTTTTCGACCCTGCGGCTTATATAACGGTGCGGCTTATCTATGGATTTTTACAGCTAACGGCCACTAGGGGACATCCTAAATATATGGATTTTACAGGTTACAGTCCACCACTATATAAATAAAGTTTATTATTATTATTATCTAATGTTAACCCCCCCCAACCTCCTCGGGGCTCCGCTCCGATCCCCCCCGCGCACCTCTCGGTCCGCACACCGCTCAGAAAAAAGAAAAGTATTTTGTTGCGTGTCTAAATCACTTTCTCTTTTATCCCAAATGCGTCCCAATCAGTACCCACCATAGAGGCAAGGCAGGCGGCCGCCTGCCCAACTAAAATCTTTAGTTCTTAGAATAGCATTTAAGATTTTTTTCACTGCCTGTTTTTCAGTCTTTTACTTTATTTTCTAGGGTATGCTACAGATGTGCCATTTCAAAACTATTAAACAACGAAAGATAGAGCATACCCTAGAAAATAAAGTAAAAGACTGAAAAACAGGCAGTGAAAAAAATCTTAAATGCTTAAATGTGGAATAAATAATGGACCTTTTGTGTGACGCTGTAGGTTGATGAAGATTAGTAGGGCATTCATTTACGCCACTGCGAGAGAGGCTCGCCACTCGCGTCGCAAAAGCCAGTGTTAATTCAGCCAAAATAATTTGCGTTTCAAATCGTATTGTTTGATCGGTTCGGCTGGTGATATAACTTAACAGTCACAAGGTATTTATAAACATACTTGTGTCTGTGGATGACGGTGACGGAGAATTTGAATGAAGTCTGGATCTGGACGCGCTGCGCACTTCTGTGTTGCTCGCACAGACAATGTGTCAGCCCGTACAACATGTGGCGTGCGGCCACGACCGCGGTCCACGCTCTGCTCTTACTTTTTATTACTGATTTTATGTTAAAACTAAATGTTAAAAAAGGATTGATCAAGTGATATTACTCAAACAGAGAACATAACCTCTCCAGAATCATAGTCAGCAAAGTTTCACAGCGTGCTGGTTAGAAGTGCTGCATAGAACTGCTGGAGTGGAGTACTGGAATGGAGTGCTTTGATCAGAGCGTTTGATCGGCATTTTCGCTGCGATGCGATTCGATCTCAGTATACAGGACAGCAGACAATATCATACAATATTACAGCCACCGTGGCTATGGAAGGTCGGTGGACCTGACCACAACAAACAGATCCCCCGCATAGTTACCGTCCAGTCCTGTATTAAGTTAAACATTATTATAAAACAGAATGAGAGTGAGCGAGCGTGCTCAAAGGGGGGCTGTTTATTTGAGACTATTGCACAGACAGAGATAGAGAGAGAGAGAGACACACACAGAGAGCGAGCGATCTGTATGTGTGTGTGTGTGTGTGTGTGTGTGTGTGTGTGTGTGTGTGTCGTTGACGTTGTCTGCAGTGTTGCCAGATTTTGCGAGAGAAATAAGCAAGCAGGTTTGTGAAAACAAGCCCAACAAAAGTGACTATGAGCACTTTTAACGGTATATACAAATACATTGGATTTATGAAAATAGCCAATCTACAAGCTCACGTTGTAGATAGGCTATTTTCAAAGAAGAACATAATATTGGAGAAAAAAAGATGGAAATTGTGGAATATTTTTCAAATCCACACAGATCTTGTATGGGGGTCTGTGGCACAACATATTTTCAGAAGGGGGGAGGTCTGCAGACAAATATTAATTTGGGGGTCCTTGCCATGAAAATGTTTGAAAACAACTGGTTCAAACAACATTAGGACACAAGGCCAAATAAGCAACTAAACTGTCAAGCAACTTTACAGAAAAAACAAGCCCAAAGTCGCTTATAATAAGCGGACATGGCAACGCTAGTGTTGCGTAGCCTACTTGAAGAGAGAGAGAGAGAAAGAGAGAGACGCATCACGGCCCACAGGAGACGTCGATTAAAATGACTTGGAATAAAACCAAACGTATGTATTGGGTCTGATCCTGGATAGCATCTCTAGTGAACTATCCTACAGTGTGTAATCCCTGGTCGGGGATCAATCTATAGGGTGAAAACCACAACGATATATGACAGCCGATTTCAAGAAATAAACTCCTGCAATGTGTAATGCTTAACGATCAGACGACCCCCGACCACTTTAAAAGTCCTACAGTGTGTACCTGCCCTTAATCGGATCGCGGCATCTCTACTTGTTTGTTGAAATGTTAATAAATGGGAGCTTGAGCTTCCCCAAACAGCCATCTCTTTCCCGACAGTCCCCTCTGTGCACGAACCCTTACATATGGTAATTAAACATTAAAACACCCGCGGCTTTTAGTCCAGTGCGGCTTATATATGTACAAATCATTCAATTTAGCTGCTGCGGCTTATATTCAGGTGCGCCTTATAGTGCGAAAATTACGGTATTCAAATATTTGCACAAAGATTTTTCAACAAATAGCAGATCTACAAGCTCATAGCGCGGCACTTGGTACCGCGCTATGAGCTTGTAGATCTGCTATTTTTGAATAGCCAAAATAATCTTAAAATGCGTTCCCGGTCTTAATGGGTTAAGTGGTTCTCAAACTTTTTTATTCATTTCATGGACCCCCGATTTGGTATGCATTTAGGCCACGCCATGGACCCCCATAACACACAGGGAGTGCACAGAATGTACACATTTTCGTACACTCTCGGAGTGTACAGATCCGTAAGGGTCCATTTGGTTCTTAACCCATTAAGACCTGATAGGCCGATTCTACAAATGCCTTTTAAATGAGTAGTTCTCAAATGTTTTCGTGCCAAGGTGATATGTATTTAGCCACGGACACCCCATCTGAAAATGTTTTGTGAGGAAGCCAGAAGAGAAGATTTTTGTAAAAAAAAAAGCAAAAATATTCAACATTTTTCAAACACTTTCGAGACTTGTACAAGCTCGCAGCGCGGCACGAAGTGGCCAGAGGACCGGTAGGCAGCGGTTCCGGTAGGAGACACAAAGGAGACTCTTTGTGTCTCCTACCGGAACCGCTGCCGGTCATCAAATTATTGGCTTAGGAATGCGACCAAAACAAAAAAATATCCATGAATTTAAGTCTCCATGGGGTGACTAATCCATAGAAAGAAAGTCATTTTGGGGGTGAACTATCCCTTTAACTATCATAATTTGTTCTGGGGACCACCTGGAACCCCCTGGACCTCCGCGGTCCCCAATTTGAGAACCACCGGTACATTCATTTATAAGTACACCCCCCCCATACCTGAAGGAAGCAGCTGCCGATCGGGCTGTGTTCGGTGACGGAGACGTTGTACAGCTGCTGCCGGAAGGCGGGCTCGTTGTCGTTGACGTCCCCCACCAGCACCGTGACGGTCGCCGTGGACGACAGGGCCGGCTCGCCGCCGTCCGCCGCCACCACCAGGAAGCGAAGCTCCGCCTCCCGCTCCCGGTCCAGCCCGGTCGCCGTGGTGACCACCAGGCCCGACTCGGGGTGGATGGCCACGACCGGGCCGTCCACCTGGCTGGACTTGAGGATGGAGTAGGTGACCTATGAATAAGAATTTGCTTTATTTTAGAGCCGCCACTATTGATTGTTTTCTTAGCGATGACTTTCCTCGATTACTTTTTAGATGAATCGATCATTGGAAAGCGGGATTTATTTTATATATTGTTGCTGTTGGGCAGAAACCTGCTGTATCTCCATATTTTAACTTTTTGTGTTTTTTCGTAAATGAACACCCTACTTGATCATACTACAGTACAGCGTCACACAAAAATTGGACGGATCCGTCTTGATCACTTGACTATAGAAATAATGTGTAACGATGTGCGTGATGTTTGGACAGAATTTGTAAAATAATGTAATAGGGCGCCATAATAGGGCAATGTTAAAAGGGTGGCATTTGTTCCTCAACGTAGTGTGAATGTGCGTGCAAAGTTTCACCACAATCGGACGCTGCGTTCATGATTTGCAGCATTTTGTTCAAAAACGGGCCACTCCTGCAAATTTAGATGTGAATCTTAGCCATTCAGGATGGAATATGATAAATCAAACAGATCCGTCTTGATTACATGACTATAGAGATCATGTGTACCGATTTGCATGAAATCTGGATAAGATTTGTAGGAGAAATTGTTTTGCAAAAATCGACCACCTGGTGGCGCTATAACAGGCCTGTGTGAAAACTTTGGGGCAGAGGTTCTGCTCTGGCATCCACAGAGTGTGTGTGTGTGCACAGTTTCGCTGCGATCGGGCCTACGGTGCCGGAGATTAGCTGTTCTCAGACAGAACAACACATACACACACACACACGGACAGGGTGCAAAACATAGTCTCAGCGTGGCAGAGACAATAATGCAATAATTGTGTCAGTTCTACTACCTGGGCGTTGAGGCCCTGGTCTGCGTCTGTAGCCTGAAGGCGGAGGACGGAGGTCCCTGGAGGAGCGTCCTCCAGAACACTGGCCACGTACACGTCTCTGTCAAAGACCGGCCGGCAGTCGTTGGTGTCCGTGATCTGGACCAGAAAGGTGACCTATAGGTAGACATTAGTGACATTTAGTGATCCTGTGGGGGAAAGAGAGACTCTCTCAAGAGTTTCCAGAGGCAGCGCGGCACCTTGGAGCAGTGGTCTTCAAACTTTTTCACGTCAAGGACCCCAAACTGACCCCAAACTGACACTGACACAGCTCCGACCCCCATTTGAAAAGATATGCCGGGGACAAGATAAGAGAAGATTTTTACAGCTCTAGCAGTGATTCTCAACCATTCTAATTTCAAGGACCCCCAGTTTGACATGCATTATGCTACACGGACCCCCATTTAATGACATTTCTATCTCTGGGACCCCAATTTATATTGTAAAATCAATTTTAATTTAACTCTGAGTGTGTACAAATGGAACCAAATGGACCCTAACGGGTCCATTTGGTTCCATTTGTACACTCTCAGAGTTACAGACACATAAGGGTCCATTTGGACCCCTGGAGGTCCCCGGTCCCCACTTTTAGTACCAATGCCTTAGAAAACAGGGCAAATACAGAAAGAAAAAAGTACATAATAGCTAAAGTTAGCAATAACGTAACTCAAATAAATAATGGTAGAGAAAATGAATCAGCTGAAAATCTAGTTGGTTCTCAAAGTAGGGTCCGGGGACCCCCAGGAGTCTTTGGGGGGTATCAGGGGTCCCCCGGCAAAATGAGTTATTCATAGCATCACAATCATTTTTAACACTTTAACCATATTTTATACTTCTGTATTTTCAAAAAAACATGAGAATTTGTGCAAATCTTTCAATATATATATATTGAAAGATTTGTGAATATAAGTTTTGTAAAGCGAACATTTTTAACTCAATTCTTTGCTTCTGGAGGTTCCTGGCGCAAAATATATATTTTTTTTATTAAAAAAATATTGAACCAATGAAAAGTATCAAAAAGCGCTTCTGACAAAAGCATCTAACTCCATTGGATCCTCAAACTTTCTACTAAACCAGCTAACTCCACTAAAGGGGGGTGGAGTTAGCTGGTTTTGCTGACTCCAGGCCCCACCCCCTTTTGATTGTGAGCTTGGAGGTACATTCAGCTGTTCTTATCAATGATGAAAAAAACCTCCTAACTCCACTTTTTGTTTTGTTTTTTTCATTTCCTGAAAAATGAACATTTTGGAGTTAGCTGGTTTCTGCCAGACAGCAGAGATATCATTTTGGGGGGTCCTTGACATGAAAATGTTTGAGAACCACTGATGTAAAGGGGCAGATAGGACAAAAAAAAGAAGCAAAAACGTGATCAAACCTCGCTGCTCAGAGGAGGGCTTCCGACGTCGGACGCCAGAACCGTCAGCTCGTAGAGATCCTTCTCCTCTCGGTCCAGCTCTCCGTCGACGCACAGGGCGTACAGGAAGTCGTCCGTCTGCTTCAGGGAGAACCTGCCGTCGCCTCCCTCCAGAGTGACCGAGACCCCTCCCCTGCCCTCCTCCTCGGCCAGGTCGGGGTCCGATACCGAGATCCGGGCGACGTACTCCCCGACGGCGGCCGCCTCCGACACGAGCGGCTCCCCCGTGTCGCTGAGGAACAGGACGTCGACGGTCGGGCTGTTGTCGTTGGCGTTCAGGACCCTCACGCCTACAGATAGGGATGGATATTAAAGCCTCACTATGTAGCTTTTTTTTATTAATAAAATGTAATTTTGTCCAAGTATGGTAGAGCATTGGTTCTCAAAGTGGGGTCCAGGGACCCCCAGGGGTCCTTGAGGGAGTTCCAGGGGGTCCCCAGCTAAATGGTGGATAGTTAGGAACCAAATGGACCCTTACAGGTCTGTAACTCTGAGAGTGTACAAATGAAACCAAATGGACCCTGACGGGTCCATTTGGTTCCATTTTGTACACTCTCAGAGTTAAATGAACATTGGTTTTACAATATAAATTGGGGTCCCAGAGATTTATGGGGGTCCATAGCCTAATGCATGTCAAACTGGGGGTCCTTGAAATTAAAATGGTTGAGAATCACGGCTAGAGGCATAAAAATCTTGTCTTATCTTGTCCCTGGCATATCTTTTCAAATGGGGGTCCACGGCACGGGCTAATAAGTGTCAATTTCGGGGTCCTTGACATGAAAAGATTGAGAACCACTGTGGTAGAGTATGGGGGTGTTTGTATTTAGTCTCCCTGCTCTTCTATTGAGACATTTAGATTGTGTCAAAGGTCATGTCTCACCTAGACACAGGATCTGACACAAATTTTGACCATGGTGGTCAAGATTCAATTCATCATTCAATTCATCAACAAATCCGGGGTAGAAGGGGAAAGTAACATACTGTAGTGCTGCTTTAAGGCCTGTCACAATTATTACATAATCGTCCAATCGCAATTAATGTGAGATAATCGTGATTAAGTCGCGATGCAACGCTTTGTTTGTCTACTCATGTTTTGGGGGGATTTTTGGATTAGGATTGTATCAATTACGATTTGATTCCTTCATTTCTATCGGTAACCGGTACCCAGCTATTTGTATTTGGGTCCTATTTGTAACCTATAATTTCGATAGCCAGCCCTACCTACAAAGGCACTGCTGTACTCTGGTTGGGCGCCGCTGTCCCTCGCAGTGACGATCAACTCGTGAAAGGCCTGGGTCTCAAAGTCCAGGGGTTTGTTGATGTAAATCGTCCCGGTGGTCTCGTTGATGTAGAAAAACCCGTCAGGGTCACTCTGGCGTCTGTTGATCTCGTATGTGACCAGGCCGTTGTCGCCGAGGTCGAGGTCCGTGGCGTGTACCTGACATTGGGGAAGAAGTAGCCTACTCAGATTTTTTGCTTTAAGCCAAAGTTGCGTTACCCCAATAAAGTAAACGTCCTGTATTCAAACTTTGACTTGAGTAAAAGTATTGGCAGTATTGTACTGTATGTACAGTAAGTATGTTTATAATCCAAATCTACAAACATTACAATATTTATCTATGTAGTGGAGTACAAGTAAGAAGTATTTAAAAACAGGAAGTACATTGTACTTAAAGTACAGTACTTGAGTAAATCGTCTCTGTTGGGCGAAACCTCGCAGAAACCTCATACTGTACGTCCTAAACTGTTACTTTTCAGGATTCAAATTCAAAAATAGCGAAAGTAGCTGATCTACAAGCTCAAAAGGCATTGAGCTTGTACATCTGATACTTTTGTGTGACACTGTAGTATGATCAAGTAGGGCATTCATTTATGAAAAAACGTTAGAATATGGAGATAAGAGGTTTCTGCCCGACAACAGCTAAATGTACTTAGTTACTTTCCACACATAGGTACAGTTACCTGACACACGACAGACGTGACGGGGGTGTCCTCAGGCACCGAGGCGTGATATTCAGTCTGGTTGAAGACGGGCGGGTTGTCATTCTCGTCCAGGACGTGGACGATGACCCCGAGCCTCCCCGTCCTGGAGGGGGTCCCCCCGTCGAAGGCCTCCACGGTCAGGGAGTACAGTTGTCTGGTCTCTCTGTCCAGGTTGTGGGTGAGGATCAGGTCCAGGTTATTGTTGGGGTTGTTGTCGTCGGACCCGTTGCGATATTCCACCTCGAACAGGTCCAGCATCTCGCTTTGAACGATTCTGTAACCCTGGATCCCCGACTCGCCCTCGTCCCGGTCTGTGGCACCTTGTGGACAGTGGTAGAAGAAGAACTCAGCTTTATTATGTATTTATTTAATTTGTTTAGCTTTTTTTAAGACCCTTTTTCGCCCCAATTTAGTTGTTATGCCAATTATTTCCTCCTGTGTGTGTTGTCACTGCTGTTGTATCTGTGTGTGTGACTGTGTGTGTGTGTGTGTGTGTGTGTGTGTGTGTGTGTGTGTGTGTGTGTGTGTGTGTGTGTGTGTGTGCGTGTGCGTGTGTGTGCGTGTGAGATTGAGTTGTGATGAGTGGCTAATTGACAACCAGCTGGTGTGAGTGGTGACTGAGTGGTGTGTCTGAGTGTGAGTGGCTAACTATTAGGTGGAACCAGGCTGGTGATTGGCTCCTATGTTGGTGATTCCACAATAAAGCTACGGGTCTGTCTTCAGTTTATGTCCTAGCCACTAGCCAACCTCAAACACCAGCAAGCTACCAAGAATAAAGCAAGACAAGGAAGATATCTGTGAAGGGTTAACCTTTCCAAGCCACAGACTGGTTGGGGCGGATCATTCCACCAACTAATTTACAGCCAAGTGAAAGTGAAAGAAAACTCTTCTATGACCACGCAGACTGTTTCATAAACAAGTTATTTCAACAGGCTTTTATAGCAGTTACAGCAGAATCACTTATACAGGTGAGTAAATTACAAAAATAACATGATAATGACTGACTGGAATAGACTTGTTTAATCTAGCCTTTGAATTTTACATACTTTTACTGGTGTAAGTGCAGTTATTCAGAAATGGTAGATAATATTCTATTACTCACTGCTTTTATTAGCCCCTTTCGGGACCCTGTTTACCTTTTTTGTATTTGGGAAGGCGGTAACCAGGGTCCCTTGACGCTCAAAGCACCCTCTCTTAAAGTCGCGAGTACCACTGTCTCGTCTCGGGCTAATAGCTCGTCGCTTGGAAGTTGCAGAGATTTCTCAAAGGTACCAAAAAGAGCAATACTAAACCGCGGTTAATCTGCATTAATGCGCTCGGATCGGCGCTGCCGTTTAACATTTTTAATCATTTAGTAAAGCTAAATTTCCTCTCTCACACTCTGCTCCACTTCTCATGGCCCGCCTCCCCGCGTTGTGATTGTCATGCAAGCATGTAGGAGCTCGCCAATCAGAGGCAGTACCGTAGGACCATAGAGGTATGCGTAGGACGCGCAGGTTGTCAGTCACCGCGGGGAGGCGGGACATGGGAAGTGGAGCAGAGTGTGAGAGAGGAAATTTAGCTTTACTAAATGATTAAAAATGTTAAACGGCAGCGCCGATCCGAGCGCATAAATGCAGATTAACCGCGGGTTAGTATTGCTCTTTTTGGTACCTTTGAGAAATCTCTAGAGACGAGACAGTGACGAGACAGTGGTACTCGCGACTTTAAGAGAGGGTGCTTTGAGCGTCAAGGGACCCTGGTTACCGCCTTCCCAAATACAAAAAAGGTAAACAGGGTCCCGAAAGGGGCTATGCTTTTATGAGCTTTATGTTGAAAAAAGCAGCAATTAACCCATTAATTCCAGGAACGCATCTGTGTCATTTTAGATTTCTTTGGCTATTCAAAAATAGCAGATCTACAAGCTCAGAGTGCCGCGCTATGAGCTTGTAGATCTGCTCTTTTTGAGAAAAAAAATAAAATGTGTGCAAATCTTTCAAAATATTTTTTTAAAGCGAACATTTGTAACTCAAATCTTTGCTTCTGGGGGTCCCTGGAACAAAACATTTTGAGATGGGGGTCCGTGGCCAAAAAATGTTTTCTAAATCCTAACAGTATGTTGCTAGCCTGGTTCCAGACCATAGACCCAGCTCCACGCAGCTTCAGTCTGATAATCAGGCTAGTATGTTGCTATATGAGTGGTGCTCGAACTTTTCCATGTCAAGGACCCCCAAAATGATTTTTTTTTTACTGCAGACGCCCATTTCAAGGGACTCCCAGAAGCACAGATTGGAGTTAAAAATGTTCGCTTTAAAACATATATATATATATATACTGTATATATTTAATATACATGTATATATTCAAAGATTTGTAATTATTATGTTTTTAAATAGCAGATCTATAAGCTCATAGTGCAGCACCTATGAGCTTGTAGATCTGCTATTCTTTTAAAGCTCAAAGAAATCTTAAAATGACACATTGCATTCCCGGTCTTAATATATGTTTCCAGCTCACACTTTGAATTTTATTTTCAGTGTGAAGAAATGGCATCTGCCAGCAGTCTCCTGTCTGAAGAGCAGTTCCTGTGTTCCATCTGTCTGGACGTGTTCACTGATCCAGTCGGCACTCCATGTGGACACAACTACTGCAAAACCTGCATCACACATTACTGGGATCGTAGTGACCGGTGCGAGTGTCCCATTTGTAAAGAGGTTTTTGACAAAAGACCTGACCTAAGGGTCAACACTTTCATATCTGAAATAGTTGCTCAATTTAGAAAGTCAGCTCAAGTGAAAGTTAAAACAAACACAAAGCAAGAACCTGCTGAACCAGATGAAGTCTCCTGTGACATCTGTACTGAGACCAAGCTCAAGGCCGTGAAGTCCTGCCTGGTGTGTCTCATCTCCTACTGTGAGACTCACCTGGAGCCTCACCACAGAGTCACAGCGTTAAAACGACACAAACTAATCGACCCCGTAAAGAACCTGGAAGACATTCTGTGTAAGAAACATGACAGACCTCTGGAGCTGTTCTGTAAGACTGACCACGTGTGTGTTTGTCAGTTCTGCACCGAATCAGACCACAAGTTACATCAAATTGTATCCCTGAAAGACGAATATGAAGGCAAGAAGGCTGAGCTGGGAAAGACAGAGGCTGAAGTTCAGCAGATGATCCAAGAGAGACAAATGAAGATTCAGGAGGTCAAACACTCAGTAGGGCTCAGCAAGAAAGATGCAGACAGAGAGATAGCAGAAAGTGTGCAGGTCTTCGCTGCTCTGATGAGCTGTATCGCGAAAAGCCAGGCTGAACTGATTGATGTGATTGAAGAGAAGCAGAAAACAACAGAGAAACAGGCTGATGGCTTCATTAAAGAGCTTCAACAGGAAATCACAGAGTTAAAGAAGAGAAGCTCTGAGCTGAAGCAGCTCTCGCACACTGAAGACCACCTCCACTTCCTCCAGAATGTCCCATCTATCAACACCCCTCCACCCACCAAGGACTGGACAAATGTAAATGTCCCTCAGTCTTTATATGTGGGGACAGTGAGGACAGCTGTGGCTCAGCTGGAGAAGACACTCCGTAAAGAGATCGAGAAGAAGCTGGATGATGCTGAGCTGAGGAGGATCCAGCAATATGCAGTGGATGTAACTCTGGACCCTGATACAGCACACTGCAAACTCATCCTGTCTGACGATGGAAAACAAGTGAATCATGGAAATGTAAGGAAGGATCTCCCAAACAACGCAGAGAGATTCTCTCTATATGCCAATGTCTTAGGAAAACAAAGCTTCTCCTCAGGAAGATTTTACTTTGAGGTTCAGGTTAAAGAGAAGACTGAATGGACTGTAGGGGTGGCCAGAGAGTCTATCAACAGGAAAGGTGAAGCCAAACTATGCCCTGATGAGGGTTACTGGACTATGTGGTTGAAAATAAATGAGTACATGGCTCTTACTGGTCCTGGTGTCCTCCTCCCTGTAAGAGAGGAGCTCCAGAAAGTTGGCGTGTATGTGGATTATGAGGAGGGTCTAGTCTCCTTTTATGATGCAGAGACCCGAGTTCATCTTTACTCTTTCACTGGCTGCACCTTCACTGAGAAACTCTATCCATTCTTCAGTCCAGGTCTTAATACTGATGGTAAAAATGCCACTCCTCTGATCCTCTCTCCTGTCAATCACACAGATTAGACTAATCCTCAGGAAAAGGGGCATTTTCATTTAAGACAGTAAGGGTTAATTTAAGGGTTTCTCCATCAACTCTCAAAGCCATTCAACTGTTAAATATGACTTTGTATGGAAATGCAATAAATGTATTCATTTAACAAGTCAGAAATACAGCTGCAAATGAAGTTCACTTAAAGGAGGAGTTCACCCAAAAAATGACTTATTTTCTATCAATTGCACACCCCATGAAGCCTTGAATTCATGGATTTATTTTTGTTTTTGTGGCAGTCCAAAGCCAATAATTTGATGACCCGGTTTGTATCCGGTAGGAGACACAAATAATCTACTTTGTCTCCTACCGGATACATTAGCCGGTAGGAGACGGGAATCAAATTATTGCTTTAGGAATGCCACAAAAACAAAAATAAATCCATGGCTTCAAGGCTTCATGGGGTGTGCAATTGATAGAAAATAAGTCAATTTTTGGGTGAACTACTCCTTTAACTTCTGAAATCACCTCAAGTCTTCTTTCTAGGTAAAATATTGTGTTGTACTGCTCATGTTATGGTATGCAGCCTGTTAATCTCAACCATTTGTTTCAATAATATGCCAGGAAAATGGCTCCATAGAAAATATTTCATTGACAATGTTGTACTGTAATGCAGTCACTATAGAGTAGTTAATTAAACAAATACAATGATACTGATGGCATTGATTGATTATTTGATGTAGCTGCATGTTATCCTTTATAGAAGATCGAAAAGTGTTCAAAAGAAAATCAGTCATCTTTAATTATGTGGAAATGCCTGTGCACTCTGACCTTTTACACACTTTATAGTGCTGAAATCATATTCTAGAATGTAACTCATTGTATATCGGTGTATAAAAAGCAAATAAAATATTTTAATCTCATACTCTTTGTTTCAACAGTGCTTAATTGTCAACAGTGCTTCATTGATAAATATAATCAAAACAGCTCTTGAAACCCACTGCATACTTTGTATGATAATGTTAAAATTAAAATGTAGCACCTAAAACAAAGGCTCTAAGTTGTAATTGATGAGACTATACAAAGAGCTGGTTGAATTATGGGGCTTGTCACCAACAGGACAATCCTTGATAGCACTGGTTCTTGCCGTGGGGTCTTGGGACCACCAGAGGTCCTTCAGGGGGTCCCCAGCTAAATGATTGATAGTTAGCAACCAAATTGACCCCTCATGGGTCTATTACTCTGAAGATGATGGTCAATGTTGATGATACTTTTGGGGAAATAATAATAGTATCGTATTGTTATCAACGATCAATTAATTTCCCAGTCCCGACGTTTGCTGGAGGAGTGACACAAACTTAATTGATTTGACCTACTTTGTGCAATGTAGCCTAATTCATTATTGGAAGTTGTATTCCAGAATATTTGGGGACAATCCACCCTGTCTGGCAGGAAATGTATTCCTACTACAGATCTGCCATGCTGCATGCATAGTACATAATTGCCTCAGTTATCAAACTGCAAGATTTTTGATTGAAGAAAAATATGAATTCAGAGAATAGTTTTACTGCAAAACATGCTATTGTTCTGTGAAACAAAGTTTTGAAAAGGAAATCCTACAGCCTTAAGGTCTATGTCAGCTTGTCAACTTCTTGAAGTGCTTATGGTACTTTATTTCCCTGTGTTTAACTTAAGGCAGAATTGCAGTCTTATGTGGTGGCTGTGCATCTGCCTCCATGCACAACTTTAGGTTGGGGGGGAAAGTGCATGCACTAACAATTAAATGAAAAATAAATATTAACCATTTAACCGTTGGTATCAACTGGTTCCAAATTTCTTAACAGTTACCGGTTAAACGGTTAACCATGAACACTTGTTTTTTTTTTTTTTTTATGGATTTTTTTTGCGGTGGATTCGAACCCCCAGACTCTGTGGTGGTGGGCAGCTACTTAGAGCTCAGCTTTTTAACGTATGTAAAAGTATCAATACCACAATAGGCCATAGAAGAACTCCGCTGCAAAAAAAAAAAGTTCTGAAACTTTTACTCAAGTGCCAGTATAAAAGTAGGCAGATTGGCATCAAAATATATTTAAAGTACCAAAAGTAAAAGTAGGCCTACTCATTTCACAATTTGTTTCAAAATGTGTCAATATTTCTAAAATAGCATATCTATAAGCTCACCACGGGTTGTTTGTAGGTCTGCTATTTTTAAATAGTATTTCAAAGTATAAAATATGGGGTATAAACTAGCAGCCTAACTAAGTTGCCAAATAACTGTGGTGATGTAAATTGAAATAGTCAAGTAAAGTAAAAGTACCTCAAATGTGTAATCAAGCAGTACAGTACCTGAGTAAATATAGCTTACTTAGTTACTTTACACCACTGACCTTGGAGTTCAAGGCGAGTTCCAGCAGGGCTCAGTTCTGATATTTCCAAGTCGATCGTCTCGGAGGAAAACGCAGGAGAGTTATCATTCACGTCTTTCACCAGTATTTTCACTTTGATCATGTCTCCCGTCAGGGTGGCCACGACAAACTCATACTTCTCCCTCCTTTCTCTGTCCAGCACTGTGGCCGTAGAAATGACGCCGGCGTCGGAGTCGATCTCTAAGTCTTTGAACACGTAAGAGTCTCTGCTTTCCGAGATGAAGAAGCCGGCGTTTGGCCTCGAGATGACCGCTCCGATGTCTCCGACCATGGTGTTGGCGGGCAGACCCTCGTCGACCGACAGGGTCAGGTTGTAGGTCACCCGTGCAGCGGGTGATGATGGTGTCCATAACTTATGGACCCCACCATCACCCGCTGCATCCTTGCCTGCAGCAAGGCACGGCCCTGCCCATAAAAACAGCAACAACACCAGTCGTTGAAGGAGCGATGATGGTCCCTCTTTTTGACGACCCATGCCTGCTTTAAACATGGCTAGAGTTAGCTGCCAGAGGTGGAAAAAGTACTCACATTTTTTACTTAAAGGTAGGGTAAGTGATTTACTTTGGTTAAAATAAGTGTTATATAGCTCTATATTCTGATAGTACTCATTGCTAGAGTGTTTGTTCAGTTAAAGGAGTCTCCATGTCTCTCCAGCTCTGTATTAAACAGAAAATGCATTTTCAGTGCTCTCTCCTGATTGGCTTAAATGTTGTCACCTACCTGAAAATGTATTTATTTTCTGTTTACTAATGAGCTGGAGAGACCCCTGTGACAGACAAACAAACGCTCTGTAGCAATGATTACTATCAGAATATAGTACTTTAACCTTTAAAAAAAAACAAAAATAAAAAAAAAACATATCACTTACCCTACCTTTAAGTAAAAGTTTCAATTCTACAATGAGTACATGTACAAAAGTATTGGTAACAAAATGTACTTAAAGTACCAAAAGTAAAAGTACTCATTATGCAGAATGTCCTATTTCACAAGTGTTCAAAATGCATACAAATCTTTTGAAAATAGCCAAAGTATATAGGGAAAAAGTGGCTAACGCATGCTTTGTAATAATAATACAAATCTAAGTAGGCCTGACTAGTAGCTAAAGTTTTCAAATAACTGTAGTAGAGTAAAACTACAATATTTGCCTCTGAGATGCACTTGGAGTAGAAGTAAAAGTTCTGAAGATTGGAAATACTCCAGTAAAGTAACAAATCCCTCAAAAATGTACTTAACTTAACAACAGTATTGAGTAAATGTACTTACTTACTGTCCACCACTGGAGTCTAGATGCCAATAGTTCGAGCCAGGGTTTATTATCCTTGATCCTACATGATTTCCCTTTAAAAAGTGTTTTCCAGCGCAGACCCACGTTTCAGATCCTCTGCCTCTCCAAAGCACGTATTACGCGCCGTAGCCTACATTGTTTAGCGCAAAGGAACATTAAAGTCAAAGGTCAGATTATTAGTATTAGCTCCGGACCTCCGGTCACGGTTGGACACTACACAATGCACTGAGCTCTCCGGGTGCGCGCCGTGCGCTCCCGTGCGCGTAGCCAGCCTAGCCTAGTGCACTGAGCTCACCTCGCGTCAGGCTGTTCCAGTCCAGCAGACAACAGTCTCTACTGTAGCCTGGGCTGGGATCAATACCATTTTCGGATTTCTGATCCGGTCGGAGCGGAAATAACTTTACGTCATCAGATGGCCGGAACCACCAACCGGAACCACTGGTGCCGTGCCCCGACAAAATTACTCCCCCAGTTTAAAATGTGTTTTAGTTATGATGACTTTGTATTTGAACTGTAGCCTACTTTCATGTATTTTTTTCTGCAAACTTCTAAATAAGGTATTCAATCAATCAATCAATCAAACACACAAAACGGGAAAATGTGTCCTGCTGCTCAATGATGCTCAGTCAGTTCACAGTAAAATCCTATAGGTGTTGATTTGACTTTGAATGTTGAAAAAGGTAGCCTACACTAGCTGAGTTACACACACAACAACAGCTCTGTTCTTGAGTTAACAACATTGACAATAGACCAATTATTTGTTTACTATGGAGGGCTGGAGACCTGCTATTCCTCAATTGATAATTGGGATAAAATGCAAACGAATGAGAGGTTATATTACAGTGACATGTTGCCCCCTACTGACACTAATGAGAATCTACATTATGACTTTGTGGTGTGGCTCAGCCACTGGATAACAAAGGGTACATCCAAATGTTTTTATTTGATTTACAACAGTAATACTTTTATAATAGTTACTACAAGTAACATTTGTTTTTTTAAAGACATTTGAATATACGCCTAGTACAGCAGTAGCCTACTAGTAGGCCTACTGCATTTTACATATAAATCCACCAACCTTTGAGTCATGCTGTGTTGTCATCTTGACTTTACGAACGAAAACAGCTCAAGAAAATAAAATAATCAATGGTGGCCCTCAGACTTCATGTGGCTGGTCATCTATGACAGGGGTTCTCAAACTTTTCTCATGCCAAGTGCCACCAAATTAAGTGTGTTGGACCACAGACCCCCCATCTGAAAATATTTTGTGCCACGGACCCCCATATTTGTGTTGTTAAAATGTTTTTAAAACATCCAAAAGTTTGCACATTTGGGGCGCAAACACATACATTTAACAATTATGTCCTATTTTATACGTGAGGTATTCAAAAACAGCCAATCTACAAGCTCACAGTGGGTCGCGACACATTGTGAGCTTATAGATCTGCTGTTTTCAAACAATTTGACAAACGTTGTGTCATAGTAAAAAATATGAAATGGTGAAATGGGACATTCTGCATAATAAGTACTTTTACTTCACGGTACTGTAAGTATTTTGATGCCAATACTTTTTCACTTGAACTCAAGCAACATTTGGACCACAAAAAAATCACAGCATCTGAATTCTGGGGCAAACTCTCGCATAAAATAGCAGATCTATAAGCTCACACTTGTAAATCGGCTATTTTCCTCCTCTTCTACCCCAGATTCAAACCCGGTTTCCTGGGCAAGAGCTGACATTTTTACCATTGAGCTAATAGAAAAAAAAATCTGAGGAACAAAGAGTCAAAACAAAATTGACATAAAAACTGGTGAAAAATCCAAAACTATAATAACCAATAACCATGGTGCATGTATAGACATGCAGTCAGCTTAAGCCGGCGTTCACTGTCCCATTGGAGCACATTGTGTAACCAGGCAACAGATGGAACCTGAGCTATTCCCCCGAGTAAACAAACAGCATCACCTGTACAACGTTCTCATTGTCTGAAAACAATCCCCTCTTACCGACTGTACACACACACACACACCACCATAACCACACAACACTACTCCAACAAGACTATTAGTTTAATTAATCATTTAATAATCATTTGATCTGAACATCAACAGAACAAAGATGCCGTCTCACATCATGCTGTCGTACCAGTGGAACGAGCAGGCTCTGGTGAAGAGGATCTACGACCGTCTCAGAGATGATGGTCTACCAGTGTGGATGGACATCGAGGGAGGGGTGACGGGCAACGTCAACGATGCGTGAGTTTACGGCTGCAACTAATCGATTTTCTACTTTTGCGATTATTGTATCAATTACTTTTTTAAGTAATCAATTTCAGAGGTAGAGTGTGGACAGATCTGTCTCATAGAGCAGTAAGTGCAGTTGACATTTTATTTTTATTATGTCATGTTTATTGTGTCATCGAATAAATTCGTATTATTTTATACTTTGCTGCACAAGGTGTTATACAAAAATAGTGAAAATAGCAAATCTACAAGGTTTATTTAAACCTTTTTTGAACATTTCTGAAACTTCTCCTCTGTAATGACATGCCCCAAATAGGGATTAATTAGCTTACTAATTGATTATTTTATTAAATAGTTGGATTAACTGTTGCAGCCGTACCTGAGTTTAAAACCTGAAAGACACCAGTGACCTTGTGAGTCAGGACTCAGGACAATTGGCACCATGCCATCACTAATGATAATCCTTCAGATGTCTGCATGGTGCTTTTGCTTGTGTTGATGTCTGACTTGTATTGATGTTGTTCTGAAAACAGAGTTTGAAAATGAGTTCAGCTTCACATGGCTGGTAAGGTTCAAGGAACCACATGCTATAAAGTATTGCAGCCACCTGTGGAGTTTAAAATATTGTTTTACAACTGACACTGTTCATTAAATGTATTTCCCTTCATAATCCATGTGCTGTGTGTATTATGTTGTGTGTACGTGTACTAATGTACAACCATCTGATTAACCTGCCAGTATGTGTGCATGTATGATGATATTGTACTGTGATCAGTCCTGTCTGTACGTGGGGACAGAATAACTTGGTGATAGATGGGTGGACTTTTCATGAAACTTGGTGAGAATGATTGATCGGTAGGCTGCCTCAAAGAGATTACATTTTGGGTTTAAAAAAGGTCAATGATCAAGGTCACTATCAAGGTCAAGGTAAAAAAAAAAACATGTAATTGGTCAATGGAATGATGTAGAACAGAATGTGTTGGTACAGGCACGGTTTGCAGCTCCTGGTGAAAGTTCTTCATTCTTAGTTTCTTGGTCATAAACATGAAACAGATTAGTCAAAACCTCTAATGTGTGTGTATGTGTAGGCCATGTGTGTGTGCGTGCGTGCGTGCGTGCGTGCTTGTGAGGCCCAAATGTCCCCACAATTATAGTAGAGTTTGAGAAACAGACAGTGTGAAGACCCTGGTCCTCACCACAGAAATGGTTATTGTTTTATGGTTTGAAAAGAATTACAATTAGGAAAAACAGGGTTAAGGTTTAGGGGTTGAGGTTAGTTGTGGCTGATTTTTTATTAGTTTACAAGCTCACAAGATGTGAGCTTGTAGAGTAAATCGTCTATTTTCTGTTTTGAAGTATAGCAAAACAAACGTGTGTGTGTGTGTGTGTGTGTGTGTGTGTGTGTGTGTGTGTGTGTGTGTGTGTGTGTGTGTGTGTGTGTGTGTGTGTGTGTGTGTGTGTGTGTGTGTGTGTGTGTGTGTGTGTTGTCAGCATAGCTGCAGGTGTAGAGGAGGCCGTGGTGGTCTGTCCGTTCATGACGCCGGCCTATCAGGCCTCTCGCAGCTGTAAGAAGGAGCTGAACTACGCGGACAGCAGGGAGGTCATCATGGTGCCCGTCATGCTGGCCAAGAACTGGGAGGCCAGTGAGTGGCTGGGTCTGATCACTGCAGGCATGCTCTGGGTGGACTTCAGGTGAGTTACAGGGCCACAGGGCCTTCAGACAGCTCTATTATGCTGCACTGGACTGCCACCTAGTGGAGAACATGGGCACAGATGATACATCTTTCAAAAGGCTCTAGCACAGCAGCCATATTGGAAAGAAATTGGGCCTCTTCCTTACTTCCTTCACAGGTGTTACCAATGATTCTAATGAAGGCTCTGTTCCATTTAGTGGTGCTCAGTGGTTCTCAAGCATTTTAGAGTGTACAAATGGAACCACACAGGTCCATTTGGTTCCATTTGTACACCCTCAGAGTTACCCGTAAGGTGCCCTTTGGAACCCCCTCAAGGAACCATGAGGGTCCCTGGACCACACTTTGAGACCCACTGGTGTAGCAGAGTGTTTCCAGTGAGCCAACATGCACAATATCAGCACCCTGACTCTGTTTGACCAGAATGGAACAGAGCCTTCATTAGTATCATTGGTAACACCTGTGAAGGAAGTAAGAAGAGGCTAAATTTCTTTCAAATATGGCTGCTGCCTGTTGTGCATATCAACTGTGATATGTCATATATTACTTTATTTTAATTTAATTGTTTACAATATGAGATATCCTCCATTTGCAAATTGTGACAGAAAGGCTACATTTGGATACATGTTTAGTATTTCATTTCATCAGATAGGCATGTCTCAATTTTTCCTACTGTATGTGAATTGTTGGGTCTATTTAGGACATATTTATGAAGGGCCTGAAACATGAAAATATAATTTCTGGGGATAGAGAACAATTCATGCAACACTATTAATAGACTTACCTAACTAAATGTTCAATAAACAGTGTACACACATATTTTGCAGTGCTATACACACAAAAATCAAAACATTGGTTGAAGTGTCCCCATTCTGACCCTCCAGGAATGCAGAGAGCACCGAGGAGCACTTTGAGAAGTGTCTGCAGTCTCTGGAGGAGGAGATCATGTTCAATGCAGGTCACCTCCTCTCTGTAGAGGAGGTAACATGTGAGGAGGAGGAGGAGGAAGAGGAGGTGGACCAGCAGAAACCCAGAAAACACCCCGTCCTGAAGAAGAAACCTGGAAGATGCTTCCGCCACGCTCTGTCCCTGCTCTACCTCTGCGAGTCAGGTCTGTCAGTGTCACTGCTCTATGACAATGGTTCTCAACCTGTGGGTCAGGACCCCCAGGGGGGGTCCCCACGTGATTTTGGGGGTGTCCCCAGATGACAGTGAAGTGATGATGTAAGGACTTTTAAGACCTTTTTAATACCTCAAGAAAAGAAAAAGACCATAACTGCATCATAAGTAGGCCTAATCAACAAACTACACCATAAAAACTGGTCAAACATTGCCCAATTTGTCAAATAATTTAAGAAAGAGGTACACATTGTGAAAATAGCAGATCTACAAGCTCACAACGCCTTGCGTTGCGAGCTTGTAGATCTGCTATTTTCACGATTATCTTTGGAACCTAGTCAAACTAAATGTAATGCCTGAACTCCTACATTCCAAGTGCTTGTCAGGGTGGGGGGTCCCCAGTTCAAATATGAATTATTTTTTTCAGGTGAAAGTGTTTTGTTTGTTTGTCTCCATGTATGATATTATCCATGCTGACAAAACAATCAACACCATTTGTTTGAGCATAAGGATTAAGTTGAGGCTTGGGCGCAGCACAATGACAATAGAGTAAGGTACATGCAGTAACTTGTGTGGCTGTGTGTTAAACAATACCGGGTATTGTTAAACAGGACTTTTACCCAATGCTTTTGAACTATTAAGTTCCAAGCCTTCAGTGTCAGTGGTTAGTTTGGATATTAGGTTATATGATGTGTCCACCATGGATTAAAGCAAAATGCAATCTCACAACTGAAAACCTTTGTTAGGCCAAGTCCTTATGCCTACGTGAAACAAATCATGCATTTTTCTAAAAAACTTGAAACATTTTAACAACACAAATCTTGTATAGGGGTCCCAGGCACACAATCTTTTCAGATGGGGGTCTGTGTCACCAATAGACACGGGTGGAAGAAATACTCAGTAAAAAGTAGCAATAGCACAATATAAGAATACTATCCTCTCTGTCGGGTGGAAACCTCATATGAACAATACTGTTACTTTTCAGGATTCAAATTCAAAAATAGCAAAAGTAGCCGATCTACAAGCTCACACCGAGTTAAGAGCTTGTAGATCTGCTACTTTTGATGCTTTGTGTGATGCTGTAGTATGATCAAGTAGGGCGTTAATTTATGAAAAAACACAAAAAGTTAAAATAGCCAAAATTAGCCAAACTACAAGCTTCGCCAC
Source organism: Gymnoscopelus microlampas (assembly GCF_963454915.1). Lineage (NCBI taxonomy): Eukaryota > Metazoa > Chordata > Actinopteri > Myctophiformes > Myctophidae > Gymnoscopelus > Gymnoscopelus microlampas. The sequence goes on from NC_139939.1 coordinate 11,279,536, forward strand.
ACGTTGTCTGCTAGATCAGCTATTTTCGAACAGCCAAAGTGTATGTTTCGTAATAATAATCTAAATCTAAATCTACAAAGTAACTTGTAACTAAAATTTTCAAATAATTGTAGTTGAGTAAAAAGTACAATATTTGCCTCTGAAATGTAGCAGAGTAGAAATATATAAGTATTGAGAAAAATAAATAATCAAATGAAGTAAAAGTATCTCAAAAACGCACTTTAGTATATGTACTTAGTTACTTTTTACCACTGCCAATAGACTACATCTGTTAGGAACAACAGTTAAATGGCTTCATTTGAAATGACAGTTAATGAGAAATAAACATGCAAATTAGTCCTTCCATATCATTTTCATGTAAAACTGAGGATTAAATTAGTCTAATCAGTGTGAATGACAGGAGAGATGATTAGAGGAGCAGAGTTTTTACCACTATCATTGTCACATGGACTGAAGAATGGATAGATTTTCTCAGTGAAGGTGCAGCCAGTGAAAGAGTAGAGATGAACTCTGGTCTCCACATCAAAAAAGGAGACCAGACCCTCCTCATAATCCACAAACACTCCCACTTTCTGGACCTTCTTTCTTACAGGGAGGGGGACAGAAGGGCCAGCATTAGCCCAAAACTCATTTCCATTCTCCAACCCTATAGTCCAGTAACCATCGTCAGGGGTCACTGTGATTTACACTTTCCTGTTGATGGACTCTCTGGCCACTCCTAAATCCCACTCAGTCTTCCCCTTAACCTGAACCTCATAGTAAAACCTTCCTGAGGAGAATCCTTGTTTTCCCAAGACACAGGAAGAATCAGAGAATCTCTCTTTGTTATCTGGGAGTTTCTTCTTTAAAACTCCATCATTCACTTGTTTTCCATCCTTAGACAGGATGAGATTGCAGTGTGCTGTATCAGGGTCCAGAGTTACATCCACTGCATATTGCTGGATCCTCCTCAGCTCAGCATCACACAGCTTCTCCATCTCTTGACTGAGTGTCTTCTCCAGCTGAGCCACAGCTGTCCTCACTGTCCCCACATGTGGAGACTGATGGACATTGACCTTTGTCCAGTCCTTGGTGGGTGGAGGGGTGTTGATGGATGGGACGTTCTGGAGGAGGTGGAGGTGGTCTTCAGTGTGTGAGAACTGCTTCAGCTCAGAGCTTCTCTTCTTTAACTCAGTGATTTCCTGTTCCAGCTCTATAATGAAGCCTTCAGCCTGTTTCTCTGTTGTTTTCTGCTTCTCTTCAATCACATCAATGACCTCAGCCTGGCTTCTCTCAATACAGCGGATCAGAGCAGTAAAGACCTGCACACTGTCTGCTGTCTCTCTGTCTGCATCTTTCTTGCTGAGCTGTACTGCGTGTTTGACCTCCTGAATCTTCACTTGTCTCTCTTGGATCATCTGCTGAACTTCAGCCTCTGTCTTTCCCAGCTCAGCCTTCTTGTCTTCATATGCCTCTTCCAGAGACACAATTGGATGTAACTTGTGGTCTGACTCGTTGCAGAAATGACAAACACACATTTGATCAGTCTTACAGAACATATCCAGAGGTCTTTCATGTTTCTTACACAGAATGTCTTCCAGGTTCTTTACAGGGTCGATTAGTTTGTGTCGTTTTAACGGTGTGGCTCTGTGCTGAGACTCCAGGTGAGTCTCACAGTAGGAGGTTAGACACACCAGGCAGGACTTCACGACCTTGAGCTTGGTCTCAGCACAGACGTCACAGGAGACTTCATCTGGTTCAGCAGGTTCCTGGTTTACGTTGGAATTATTTTTCAGTTGCTTTGACTTCCTGTACTGATCAGCCATATGAGAGACGACCTTATTAACAGAGAACTTTGGTCTCTTATCGAAGGTTTCGTTGCATAGTGGACATTGACACACATCATTAGTGTCCCAGTAATGTGTGATACAGGTTTTGCAGTAGGTGTGTCCACATGGAGTGGTGATTGGATCAGTGAACACCTCCAGACAGATAGAACACAGGAACTGCTCTTCAGACAGGAGACTGCTGGCACATGCCATTACTATACACTGAAAATAAACATGGGGAAAAACATGTCATTCTTGAATGCTACTACTCACAGATTAATAGTTATGAATCTCATCTGGATCATCACATTAGAATAGACCTCAATAATGTTGGCACACACAACGAAATTAAGGGGAGATCAAAGGGGAGATCATGTCTGGATACAGTTTAATATGCCTCTGTTCTCTGTTACAGAATAATACTGTACATCCATATCTCATGTACTCACCTGTCTTTACGTTCTCAATGTTTCAGCAAATATCCTGTTGAACTGAGTTTTTTTTAGTAGAGAGCGCGTGTGTGTTAGCCTGGTAAACCCCTCCCTCCGGAAATCTCATTTGTATTTGATTTAGAAATACAAATGAGATTTCCGGAGGGAGGGGGGTTTACCAGGCTACGTGTGTGTGTGTGTGTGTGTGTGTGTGTGTGTGTGTGTGTGTGTGTGTGTGTGTGTGTGTGTGTGTGTGTGTGTGTGTGTGTGTGTGTGTGTGTGTGTGTGTGTGTGTGTGTGTGTGTGTGTGTGTGTGTGTGTGTGTGTGTGTGTGCTGCCACCAAACTACATGAACACTTGAAGTTTCACTTCAGATTGCGTCACTGACTGAGAGGCCGCTCTGTTGCTGCTGTTAAGCCTTCACAACCTCCACTCTTCTCTGTACTTCATCTGTCTTTCCCTTCAGGGGCGTGTTTACAGCCCACCAACACATTTATGATTCATGTCTGTGTCTTCCTGTCAGAGGCAGCGGACACTCCATGACTGTACTGAATACAGCATGCAGTGGTGGAAAGTAACTAAGTGCATTTACTCAAGTACTGTACTTAAGTAAAATTTTGAGGATTTTTTTACTTTCCTGGAGTATTTCCAATTTTCAATACTTTTACTTCTTCTCCATTACATCTCAAAGGCAAATACTGTACTTTTACTACACTACAATTATTTGAAAACTTTAGTTACTAATTACTTTGTAGATACAAGATACATTATTACATTATAAAACATACATGAACCACTTTAACCCTGTTTTATACATTAGCTATTTGAAAATAGCCGATCTACAAGCTCACAACGCGTCGCGATGCAACGCGTTGTGAGCTTGTAGATCTGCTATTTTCAAACATTTTTTGTACTTTTACTTTTGGTACTTTAAGTACATTTTGATGCCAATACTTGTGTACTTTTACTCAAGTAACATTTTGAACACAGGCCTTTTACTTTTAACAGAGTATCTGTCCTGTGATTGGCTGTTTTCACCCCCCACACACAAACACAGGGGTGGAGTTAAAATGCCTTACTTTTCTGCCATTATAAACAACCAAACCCATGCCTATATCCATCCAACAGGTGAGCACAAACTGCATCCAGAGAGCGAGAGAAGGAACACAGTGGAACTCCACCAGGAGGCAGGAGAGAGCGGTTACTGGGAGGAGGTGAAGGGGAGCGGGTGCAAATACTACCGCAATGTGGTCACCAACGGATACTTGGGTGAGGGGGCTTTCTGTTTAATGAGGGGGGCCTTCATCAGTCACGCAGTTCATCAATTCAAAACCACAGTCTTAAGCCTAAGACTTAAGCCTTTGTTTTCTTCATATTGGTGTCGCTCGTCAAACACAAGTCATGTAGCACATAGGGATGAGTTTACACCAACGGCCTGGGAGATGACATAAGGGATTTGATTTTGAACCCACAGCCGTCTCTGTTCATGGGTTTCCGAGGCTACTGTTCACCTGCCTCTAGACCAGTGGTTCACAAACTTTGTCGAGGACACATTGATATGCATTTGGCCATGGACCCCCATCTGAAAATATTCTGTGCAAGGGACCCCCATACAAGAATTTCAAACTGGTTCAAGATCTCTTTTTAAAGCACATATACATCGGCTATTTTCAAATAGCCAATGTACAGGGTTAAAGTGGTTAAAACTTAGCAAGGGATCCCCGGACCCCACTGTTCTAGAGACTACCACCTTAACAAAAGAACCAGGAAGGACTTTGGAGGAAAAAAAGTGTTGTTTATTTTAACACTGTGATGTAAAAATTACGTTGAAGCCTAGGGAAAAAAGAACAGGCTTCTTTATTATTTTTTTGGGGCGGTGTAGCCGCCCCCTATAAGTGAGTTTTGGACACCGACCAAAAGATTTGTATACCCCCTAACCCTTCCATTGTTAATGCAAATCGATACTTTTGCCAATCACATTACAGCTAGTGTCATCACCACTAACTGTAATGTGATTGGCTGACTTTGCAAATTCAGGACTGTGATTGGCTAGCGAAACACATGACACATGTGCAGCCCTATGAATAGCAGTATGGAAAAGTCATTTATCCTTTTTAAAGTGAGTCATGTTGTGATGACCACACACCGCCCACTTCACACTGGGTGTGATTTTTTTATGTACAATTGGAAATTCCGTCAAAACAAAGAAAGTCTCTTCAATGCATTGTCTTATTATAGAAGAAATGTATTACTTCTCCAGTTCTCCTACACAGTGTAAATGTATCCTAGTGTACAAATGAAACCAAAGTTTGAGCCTCATGCAATACTTCTTGCAACCAGTAGGTGTCCTCCCGACACCAACAATAAATGTAAGAGTAAGGCGACCACCTCCAATCACTGATAAAAACAAACTCACAAGGGTTCCCAAACTTTTCAGGCCGTGACCCCCCAAAATGATCATATTTGAACTGGGGACACCCCACCCTGACAATTGTAGGAGTTAAGGTATTACATTTAGTTTGACTCTGTTCCACAGATACATAGTGTGAAAATAGCCAACCTACAAGCTCAAAGCACCTAGCAATGCTGTGTGTGAGCTTGTAGATCAGCCATTTAAAAAAATGTTGCCTCTTTCTTAGGTAATATTTGACAATTGGACCAATGCTTGACCATTTTTATAACATAGTTTGTTGGTTACTTTTGACGTAGTAATGGTCTTATTATTTTATTTAGAATTTATTTTTTTCATTGTATGTTGGTTTGTTTACTGTTGAGTGAGAAGACAATGTTGCACATTAAGCTAATCATCTGGGGACCCCCCCAAAAAAGGTATTTGTGGACCCCCAGTTTGGGAACCACTGCTCTACCATACAGATTGCTTAAAATGTTTAATTCATTCACCAAAAAAATGATGTATTGATCATTAACACTGTGTGTCTCATTGCAGGGTTTGACCCCAATGGAGAGTACGCGTACACCAAGGTCAGTCCGTACGGGGCAGAGGAGTGGGTCCTACTGGTGGATGAGAGGGACCAGAGCTCTGAGAGAGCTGTGCTCATCAAGAACAAACATTCCGGAAGGTTCCTGGCCGTCCAAAATGGCAGTTTTATTGGACTGACGTCGTACACTGCAGACTGTAAATGGTATCTTAGATAAACAACAACCACCTCCCCCAATGTCTTCTACTTAAAAAGCTAAAAAGAAAAATCAGTTTTGTTTGTTGTCCCCCTCTCCTGACGGAGAGAGGTCATTTCAACGATGTCTGAACTACAATAAAGATTGCGACACACCTGTTGCTTCAATTAACTTTATGACACCAGGGTCTACATTTCTCAATGCAGGAAGGCCACCTCCAACCACTGCACATGTACTGTATTAACATACTATACCATACAGATTGGTTAAAATTATATTCATTACAATGAGTCCCGGGTGGTAGTTTTAGTTGAGCTGGTGGCTTTTGTGGAAAGTTAATCTTCTGGGTGTGTTAAGAGACAAACTGATGGATAATATCTACACCTGATAAGGGTGACTGGTAGACACAGTACCAGGATGGTTTCTATGACAAAACAAAGGAAAAAAAACGAAACAACTACAAAATAAAAGGTAAAAAGCTAAATGGCTCAGAATCTTTTCCTCTTGAGGATCTCTGGTTTCCAGTTGACTGGATGGCTCTCTTCCGTATGTACAGAGAGAAAGATGGGGTGAGCTCATGCTTGTGTGGGTATACTGCAATACACAACATCAATACACTCACACAGGAGGCTACACCAAGCTAGTCAACCAAGCTCAGTGGCCTTGTGGTTAGAATGGCCACCCTGATACTGGGAGGTTGGGGATTCAATCCTCATACCAGAGACTATAAAGGTGGTACCCACTCCCTGTTAGGCATTCAGCATCAAGATTTGGATTGGGGGCAAGTTCCTGCAACATACTACATTCCCAAGGCTACTTATTTACGCTCTTGAGAGTGTAAAATTAAACCAAATGGACCCTTACGGGTCCATTTGGTTTCATTTTACACTCTCAAGAGTTAAATTATTATTAAACATCTGAATTACTTAATTAAAGAATTGTTATTTTGATCAACGTTTGCCTGTTGTCTCTCCTATGGTACCAACTTCAATACAGCATGGAATCTTATCCAACAATGACAGTTTTGGGTCTGCGAGGCTAAATCTCATCAAATGGTGGTCCGTGGCTCAAATGCCGAATAAATAATGGACCTTGATATGAAAAGGGTTGAAACCCACTGGTCTAGTGCATTGAAACGGGACTTCGGGGAAGTGTTTCTCCCGTGTTCTTGGCTGATACCGACAACAAGCCTCTCCGACCTACTTACTTACTGCTCTGTGAGTCAGGTCTGTCACCACTCTACCTCTGAATCAGGTGAAAGTGTTTTGTTTGTTTGTCTCCATGTATGATATTATCCACGCTGACAAAACAATCAACACCATTTGTTTGAGTATAAGGATTAAGTTGAGGCTTGGGCGCAGCACAATGACAATAGAGTAAGGTACATGCAGTAACTTGTGTGGCTGTGTGTTAAACAATACCGGGTATTGTTAAACAGGAATTTTACCCACAATGCATTTGAACTATTGAGTTCCAAACCTTTGGTGTGCTCCAGTCAGTGGTTTGTTTGGATATTAGGTTATAAGATGTGTCCTAAAAGTAACCATGGATTAAAGCAAAATGAAACTCACAACTGAAAACCTTTGTTAGGCCAAGTCCTAATTGTGATTTGTTTAACAGCATGAAAGGACCCCCCACACTAGAATGTTTCATAAACAAATTAGCACAATATGTAGAATTATGATGTTTTAGGCATTATCCATTCTGAACTTGCTGTTCTACATACAGCCAAACTGATGCAGATTGAGGCTTTTAACCTTCCACAAAACCATTAGGGTTTCTGCACATTAGTTTGAGGTCAGCTATGACATCAGTACTATGACATCAGACATGTTCATATTTGGTCATATTTGTCCAGAGACACATGTAGACATGTAACTTCAACTTTATTTATATTATAAAATAATAAGAAAATCTTACTTAAAGTTAAAGTTAAGGATTCATATTAATTGTCCATATACATTTTGTATGAATAGTCAAGGGTTAGGGTAAGTGTCTATACTGTATACATGCACAGAATTCTATTTGTACATGTTTATTTTACAACACTTATTTTTACAAATTGGTGGCAAAAATGGTAATTTTTAATGTTGATTTAAGTGATATAAAATACAATTTACAAATCAACATTATGTAATAATGCAATAATTACATCTCTTTTAGACATTGTAAGGAAAAGGCTAACCAATGTGATTGACAGGATAGATGATCAGAGGAGCAGAGTTTTTACCATTATTATTAGGAAGAGGACCAAAGAATGAAGAATGAATAGGGTTTCTCAGTCAGTTGTACTATTGTACTAATAGACACTGGTGGAAGAAGTACTCTGTGAAAAGTAGCAATAGCACATTATAAGAATACTATACTATCGTCTCTGCCGGGTGGAAACCTCACATGTCCAACACTGTTACTTTTCATGATTCAAATGAAAAAAGAGCTAAGCTCAAATCGTGTCGCTTCACGCCGAGTTAAGAGCTTGTAGATCTGCTGCTTTTGATGCTTTTGTGTGACTCTGGAGTATGATCAAGTAGGGCGTTAAACACAAAAAGTTAAAATATGGAGATAAGCGGTTTCTGCCCGACAACAACGCTATAAGTAAAAGGCCTGTATTCAAATTTCAAATTCAAATTTCAAACACTTTGGCATCAAATACTTACAGTACCAAAGTAAAAGCACAAAAACGTGTAGAAATGTGTCAAACTTTATCGAAATTAGCCGATCTACAAGCTTCGCCACAGGTTGTCTGCTTGTAGATCAGCTATTTTCGAACAGCCAAAGTATAACATAGATCTTAAGTGGTTATTGTATGTTTCGTAATAATAATCTAAATCTACAAAGTAACTTTTAACTGAAGTTTTCGAATAATTGTAGTTGAGTAAAAAGTACAATATTTGCCTTTGAAATGTAGTAGAAATATATAAGTATTGAGAAAAATAAATACTCAAATGAAGCAAAAGTACCTCAAAAACGCACTTAAGTATATGTACTTAGTTATTTTTCACCACTGCCAATAGAATACATCTGTTAGGAATAACAGTTAAATGGCTTCATTTGAAATGACAGTTAATGAAAAATAAACATGCAAATTAGTCCTTCCATATCCTTTTCATGTAAAATGAGGATTAAATTAGTCTAATCAGTGTGAATGACAGGAGAGATGATCAGAGGAGCAGAGTTTTTACCACTATCATTGTCACATGGACTGAAGAATGGATAGATTTTCTCAGTGAAGGTGCAGCCAGTGAAAGAGTAGAGAAGAACTCTGGCCTCCACATCATAAAAGGAGACCAGACCCTCCTCATAATCCACAAACACTCCCACTTTCTGGACCTTCTCTCTTACAGGGAGGAGGACAGAAGGGCCAGCATTAGCCCAAAACTCATTTCCATTCTCCAACCCTATAGTCCAGTAACCATCGACAGGGGTCACTGTGATTTCCCCTTTCCTGTTGATGGACTCTCTGGCCACTCCTAAATCCCACTCAGTCTTCCCTTTAACCTGAACCTCATAGTAAAACCTTCCTGAGGAGAATCCTTGTTTTCCCAAGACACAGGAGCAATCAGAGAATCTCTCTTTGTTATCTGGGAGTTTCTTCTTTAAAACTCCATCATTCACTTGTTTTCCATCCTTAGACAGGATGAGATTGCAGTGTGCTGTATCAGGGTCCAGAGTTACATCCACTGCATATTGCTGGATCCTCCTCAGCTCAGCATCACACAGCTTCTCCATCTCTTGACTGAGTGTCTTCTCCAGCTGAGCCACAGCTGTCCTCACTGTCCCCACATGTGGAGACTGATGGACATTGACCTTTGTCCAGTCCTTGGCGGGGGGAGGGGTGTTGATGGATGGGACGTTCTGGAGGAGGTGGAGGTGGTCTTCAGTGTGTGAGAGCTGCTTCAGCTCAGAGCTTCTCTTCTTTAACTCAGTGATTTCCTGTTCCAGCTCTATAATGAAGCCTTCAGCCTGTTTCTCTGTAGTTTTCTGCTTCTCTTCAATCACATCAATGACCTCAGCCTGGCTTCTCTCAATACAGCGGATCAGAGCAGTGAAGACCTGCACACTGTCTGCTGTCTCTCTGTCTGCATCTTTCTTGCTGAGCTGTACTGAGTGTTTGACCTCCTGAATCTTCACTTGTCTCTCTTGGATCATCTGCTGAACTTCAGCCTCTGTCTTTCCCAGCTCAGCCTTCTTGTCTTCATATGCCTCTTTCATAGACACAATTTGATGTAACTTGTGGTCTGACTTGGTACAGAATTGACAAACACACATTTGATCAGTCTTACAGAACAGCTCCAGAGGTCTGTCATGTTTCTTACACAGGATGTCTTCCAGGTTCTTTACAGGATCGATTAGTTTGTGTCGTTTTAACGCTGTGGCTCTGTGGTGAGGCTCCAGGTGAGTCTCACAGTAGGAGATGAGACACACCAGGCAGGACTTCACAGCCTTGAGCTTGGTCTCAGTACAGACGTCACAGGAGACTTCATCTGGTTCAGCAGGTTCCTGGTTTACGTTGGAATTCTTTTTCAGCTGCTTTGACTTCCTGTACCGATCAGCCATCTCAGAGACGACTTTATCAACAGAGAACTTTGGTCTCTTATCGAAGGTTTCGTTGCACAGTGGACATTGACACACATCATTAGTGTCCCAGTAATGTGTGATACAGGTTTTGCAGTAGTTGTGTCCACATGGAGTGGTCATTTGATCAGTGAACACATCCAGACAGATAGAACACAGGAACTGCTCTTCAGACAGGAGACTGCTGGAACACGCCATTACTATACACTGAAAATAAACATGGGGGGAAAAGTGTAATTCTTGAATGCTACTACTCACAGCTTAATGAGTCATATATCATAATATTATGAATCTCATCTGGATCATCACATTAGAATAGACCTTAATAATGTCGGCACATACTGTATGGGAAGCAAGTCGTTTTACCAACTGAACGATTAGACTACAGGATTTCCAGGAAAACAAAATTAAGGGCAGATCATGTCCGAATACAGTTTAATATGCCTTTGTTCTGTTACAGAATAATAAATCCTTCTCTCATGTACTCACCTGTCTTTACGTTCTCAATGTTTCAGCAAATATCCTGTTGAACTGAGGGTTTTTTAGTAGAGAGCACATGTGCGTGTGCACTGCCACCAAACTGCATGAACACTTGCAAGTTTCACTTCAGATTGCGTCACTGACTGTCTGAGAGGCTGCTCTGTTGCTGCCGTTAACCCTTCACAACCTCCACTCTTCTCTGTACTTCATCCGTTTCTCCCTCTGTTATGGTGTAGTGCAGCGACTCCCAACCTGTGGGCCGGGTAGATCTGCTGATTTTGCAGTTTTTCCCTTCAGGGGCGTGTTTTCAGCCCACCACCACATTATCATGTCTGTCTTCCTGTGACTGTCAGAGGCAGCGGAAGCTATCTATGACTGTACAGAATACAGCATGTAGATGACAGAGCCGTATAAGAGAGTTATATATGACAATAGCGTTGACTCCCATTGTAAGAATGGAATGCGGAAGTGCTTTATCTCAATGAGATAGTTCCAATGTTTGGAACTATAGCCCATAGGAGCTCGCTTTGCGGTGAGATCAAATTGTGACATTACTCTCTCTGCTACACTCTGGTAGATGGATGGGGTTTAGTGTATCCGTCCTGTGATTGGCTGTTTTCACCCCCGCACACACACACAGGGGTGGAGTTAAAATGCCTTAATGTTCTGCCATTATAAACAACCAAACCCATGCCTCTATCTATCCATCCAACAGGTGAGCATAAACTGCATCCAGAGAGCGAGAGAAGGAACACAGTGGAACTCCACCAGGAGGCAGGAGAGAACGGCTACTGGGAGGAGGTGAAGGGGAGCGGGTGTAAATACTACCGCAATGTGGTCACCAACGGATACCTGGGTGAGTGAGGGTCTTTCTGTTTAATGAGGGGGGGGGGCCTTCCTCAGTCACGCAGTTCATCAATTCAAAACCACAGTCTTAAAGGGATAGTTCACCCAAAAGATGATTTATTTTCTATCAATTACACACCGCATGAAGCCTTGAATTCATGGATTTTTTTTTGTTTTTGTCGCATTCCTAAGCCAATAAATTGATGACCGGTGGAAAGATGCTAATGTATCCGGTAGGAGACTCAAAGTTGACATTTTGAGGCTCCTACCGGAGCCGCCGCCAGTCATCAAATTATTGGCTTAGGAATGGGACAAAAACAAAAATATCTCCATGAATTCAAGTCTACATGGGGTGTGTAATCATATTTTTAAAAAAAGTAATTTTGGGGGTGAACTATCCCTTTAAGCCTAATTTAGGCTTTGTTTCTTCATATTGGTGTTGCTCGTCATGTAGCATTATGAGGCACATAGGGATGAGTTTACACCAACGGCCTGGGACATGACATAAGGGATTTGAACCCACAGCAGTCTCTGTTCACATGTCTCTAGACCAGTGGCTCTCAGACTATCATGTCAAGGACACCCAAATTGATATTAATTTGGCCATGGACCCCCATACAAGAATTTCAAATTTGTTCAAGATCTCTTTTTAAAGCACATATACATTGGCTATTTTCAAATAGCCAATGTATAGGGTTAAAGGGGTTAAAACTTAGCAAGGGATCCACAGGAACGCCCAGGGATCGCCAGACCCCACTCTTCTAGAGACCACCTTAACAAAAGAACCAGGAAGGACTTTGGAGGAACAAAGTGTTGTCTATTTTAACACTGTGATGTAGGGATGTTCGATATTTTTTTAATTTTTATTTTTTTTAAATAATTTACAGTAGTTCTTACTGTATGGTGTGTGTGATATGAAATTTGAGCTTACCCTAATCACAATAATCCCCGCATATATCGGTATCGGTTGATATCGGTATCGGTAATGAAGAGTTTGACAATATCGGTATATCGGTTATCGGTAAAAAAGCCAATATCGGACAACCCTACTGTGATGTAAACATTACGTTGAAGCCTAGGGAAAAAAGAACAGGCATCTTTATTTATTTTTTTATGTACAATTGGAAATTCCGTCAAAACAAAGAAAGTCTCTTCAATGCATTGTCTTATTATAGAAGAAATGGATTACTTCTCCAGTTCTCCTACACAGTGTAAATTTATCCTAGTGTACAAATGAAACCAAAGTTTGAGCCTCATGCAATACCTCTTACAACCAGTAGGTGTCCTCCCGACACCAACAATAAATGTAAGAGTAGGGCGACCACCTCCAACCACTGCAAATCTACTAGTTATAGGATGATAAAAACATAATCACAAGGGTTCCCAAACTTTTCAGGCTGTGACCCCCCAAAATGATCATATTTGAACTGGGGACACCCCACCCTGACAAGCACTTGGAATTATAGGAGTTAAGGCATTACATTTAGTTTGACTCTGTTCCACAGATACATATTGTGAAAATAGCCAACCTACAGTACAAGCTCAAAGTGCCTAGCAATGTGTAAGGCATTGTGAGCTTGTAGATCAGCCATTTTCAAAAATGTTGCCTCTTTCTTGGGAAATATTTGATAATTTGACCAATGCTTGACCATTTTTTATAACATAGTTTGTTGGTTACTTTTGACGTAGTAATGGTCTTATTATTTTATTTTGCATTTCTTTTTCTCATTGTATGTTGGTTTGTTTATGTTGAGTGAGAAAACAATGTTGCACATTAAGCTAATCATCTGGGGAGCCCCAGTTTGGGAACCACTGCTCTACCATACAGATTGCTTAAAATGTTTAATTCATTCACCAAAAAAATGATGTATTGATCATTAACACTGTGTGTCTCATTGCAGGGTTTGACCCCAATGGAGAGTACGCGTACACCAAGGTCAGTCCGTACGGGGCAGAGGAGTGGGTCCTACTGGTGGATGAGAGGGACCAGAGCTCTGAGAGAGCTGTGCTCATCAAGAACAAACTTTCTGGGAGGTTCCTGGCCGTCCAAAATGGCAGCTTTATTGGACTGACGTCGTACACTGCAGACTGTAAATGGTGTCTTAGATAAACAACAACCACCTCCCCTAATGTCTTCTACTTAAAAAGCTACAATTTGCAAGTTTTGTGTTGTCCCCCTCTCCTGACGGAGAGAGGTCATTTCCACGATGTCCGAACTACAATAAAGATTGCGACACACCTGTTGCTTCAATTCACTTTATGACACCAGGGTCTACATTTTTCAATGCAGGAAGGCCACCTCCAACCACTGCACATGTACTGTATTAACATACTATACCATACAGATTGGTTAAAATGATATTTTATTCATTACAATGAGTCCCGGGTGGTAGTTTTAGTTGAGCTGGTAGCTTTTGTGTAAAGTGTATCTTCTGGGTGTGTTAAGAGACAAACTGATGGATAATATCTACACCTGATAAGGGTGACTGGTAGACACAGTACCAGGATGGTTTCTATGACAAAACAAAGAAGAAAAAAAAAAAAAAGTACAAAATAAAAGGTAAAAAGCTAAATGGCTCAGAATCTTTTCCTCTTGAGGATCTCTGGTTTCCAGTTGACTGGATGGCTCTCTTCCGTCTGTACAGAGAGAAAAGATGGGGTGAGCTCATGCTTGTGTGGGTATACTGCAATACACAACATCAATACACTCACACACGAGGCTACTGGCCGCATGTAAACCAAGCTCAGTGGCTTTGTGGTTAGAATGGCCGTCCTGATACTGGGAGGTTGAATCCTCATACCAGAGACTATAAATGTGGTACCTACCCCCTGCTTGGCATTCAGCATCAAGATTTGGATTGAGGGTACATTCCTGCAACATACTAACCTAATTCCCAAGGCTAATTTACTTACTTAAACTAGGGTTGGAAATTATTGTGCAAATTAAATGGCCGAAGGAATGGGAAAAGCATCTCTCCCTGATCCCTGTATCTAATCTAACCTCAACTCTAATGACTGGAAGGGTCTGCGTCTGACGTTTTTGTTCGATTTGTATTGAATCTAAAATGACATAATTGATCTGCCTAATTTATATCTGACCCAAGCGACCATCTGACCCGTCAACACATGATTTGTTTGGACATCGAAGTACCCGACCCGCTGGCCCTGCGGATTATGAGTCAACCCATCAATACCGGCCACACTATGACACAAACATTATCAAATTGAATTATATTGCTTCTAAGACAGACCCGTTGATGGTAGGAGTATATCGTCGGTGTCCAGGAGGAACCAGCTAACTCCATTTTCATCTTTTTTTTTTTTTTTTCATAAATCAACGCTATTGAACACCCTTTAGGTCTGTGTAAAAAATCTAAACATTTGAACCAATGAAAAGTATTAAAAAGCGCCTCTGACGAAAACTCCCAACTCCATTGGATCCTCAAACTGTCCGTCAAAAACAAACAACTCCCCCCTCTCCTCTACAGCGCTGCCTTTTAACAGCATGAGTAGAGCGCGATGCGCAGTGAACGAGGAGGAGGTACACGTAAACAAACTCCCCGTAGTCTGTTAAAACTATGCAGTGTACCTGTTTATCAAACTTAGCACTGACGCTAATGTTATGAAAACAAGTAATTATATTTCTAAAATCTATGAAGTGTTTAATGAGGAGAGCAATGTGACAAGAAGAAAGGAGTTCATAGCATTTCTGTCGCGCTAGTTCTACTAGTCCTGTTTAGTATTGTAGGCCTATATAATAAGTGGCATGAAGCATCAGGACATTAATTCACACGTTGTTGTGATGCATTGTGAGCTTGGAGATCCATTGTTAGCTTTTGAGAATTTGTACCCTTTTGAAACCTCTCCCTCAGCAGCGAGTGGAGCTATTGTTGTTTGGACACCTAACTACTACTACTAACTCCACTTGCGCTGGGTAAAGTGTTGATTTACCCGCGATTTGGGTACAGCGTTGATAATATAATGACACATGCAAGTATCTGACCATATATAAAGTCACTATACCAACTTTGATGAGGCAGTATTGCTTTGTTTTAAAAATATAAGGTTTTCTTCATTTCCTGAAAAATTTATATTTTGTTTTTTCGTTTCCTGAACAATGAGCGTTTTGGAGTTAGCAGTTTCTGGCTGGACAGCAGAGATACAGTATACTGTTTATCGTCTCTGTCAGGGGGAAACCTCATGTTCAAAACTGTTGCTTTTCAGGATTCAAATAAAAAAATAGCAAAAGTAGCAGATCGACAAGCTCAAAACGCGTTGCTTTGTGCGGAGTTTCGAGCTTGTAGATCTGCTATTTTTTATTCCTTTTTGTGACATGGTTGTGTGCTCAAGTAGGGCGTTCATTTAAGAAAAAAAACACAAAAAGTTAAAATATGGAGATATTCTGCCCGACAGCTACGTTATAAGGATGTATGGGCGGCAACTTACCGCTGTGTCGTCCTCCTTGTACACTTTGATGGTCTTGTCGGCCTCGGCGGTGATCAGCCTGCTCTCCGAGTGGTCGAACAGGCAGGCGAAGATGCCCGACTCGCTGTCCAGGGAGCCGGGCTGCACGGCAGCATGGATCCTCTGGAAGTTATAACCCGTTCTCCAGTCCCACATGTGGATGGTCCCGTTGTCCGCTGGACAGAGGAAATAAAACGTGCGTGTTGAGGTTAACTCGACGGTCAGTACACATCCCATGTGTGGTCCAGGAATCGATGATTATATGTCACCCCACGTCTCTCTTTAGGTCGCTCTCCACCAACAACAGATTAGACTGGCAGTCGAATGAAGTTGGGAGATTAAACCGTTGGAATGTGTGAAAAAGAGCAGCTGAATGAACCGAGAGCCGACACAGACAGGCGGCTACAATGGCGCTAAAAATAGCCTGTGGCTGGATGTCTTTTATAACAACAAGCCCGCTGCTATAAGACAGTCGAGCTTAAAGACACAGTGTCTCAGTAATCCTCATTTCTGTTCGTGTAATATGAAAGAAGTAAAATGTCATATACATTTCTACAGGGTGTAAACATGTCGTAAATACATTGCCGACGTGAAACAGCAGCAACTCCGTGACAAAAGTGTGCATGTGTGTCTTAAAACACACAAATCAGCTTCATATTCACTTTAGATATTATGTAGCTACATACTGTATATCAAGTCATAACAGATTGACAGCCTTAATATCTTACAATATTGGTTCTATTTTAAAAATGTGGCAGTGTCCAAGTTTATTTTGGGAAAATAACTGCCAATGGCGACTGAATTCCCCCCCGTGAAATAAATAAATAAATAAAGGTCTATCTGTAAACTGTAATAACTGTAATCATCAACACACTCTGTTCATGACGTATTCTTGATTCCAATGGTTCTGCTTAAAACTGGTGGCAAGCACCAAGGTTCCAAGAATCTAGAACTAGAACCAAAGTTCCTTTGGTGGAAAAGGGGCCATTATCTTGACACGTTGTGAAATTGTAGGTCTAGCCATTTCCGGCGTGCGACACCGTCGCATGACGTACAGACAGTAGCATGTACGGGGTTTGAGGAGGTTGTGATGAAGTACCTCCAGACACCAGCACGCCGTCTGAGTTGACCGCCAGTGTGTTGATGATGGCGTTGTGTCCGGGCAGGTTCTGGATGAAGCTTCCGTCGGGGAACATCCACTGCTTGATGTTGTCGGCAGAACCAGACGCAAAGGTGTATCTGGACAAACACAACAACAACGTGACGCACGTTATGAGCTTATCGGCTATTTTCAGCTATAAATCAGTCAGAGTCCACTCCAGACTGAGACATTATCTTTAGAAAGTTAGATTTGAATCACATTTCAAACCACGTAGGAATGTGGTTCAAATCTGACATTGGATTTGTGCTTCCAGTGTGAACGGCGGTTTCTTCCATCAGAACACATTGCTTACTGTCTGGGGTGCAGCACCAGAGCTCGGACAGACTTCTTATGGTTGGTTAGAGTGGCTCTGGTCTTCCCAGCGATCAGATCCCACAGTCTGATGGTGGAGTCATGGCTTCCTGTAAGACCACAATAATAGGAGTGTTAACGCGGCAAAATCCAGTGTTCATTTTAACCCATTAGCCCATTAAGACCTGGAACTGTGTCATTTTTAGATTTGAGCTAAAAAGCATTATTTTACACTTATTCAAAAATCGTGAAAATGTGTGCAAATCTTTGAATATATATATTTTTAAAGCGAACATCTTTAACTCAAATCTTAGATATTTTGATGGGGGTCCGCAGCCAAATACATATAATATTGGGGGTCCTTGACATGAAAAAAATTGAGCACCACTGATATAGAAACATACATTTTTCAGAAAACTGTTGAGATTTAGGAGACATGTAGAATCGGCTTCAGGTCTCAACGGGTTAAGACCTCAGGCCGAACACCCATGTCCTCAGAAGTATAGCAATACAAACACGTGTGTGTGTGTGTGTGTGTGTGTGTGTGTGTGTGTGTGTGTGTGTGTGTGTGTGTGTGTGTGTCTCTCTCTCAGGTACCTGTGATGATCTGTGGCTCTGCTGCCTGACATCTGACTGTAGCCACTGTGTTGGTGTGTCCGGCCAGTGTGTGGACGTTGGCTTTAGTGCGAATGTCCCACACCTAAAAAAAAAATAACACCACATGAAATCCAAATGACGCTAATGATGATTGAAGTCTATTGCATGTAGGTTGGAGAGGCTTATTGTCGGTATCAGAGAACACGGGAGTCTATCCCCGTTACAATGGGCTAGATCCCTGGGAGATGGATTGCTGAGGTGGAGCGCCACACCTTCCAGTACTTAACGCACGACTTGCCACACCCAAGCCATGCTACTCATAAATACCCTTGTACTTTTACTCAAGTAACATTTTACATACAGGAAGCAGACTATTTCTACATTGTGGTATTATTACATTTCTTTAGGTAACACATTTGCTTCTTCCACCACTGAATATAAGTTGGATTTAGAGTCATCTGTGTTAAGTGTTTAAGTGGTGTTTTTAAGTGCCTTGTTCAATGACACTTTGACACACGGATGACCTTCTAATTGTCAGAGTCTCTCTATCCACTCAGCTAAAAGCGTGTGTTTTATCTGGTTGGAGGAGGAATGCATACAGACAGACTTGTTCCTTTCATCGATTTCTTCTGTATTTTAATGGCATCGTGCTGAATGAATGTTTTGACACGTCGTCTTCCTCAAGGGGCCAAACAAAAACAGTTGACATTTCCAAACATTCCAACTAAGTCTATTGTACTGTTTGTATTTTTGTCATAAGGACCCTCAAGAAAACGAGATGACTCATCTCAAGGGGTTGATCCTAAGTTCTAATAAAGGTACTATATAAGGGGGCGATGTGACCTCAAGTCAATAATATGATTATTTCAAGCTTTTGCCTCAATATGAAACATTCTCACAAAATGTGAGAACAGCAGATCTATAAACTCACTACTGTATGTATCTCGATGTGACATGTTCTACACCACCATTGCATAACAAAGTACAACAAAATACAGGGTTAAGTGGTTTGATCAGACTAATCAATTTAGTGGATTATAAAAAAATCTATTTGAATCTTTTTTTGCGTCGATTCAAATTAAAACAACCTTGCTTCTCAATTATTTGGTTACAAGTTGGTTATTAGTTCTAAATGTTGGTTTCAATATATTTTGGTTAATTGCCCAGTCCTACAACTAAGGCATGTATTCGGATAATCACGTCATTGGGAATCAAGTCATCATCAATGTCACCTGCATTGCCACCTGTGTGTGCTTTAGGCATTGGTGGAAAAAGTACTCAAATGTTTTACTTAAGTAAAAGTATCAATACTGCAATGTAGAAGTACTCTGTCAAAATTTACTTGAGTAAAAGTACAAAAGTATTGGTATGAAAATGAACCAAAAGTAAGTACTAAAGTGTTTGAAAATAGCCGATCTACAAGCTCACAATGTGAGCTCACAATGCGGCATTATTTTCTCATGCCTTTTTTGTACATAATGGTATATATTTTTTCCTCTGTATTCTTATGTTGATTTTTGAACTGTTTGGTTGCTACTATATATGTCTATGAAATGAATTCAAGGACCCCAACGGAAACACGCGCGCAAGGACTTTTTTGGCCGGACCTTTTAGACAAAAGCATTATAAATGTAACTGTGTTGTTTTACATTATTTTGCCTAATACAAATTTCAATCAATCAAAGCTTGTATATCTATACATAAGCTATTTTCAAATAGCCTATGTATAAAATAGGGATAAAGTGGTTAATGCATGGCTTATAACGTAATCATTTATATCTGCAAAGTAACTAAAGTTTTCAAATCATTATAGTGGAGTAAAAGTACAATATTTGCCTTTGAGATGTAGTGGACTAAAAGTAAAAGTATAGACAATTGGCAATACTCCAGCAAAGTAAAAGTACCTCAAAATTGTACTTAAGTACAGTACTTGAGTAAATGTACTCAGCTACTTCACACCACTGGTTTTAGGAGTGTATAACATTCTTACCCTGGCGGTGGCGTCTCTGCTGCACGTCACCAGCACATCGATGGTTGGATGGAGGTCAAGGTCGTACACCGCACTGAGGTGTCCATGGTAGTGCCTGATCACCTGACACACAGACAACACATAATGACACCGTTGAATGGCAAGCCTTTTCAGAGCAGTGGCTCTCATCCTTTTCTGGATCAGGGCCCACTTGAAGAATCTCAAAAGTGACCCACTGGACCACTTAACACGGCTGCCGTGGTCTGATGGGTGTGTTTTGTCAGAGCATGTACAGTTTAATGATCAATCAATCGATTGTGTCCCGGCTTTGATAAATGTAACCAACGTAATATACTTTAAGAGCCTATCTGCATCGCAAGGAAAACTCCTTTTTCAAAGGTTTTAAGGGGAAAAAATACCATGCCATTTATTTCTCTTTTGTTGTCTCCGCCAGGCCGAAAGGCATGGCGAGAGAGTATGTTTTCCACCCCGTCCGTCCGTCCGTGTGTCCGTCCGTCCGTCTGTGACCAGCTAATCTCTGCCACCGTTGGCTTGATCACAGCGCCACTGTGCACACACACTCCCTGGATACCAATGCAGAACCTCTGCCCCACATTTTTCACATGGGCCTGTTATAGCGCCACCAGGAGGTCAATTAGCGCAAAACATATTTTTTGACGGTACTCCTACAGATTTTGTCCAAAAATCACACAAATCGGAACACAGTATCTCTATTGTCATGTGATCAAGATGGATGTGTTTGATTTTTCATATTCCATCCTGTTTAGCTAAAGTTTGCATTATTGGCTTGTTTTGAACAA
Organism: Gymnoscopelus microlampas; assembly: GCF_963454915.1. Lineage (NCBI taxonomy): Eukaryota > Metazoa > Chordata > Actinopteri > Myctophiformes > Myctophidae > Gymnoscopelus > Gymnoscopelus microlampas. The sequence goes on from NC_139939.1 coordinate 11,300,115, forward strand.
AATTCCGCAAATCATGAACGCACCGTCCGATTGCGGTCAAACTTTGCATGCATATTCACACTATGTTGAGGAACAAATGCCACCGTTTTAACATTGGCCTGTTATAGCGCCACCAGCAGGTCTAATTTAGCAAAACAAATGTTTTTAACAAAATGCCTCAAATCATGAATGGAGTCAGTGTCCGATTGTCAAGGCCAAAGAACTAATGGCACCCTTTTCACATTGGCCTATTATAGCGCCACCAGTAGGCCACAATAGCCTACCTGAACTGGCGGAGACCTGTGCTCCGAGGAGCACTTTTTCTAGTTTTACATTATTTTAATATTTATGTTATATTATCATTCAAATCTAATTTGACAAATGATTAGGTGACTGATTTAATCTGGCATGTTTTTCCATAGTGTGTTTTGTCCCATTTATTTTTATTTTTCACTGTGTTACATGAATATATATTTTTTAATGTTTTGTGTTTGTTTGTCTAACTTGTTGTTATCTCGACAGCATTGCAAACGAGAGTAAAACCTCAATGTTATTTTCAGGAAATAAAGGTTTAATCCTTCCAAGTCGGCCATCCCCACCCATGACCCCAGGACGCGAGATGGTAAAAAAAAAAAAGACTGATGAAGTATTTCATCTCACGCACTGTTGCTCCCTCTCCATCCTGTCTTGCACGTGCATACAGGGTAACCTTGCATCAGCTGATGCCCTTAGCAACAATGTATGGTAATGTATGCTAAATCTGAGAAATCTAATCATGTGGACCTGGGGATCCACATGAGTGTGGTTCCAATGTGGACCTTGGACTTCATGTCTCACCTCATGTACACCTGCTGCTATGTGGACCTAACGAGACATCTCCTCATGTCTAACCTCATGTATATATATACCTACTGCTTTCTTATGCTGTGACTGCACTAGATTTTTCTTTGAAATGTCTCTTAGTCTTATCTCCTTGATCTTGATCCCCCTCCCGACCCCCCCAAACACACACACACACTTTTTTTTCCCCCTGAAAACAACAATATGAAGCTTCCAAAAAAACAGATGTCACCCACTGATTTACACCTGTAAACCTTTGATGTGACAATAGAATTGACTCAAGAGTGTCTCGTGGGTGCATGACTGTTTGGGGACCCCTGTTCTATAGCAATGACTGCTATCATTGCTTGCCAGACCCAAGGGGTCGGCCCACATGAGGCTTTGTCCCCCTTTCGTCCATACATGGGCATAAAAGGGAATTTATTGTGGATCTGGCAGAACCAGGTCTCCTGGTCTTGTTATCATTATATAGAGCTATTTAACAAATGTATCGTTGCTGTCGGGCAGAAACCCATGTCCAAAACTGTTACTTTTCAGGAAATGGGGGAAAAAATAACCTGTGTTCCAACGGAGCCAATGTAGTTATCTAGTCACAAGCTGTTAACACTGCTTCATTGGTTCAATATTTATCAAACCCACGGGCACACTTAAAAACTTTCAAAACAGTGAAAATAGCTGGTCTACAAGCTCAAAATGCGACACGTTGTGAGCTTGTAGAGCAGCTATTTTCTTTAACTTTTGTGCAACACTCTTGTACGGCGAAGCCGGGCATTCATTTAAAAACGTTGAAATACGGAGATATAAGGTTTCTGCCTGACAGCACCGATGTATCACTTACAGCCCTTTTAACTTACGGCTGTGTCCCAGCCGGGGCAATGGTTACAAAGTAAACGGTAAGCTCATAAAGTTTGGGATGTTGAGGACAGCGGTCGGTGGGCGGGTGGATACCTTGTTGTACTCCAGGTCCCAGCACTTGACCTGTTTGTCCTCTCCACAGGAGAAGAGGTAGGGGCTGCGGCTGCTGACCGCCACTCCGCGCACCGTACTGATGTGACCCGTCAGAGACAGCTTCAGCTTCCCACTGGCCAGGTCCCAGATCTGATCCAGAAACAAGAGGAAAAGGGGCTCGTTTAGGATGCATTATGGTCAATGTTATATTGTGTAGGGTTGTAACGATACCAGAATGTTAAACTTTGATACAACACAAGAAATAATTAATAAATAAATGCCTCTTTTCATACCATGGACCAAAACAATTATTTTAAAAAGTCCTATACACAAAGAAATGCTTTGCTTTGCTCTCTTCATGAGAGAAATTACATTATTACTTTTGCAGGTATAATTCTTAAATTGCATACATTTTTGTACTAATCATGTTTAGCACTATTATTTCTGTAATACTTTTCTTTGAAGCGAAACACATCTAATTCATACAATGGCTGGATACAAACAATTAACAGTGGTTGGACCTGTCCGTAAAAAGTAACTACCGGTAAGTCACATTCACAGGTTGAGGACCATTCTTCTGTAAATATTAACTGGAGATGGCAAAAGGTCAGAACTCACCTTAATGGTTCTGTCAGCAGAGCCAGTGACAAACCACTGGTTGCCAGGCTCCACGGCGATGGACCTCACCCAGCCAAGATGACCGCTGATGACCTTCAGAAACATGTCAGGGATGCATGGTTAAGATGCAGTGTGGATCTAATCAAGTCTACATGATACACAATTCATTTTGTGTAATAGGCGCTATGCACAGCAGCCATATTGGGAATGAATTGGGCCCCTTCCTTACCTCCTTCACAGGTGTCACCAATAATACTAATTAAGGCTCTGTCCCCATAACTTTGAGAGTGAACAAATGTTTGCATTTGTACACTCTCAGAGTTACACACCCACCATAAGGGGCCATTTGGGAACCGAAATGGAGTGTTTCTAGTGAGCCAACATGCACAATATCAGCACCCTGACCAGAATGGAACAGAGCCTTCATTAGCATCATTGGTAACACCTGTGAATGAAGTACGTAAGAAGAGGCCCAATTTCTTTCCAATATGGCTGCTGTACATAGAGCCTATTGTACAACAGGACTGAACCACCACAAAAAGTAGCTCATGTACGAGTTTGTAGATCTGCGTTGTTCTTGTTTTGTGTGCCTATAATAACATGCCCAAAATAGGGATAGCCAAGGTTTCTAAAATGATAATATTTCATTCCATTGTACTCATAAAACCAGTTTGACATATTTTGTTGCCAGAATCTAAGAATCCAGTCAAGCTAATAACCTTGGTTATGGACCACGGCCACAATATCGAAACAACAAAATCATGCTGTCTGTTGCTGTGGTTTCATCATTTTAAACCATAGCTAAGCACTTCCAAATAGGCACAGAGGAAAGAAGAGGCATAAGAAATAAAATATACAACATAATTACCCTGAACAGCTTCCATGGGGGATGCCACTGTGGCTTGGGCATGGTTGGCGCTTTCCTCACCAGGGAAGACGTTTTGGTGCCTCCAGCCTCCAGGAGTGACTGCAGTAAAGACAGTGAGAATCACATTCATATTGTTGCTGTTGGGTAGAAACCTCTTATATCAATAGTTTTTTTGTAAATTAATGCCCTAATTGATCATACTACAGCGTCACACAAAAGCTTCAAAAGTAGCAGATCTGCAAGCTCGAAACGCGGCGCAAAGCGACATGTTTTGAACTTGTAGATCTGCTACTTTTGAATTTGAATCCTGAAAAAGTAACAGTTTTGGACGTATGAGGTTTCCGCCCGATGGAGACCATAAGGTAAACAGAATGCTGTGCCAAACAACAACCTACCATGGTTGAGGGAGGGTGGCTTCTCTCAGCGCCTCCCGCATGCCTGTGGATGTCCCCAACGCTGGCTGCTGTCCGACTGGCGTCTTGTCTGAAAGTAAAGCACAGGGTTCAATTACACTGATCATCGTGGAACTGATGAGAAATGCACGGACACACACACACATACACACCATTACAAATGAGAGGACTGGGTGTCCAACATATCCGGAGATCCGCAAATAAGCAAAGGAACACAAAATGAAAATGTAATCGTTCGAAAACAATATTATTCTTATTAAAAAGTAAAGGTTCTACAGCATAGCAAGAGAGTGTTTGTTTGGTAACAGGGGTCTCTCTGGCACTTAAGTAAACTGAAAACACATTTGGTGGGTTACAAATCTAAAAAAATTGAGAGAAAAAAAGAGCCGGAGACACAGGGAGACCCCTGGTTACTGAACACTTTACAGCGATGATTGCTATGTGAATGTAGAACTATTTAACACTTAAAATAAAAATTGGGGATTGGCTATTCAAAAATAGCAGATCTACAAGCTCACAGTGAGTCACTTGGTGCCGTGCTGTGAGCTTGTACATTTGCTATTTTTTGAAACTTTTGAATAATTTTGATTTTATTTTTTAACACAAATCTTCTCTTCTGAGGATCCCTGGCAAAAAAACATTTTCAGATATGGTCCTGCGGCCAAATATACATCAACGCGGGGGTCCTGTGAGAACCACTGCAGTAAAGCATATTACCTGGCTTGTGAAGGAGGCAGTGTCAGTGCCAGAGCATGGACCCCTCCCTCAGTGGGCAGTCTGTGGAGCTTGGTGTCAGCGGTCAGGGCCACCCCTGTGGGACAAATGTCACTGGTATTTAGGCCTGTCACAATTATTAAATAAACACAATTATTTGAGATAATCGCAATTATGTTTTTGCATAATCATTTCCATGTTAAAAATGATCATATATTTTCAAAATGTATGGAAATAGCAGATTTACCAGCTCAAAGCGTGTCCCAATTTCCACTATTAGTTTTTTTTTAAACAAAGTTATTAAATTATGCAATTATTATGCATTGGTATTAACTGCAGTCTTAGTGAATAGACTATGTCATAGAAACACCGTTGTAGGCTGTGTGTCATTGGTATTAACTGTAGTCTTAGTGAATAGACTATGTCATAGAAACACTGTTGTAGGCTGTGTGTCCTTACCAGGTCCAGATGGATACGCATGTGTCCCGGTGAGCAGGTAGTCTGGGTCATCTCCTGAAACACACAGAGACAGTCAGACACCAAGAGTATTGCTGAACTCCAAGTTAGCTGCGTGGCATCTAGGGCTGGGTAATATTATATCGATATCACAATATCGTCTGGGATTTTCAATATTGTGATATGGCAACAGTGTACTTATAAGTTCCAAAATGTACCCAAATCTTCAAAAGATTGCAAAAATAATAGCTCATCTTCAGACTCAAGCTGGTTGTGAGCATGTAGATCGCCCATTTTCTCTATTTATAAACATATATATATATCGTCGTCACCATACGATATTATAGTCACAATATTGATATCAAGGCAGTTGATCAGAAATATCATATTTGATTTGGTATATATCACCCAGCTCTGGTGGCATCATGGCTGGCTGTTTTAACCACCATAAAAACATAAAAAAAATTATATGCTGTATCTTTGTTAAAGGTATGTGTTAAGAATGTTTAAATAATATTTAATATGTCTATCAAATATACGTTTTTTTTTTGTTTTGTTTTACCAATAGGTGCAATGTGTGGGGGGGGGGCTTGAAATTTATATTGACTTAATGACTTTGTTGCACACCGAAAATAGCAAGTCTACAAGCTCATGACACATTGCGAGCTTGTAGATCTGCCATTTTTGGTGCGCGACACTGGCACGCAACGAAGTATAAATCCGGCTTCAAGATCATACAATGAGTTTAATTATTAAATAGAAATGACTGTTATGCCCATCTTACATACTAAACACATTGCCGTGGGGTTGGTAGCGTGGGGGTGGTCCCAGAGGATTGCTCGAAATATGCTGTGGCCCAGAGCTCAAAAGAAAGGTTGAGAACCTCTGCGATACATAATTAATGTGCAGCAGACACAGTAAGAACATGCACTGATCATGTGTGTATCACCTGGCTGTGTGTAGGGTTGTCCAGCCATTTGGACTCTTTGGTCCTTCGTTTCCTTCAGTACTGGCATGTGTAACACTGCGGCGTAATCGGCTCTGAGCTTGGCAGTCATCTTCACCTTGTGGCTGTAAAAAGGAAACATTATGATCATCTTCTGACGCCTTGAAGATGTCTATGTAGAGTATAATAATATAATGACATCTTTTTTTTAGCTCTTTAAGACCGGGAACGCATTTGTGTAACCACTTTGACTATTATTTTATACTTTGACTATTGTACAGATATACAAGCTCATAGCGTGGCACCGAGTGCCGCGCTATGAGCTTGTAGATCTGCTATTTCTTTGAAAAATCGTGGGAAATGTGTGCAAATCTTTGAATAGATATTTTTTAAACATTTGTAAAATATGTTGTTCTAGGGACCCCCCAGAAGCAAAGAGTTACAAATGTTCACTTTAAAAAAAAAAATATATATATATATATATATATATATTCAAAGATTTGCACACATTTTCACGTTTTTTCAAAAATAGCAGATCTACAAGCTCATAGCACGGTGCCGCGCAATGAGCTTGTATATCTGCTATTTTTGAATAGCCCAAAGAAATCTTAAAATGACACAGATGCGTTCCCTGTCTTAATGGGTTAATCCCTGTAAGGAAGATTCTGTTTTTACTCTGTTCATGTACACACCAAACAGACACACACACAACCTATAGACATGCAGACGTGGAGGGACAAAGGACTGCACGTAGTGCCACCCAGGAGCAGTTTTAGGGTTTGTTGCCTTGCTCACTGGCACATCGGCAGTGCCCAGGAGGTGAAATGGCATCTCTCCTGCTAACAGTCCACACTGTGGTCCATGGTCTGTGCCATCAGCCTTCACTATAGCTCCAGGACTTAGTCACAGAGCAGCATTACCATCCCAGCAATGGCCAAAACGTTTTTGACTTGTTGTTGCAAATTTGATGAAGGTATTTGACTGTTTCTTTGCTGCAGATGTCTGTGGTAAAAACAGGGTGGTAAAACTATATTTCACTGGGAGACTTAAACCCCGGCATCCGTATTGGATCAAGCTCACAACGTGCCGCGACGCGTTGTGAGCTTGTCGATCGGCTATTTTCTGCGAAAGCTTTGCACACAATAACAGAAAATTCACTAGTATAGAGCCCCGAGGGTCACCGGTCAACCATATAGGGTTAAGTGGTTAAATGTGGTTATTTGACAGCCTGTGTCAAATGTCACACAGAAGCAGTGTCCCGATCAGCAGCCGCGTTCGGGGCAGCAAGGAAGAGCAGAGCACGCCTCTGTATGAATTGAAATTCGGCCCAGGCTGTCCAAAGAAAACCCAGATTTAAACAGTTGTTTCACAGCTGAATACGTTTTTTTTTTGCTACAGACATCCGTAGGCAGGGAACGCGTCAATAACCTTCAAATGTGCGGTACAACCATTGGAAACTAGGCCAAACTTTTCGGAAGGCGTTATGTGACCAAGTCCCGGACCCACAGCGAAGGCTGAGGTCTCAGATGGGGGCTACTGGTGCATACAGTGGACTCGGACAATTAGCAGCATTTCCCCTAAACCTATTTAAAATAGTATACAAAAAGCCTCAGATTTCAAATGTGTTTAAAGGTAGGTACTTTGCATTTATTGATGAATATTAACTTTCACTGAAAATAGCCAATCTACAAGCTCACAACACATCACATCATGTTGTGAGCTTGTAGATCAACACATCACGTTGTGAGCTTGTAGATCGGCTACTTTCAGCAAAGAGGGAAATACAAAAGGATCTACTATAGAGCCCAGGGGGAACCCGGTCAACTATGTATAAAGGGTTTAGGTGGTTAAATAGTAAAAACATCGCCCTAAATCGAGGTTAAATGTGTACCTTTGGTCATCCAGTGCTATCTGCTTGGCGTGGTCCGACACGAACATGTCATGGGTCCTTTTGAGAGACCTGAACACCAGAGTGTGGACCGAATGTTTCTGCACGTCCTGCAAAACAACCACAAAGACATCATGTATTAAACATGGAAATATCCATCTTTCAACCCGTGTTTTATGATATTGAACATTTTATGGAGTTAAAATTATACGAATCTGCTCTTTTCAGCTATAAATCTGTGTTGTAGTTGTCCTGTGAACTCAAACTGAGCCTTGTCGCAAGCAACTATAGGTGCTATGAATGCTATCTGCATCTAAGCTGTAATACCCTCCATTCATTGACAGCCCATTCATCAAACAGAAGTCTTATCTGATTGTATTAAACGATGATAATAAACGCACCAATATTGCACCTGTAAGGACAGCTTGGGTTATCCTCTTTGTCACTGTCAGATTTTTGTTTCATTCAAATTCACCGTTGTCATGTCATGAGCAGCTTTCTGCCAATAAACTGCAGCCATGATTCTTCAGTTATGAAGTGTTCGAGTTTGGAAGCACTCCACGTAGGGCTGTCACGATTACAAATTTAAGTTGACGATTAATTGTCACTAAAATAACTGCGATTAAGGATTTAATTGTGTGTTTGGCATCGAAACATTGGAATATAATATGAATAAGAAATATATTTCTGTTTGCCTTTTAGGCTTCGTAATCAAAAATTGCACAGGCGAAATATGACAAATAACTTAAAAGGTAGGGTAAGTGATTTGCAATAATTCAAATAATTGCAAAATGGGTCTATGTTCTGATAGTACTCGTTACTATAGAGTGTCCTGTCCATATAAGGAGTCTCCCATGTCTCTCCAGCTCTTTATTAAACAGAAAATGCATTTTCAGTGCTCTCTCCTGATTGGCTCAAATGTTGTCACCTACCTGAAAATGTACTATATTGTGTTTACTAAAGCGCTGGAGAGACTGTGACCGAACAAACGCTCTGCAGCAATGATTACTATCGGAATATAGTACTTTAAGCTTTTTAACAAAACAAAAAAAATTACAAAAGAATGTCACTTACCCTACCTACCTAAATATACAAGACATATTTAATCATTTTATACATTTAAAAATAGCAGAAATAGCTGATCTACAAGCTTACAACGTGTCACGAATCTGCTATTTCTGCTATTTTTAATATTTGAAAATGTGTGAACATTTTTCAACTGATGGGCCTAACTCCACATCCTGCATATGTGCAATTTCAAAAACAGGTAGTACAGAGGAGGACGTGGAGTACAAGAGTGTCCTTCCTCATAACATGACGTTTTTCTCCCAAACAAGGTCAAGTCAAGTCTCATTTAGTTTAGTCTATTTGCACATAATTTAAAATATCTCATAAAACAAAGCGGAAAAAAGATAGAAGTCACAAGATAAAAGATAAAAACAGAGAAAATGCAACGGTCAACAATGACACAAAAATACACATAAATTACATAATATGATTAACACATAAGAATGAATACAAATAAAAGTGACAGTACAATAAGGAAGTAAGATAATTGCACACTCCAAACCTACCTGAAAGTACTATAACCTGATTTAGAGTTTATTTTGGGCTTAATGAGGATATCTTTGTCTGATGATCAAATTAAGGGCTCTGATTGGTGCATATGGTGTGAGTGTGCGCATGTCAAAAACAAAGGAAGGAGCTATGCCATTTATAGATTCAATAAGAAGCACTTTTTGTTTTAGTTCAAACTCTAGCAGCAGCATGACGAACAAGCTGGAGTTTATGTACAGTAGCCTGCCCTTGGATCAAGACTATCATACATTTATTTTATAGAGTCTGACATTTGCTTTCGTAAGAAAAGTCTGGCTCGATCAAATACATCTATGATACAGAAAGTCTTGATCCAAGGCTAGAGTTTATGTAAAACCTGCTTTGTCAGTCCGGCAAAGAGAGCATTACAATAATCCAGTGACTAGTTTACTAGAAATAAAAGCATGAACCAGTTTTTTTTCTGAATCTGATTGAGACAGGAGGCATCTAACTTTAGAGATGTTGCTTGGATCACTGTTTCCCATTTGTGGGTCGTGCACACATTTTTATGGGTCACGAGTAACATTGCTTTATTTTCATTATGTTTCCTCAATTATCTGTAATTATCATTATTTCACAAAAAAAAAAATTGAATTAATGAAATGATCAAGAAACAAATTCAATGATTTTTCAAAATCATTTCATGAATAAAAACAAATTAAAGAAATTCCATGAATTAGAAAACAAATGTCTAGTGAAAATAGCCGATGTGATCGGCTATTTTCACCTGGGGAGACATCATATTTCTCTTTTGGGTCTCGAGCTAAAACGTTTGGGAGCCACTGATTTAGATAAAAGGCAGTCTTGGAGATGTTAAGCGACTTGACAGAGACAAAGAGGATAACCCAAGCTGTCCATACAGGTGCAATATTGATGTGTTTACCATCTTTTAATGTCAATGACGTATTGTTGCAACTTAGCAGCAGCTTATATAGCATGCATAGCATCTCAGTTACAGTTTAGAGCCTAAACTCAGCCATCCACTTGAATAAGAACGATTCTTAAACCAATATATTATTTGTAGTTATAGTCAGTGGTGTAAAGTAACTAAGTACATTCACACAAGTACTGTACTTAAGCACACTTTTTAGGTATTTTTACTTTACTGGAGTATTTCCAATCAGTACTTTTACTTCTACTCCACTAAATCGCAGAAGCAAATATTGTACTTTTACTCCACTACAATTATTTTAAAACTCGAGTTGCTAGTTACTTTGTAGATTTTAATATTATTACAAAACATACATTAACCACTTCAGCCCTATATAAACTCTGGCTAGCAGATCTACTAGCTCACAATGCGTGCAGATCTGCTATTTTCAAAATAATTGTATACATTTGAAAACTTACTTTCTACTTGTAATACTTTAAGAACATTTTGATACCAATACTTTTGTACTCAAGTCAATTTTGATTACCTGACTTTTACTTGTAACATAGCACTTCTACATTGCAGTATTGATACTTTAACATTAGCCTAAGATCAAGACTATAGTACAGTCTACGAGTCTTAGCGACCACCCCCCGGTTTTCCCTGGAATGTCACCAGTAAAGCCAGTACTTCTCCAAACATGTACAAATACGAAGTATAAGGTGCTTACCCGCTTGCCCCAAATGTTAACTCGGGGTACGGCATGTTTGTGCAATGTTTTAGTCCATGATTTACAATAAAGAAGTGTTTTAATGCCGTCTATGGCCGATTCTGTCGGAAGTTCCCAATGGGTGGTAGTGACGGGGCGCATCCGGTGGAAACCGGAATTACACTCAATGTAAACAGGAAGTAAACGAGAGGGGGGGGAAATGGCGTTCGGCCACAGACGAGATTAAAACACTTCTTTATTGAAAAATATGGACTAATACATTATACAAAGAGTCCGGACACCTAGTTAACATTTGAGGCAAGCGGGTAAGCACATTATATTTTGCATTTGTACATGTTTGGAGAAATACGGGCTTTACTGGTGACATTTCAGGGCAAACTGGGGGGGGGGGGGTCTTTAAGACTCGCGAAGACTCTCGTAGAGATTTTTAAAAAATGTCAACATCGATGAAATACATCTACATAGTCTTGATCTAAGGCTAGAACAGTGGATTGTGTGGAAGGTCCCTCAAGGACCCCCAGGGGTCCTTGAGGGAGTTCCAAGGGGTCCCCAGCTAAATGATAGATTAGGCACCAAATGGACCCTTATGGGTCTATAACCGAGAGTTAAATTCACATAGATTTTACAATATGAATTGGGGTCCAAAAGATATAAATGCCATTAAATGGGGGTCTGTAGCCCTATGCATGTCGAACTGGGGGTCCTTGAAATTAAAATGGTTGAGAATCACTGCTAGAGCCTTAAAAAGCCTTCTCCTATGGGGGTCCTTGGCATATCTTTTGAAATGGGGGTCCGCGGGATAATAATAAGTGTCAATTTGGGGGTCCTTGACATGAAAAAGTTTGAGAACCACTGACTTAAACCACTGTGAGATTTCAAACCTGCACTTTTCTGCTATGTGTCCCAGTATAAATGAGGCTGAACACAGTACTGTAGCTACAGCTAAGTTAGCGTCGTCGTTTTCACCAACAAAACAAAAACACTAAGGAATGTTCCTTTACCTCCGTCATGGTGGCGTCCAATAGGTGGCTGAAGTCCTCCGATAAACCACTTTATTTGCAGTTAATAGTGTTTTAAATGTAATAAATCTTCACAGGAGACTAAACACACACGCAAACGATGTACGAATGAACGCTCCGGATATAAACAACAATGAGAACCAGCGCCCGGCACGCGCAGAGTTCTTCCGGTTCGTGATCTGTTCAAAACTACACTGTGAGTGTTAATGTGCGCCATCTAGTGGTCGGTATGAATTCAAATACAAGCACCAGAAGCTCAAACTATTTCAGCACTGTGACTTTTTGGCAGTGGAGGGAAAGTAAGTACATTTACTCAAGTACTGTACTTAAGTACACATTTGAGGTCTTTTTTTTTTACTTTACTAGAGTAGTCCAATTTTCAGTACTTCACTACATCTCAGAGGCAAATATTGTACTTTTACTCCACAATTATTTGAAAACTTTAGTTACTAGTTACTTTGTAGCTTTTGATTATTATTACAAAACATAGCCTACATTAACCACTTCAGCCCTATTTAAACTTTGGCTATTTGAAAATAGGCGATCTACAAGCTCACAACGCGTCGCAATGACACGTTGTGAGCTTGTAGATCTTGTATTTTCAAAAGATTTGAATACATTTTAGACATTGTAAAATAGGACATTCTGCATAATGAGTACTTTTACTTTGGCTACTTTAAGTATATTTTGATGCCAATACTTTTGTACTTTTACTCAAGTACATTTTTATTACTGGACTTTTACTTGTAGCAGAGTGTTTCTACATTGCAGTATTGATACTTTAACTTCAGTCAAAAATGTGAGTACTTGTTCCATCATTGATGATGTATAATGGGTATGATTAAGTGTAATTTATATTAGAGTTAAATGTGAGACAGACAAGGTTCAAAGTGTATATTTGCATTCTGTTGTGGCCTGCTACGGACCTCTGAAAATTGGCGTAGGTCTTGTTTGTCTAAAAAGGTACACAGATTAATGGTTATCTAATGCTTCAGAGCCATGATGTTACTCAGCAGAAATGCACTCAGTCAGAATAGTTTTATAAATAAATAAAAAGCAGTAGCTATGTCAAATATTAATTTGGATTTACCTTCTCTACAGTAAATATAATCACAGAAAAAGTGTCTTAATATATGATCTAGACTAAATAGTAATAAGTAGAGTAAATAGTAAAACAAAATTAAACATTTCTTTTGTAAGAAGCCAGACATAGGCCCACTGTAGTTATAAACAATTTTAAAATGTGATTATGTAATTCAACCCTCCTCTAAAATCACAGTTTTTGTGAATTGAATGATCCTAATCACAATCTGTAAGGCTGGTCAGGTCTTTTAGGCACATACTTTTACAGCAAGCCAGAGGGAAAAGACAAAGTTGGGCAATAAGTAACTCAATTGGTCATTTAAGGGGAGTGTACTGATGATGCATTGTAAGACAAATACACCCACACACGCTGCATGTCAAACAACCACCATGGGGGCGGCAGTGGCTCAGGGGTAGAGTGGCTGGGTCGAGTGAACTGGAAAATGCAAGGTTCCCAGTTTGATCCCGGGCTGGAGCGCTCCCCCAGAGTTATTGTCGAAGTGTCCTTGAGCAAGACACTGAACCTCTAATTGCTCCCGATGAGCAGGTTGGTACCTTGCATGGTTTCCTCCGCCATCGGTGTATGAATGCGTGGGTGAATGTAATGCACAATCTAAGTAAAGTGCTTTTGATAAAAGCGCTATATAAATGCACCATTTACCCACCCACACACCTCCAATCATCTACCACTGCTTGCATGTGTACATAAAATAAGACCTAATTCTAGACTACATTTCAAAAAAACGATTTTTACGTCACTGCAGGCTGTTCGTTCATTACTGCGTTACCCAGAATTCCATTCGTTTTCACCAGAAGACGGAAGCGTTTCAAAAAGCGTTCTTTTAATTGTTTTATACGATCTGTGGATCGTTTCTCTTAGCCAGTGGAGCTTTATAAGTTACCGTGAGCTGTGTTTTCTTTTTCTGTTTTTTTTTTCGTTCTTCAAATCATACAATCTCTTAAAATCAGCGTGAGTTTCCTTTTTGTTATTAGCGCGGTAGTTCCTGGCCAAACAGGAAACCGGTGCAGTAGTTCCTGGCCAAACAGGAAACCAGTGCATTTCCGCTTCCATTTTCCGGCCAGATGACGTCATTTTCGCGGGACAGTCAACCCCGACAACGTTCAATAGAAAATATATAAATAAAAGGCTTTCGGGGGTGAAATTCATGGAGTGGGTGTTGTGAAACATTTGCCACTCACAAAAGATATACAATTTAACTTTAGTTTTATTGAAAAAGTTACCTAGCATTACTTTAAAGTGGTTAAAATGATTGTGATGCTGTATTAACTAATTTCGCTGGGGACCACCTAGTACCCCCCAAAGGACGCCTGGTGGTCCCCGGACCCTATTTTGAGAAACCAATGCTGTAAATGATTCCAAGATATAGTTAATGCTAAACTCAAAGCATTTGTGGTTGGTGTTTACATATAGCCTACTGAACATGACCATATTTGTACATCTTAGTCTAAAAAAATCTGGAGAGCCTATTCCTATAGTGGCCCTTTGAGAGCATGTGTGTATGTGTGTGTGTGTGTGTGTGTGTGTGTGTGTGTGTGTGTGTGTGTGTGTGTGTGTGTGTGTGTGTGTGTGTGTGTGTGTGTGTGTGTGTGTGTGTGTGTGTGTGTGACTGACTTAACCAATGTCAGTCTTTTAGCTTTTGCTTTTAGCCTTAATGTATTTTTTTGTCATGCAGTAGATAAATAAAATAGCAAAGAACAACATTGGTATGCTGTAAGTGGGACCTGTTAGAACTCAACTCAAGGTCTTGCTCAAGAGGTTTGTGAATCACAACAAACACAAACAGTTACTGTGTTCCTCTCCAGCACTATTGTGCAAGGTATTACTGCATGTTTCTGCTGAAAGTGTTCACCACATTATCTCAATATTGTATGTTGTGTATATCCCACACGTATGCCGCATAGATTGAAATGAGTCTGGCTCATTCATTCTTCTTACTAAAAAGTTTGTTTTTTAAAATAATCTTCGGGGATTTATGAATTCATCAAACAGATCTCTGAAAAGTGTTAATATCCTTTATGATTGCATACAAAGCCTTGCATGACAGAGCTCCATTGAACTGGCTGACCAGAAACTATAGGCCTACTTAAAGGTGTCTGTGTCTTCAATAAGGTCTTTTAACTGACAAAGCTCAGATCAAGAGAAGACTGCTCCTCTTAGCCACTTGAACCCTAGCGTCCCTATTCTGGTCCCTATTAGGGCTAACATTGGGTGAAAATAACAGACATTATTATTAATGATTATTTTATTCTTTATTATTATCATCATTATTTTGCTGCAGTAACATTATCATTCAGAAGGTATCACTGTCTTATACACTAAATCCGTTGCCGCTAAACAGCCATGGTTTAGCATGCTGAGCGTAGTAGAGAAAGCAACATGTAATGTGTGCTAATGTGTCCATGACCTGACATTTGTCCTTGTCAATGTGCCTTTGGGCAAGGCACTGAAACCTTGGTTGGTCCATTGTGAGGGGCTCTTGAAAAAGAGCGCCTGCTTAATGCTCTCTCATCTTTTCCAGGTCTTGTGTTTAATATCTTTAAAAGCTCCTTTGTGAAGCTACTCTGTCCATTAGTCAAAAGCCTGTGCAGTGTTATGACAAATACTGCATCCCATTTATCATTGCCTGAATGTGTGTGTGTGTGTGTGTGTGTGTGTGTGTGTGTGTGTGTGTGTGTGTGTGTGTGTGTGTGTGTGCGCGTGCGTTCGTGCGTGCGTGCGTGCGTGCGTGCGTGCGTGCGTGCGTGCGTACGTGCGTGTGTGTGTGTGCACGGCGTGTGTGCATGCGGGCGAATGTGTGTGTGTGTGTGTGTGTGTGTGTGTGTGTGTGTGTGTGTGTGTGTGTGTGTGTGTGTGTGTGTGTGTGTGTGTGTGTGAGAGCGTGTGGGAGCGAGTGTGTGTTGGCTACACATAGTTTTTAATCATGAATAAAAAATGACATGCTTTACTGTAATCGTAATAACAGACCAATATCAATAAATCAATTAAAAACTCATCTCATTTGAATTAGTATGAACACATGTGAAAAGCGCAGTGGCTTTGGAGCTGGTGCTGTAGCATACCTGTAGCCTATCTCTGCTTTGGTTCTGCTACTTTATTCCTAATCCCTGTGCCTTTGCCTTACTACCTGTTTACTCTTTTTTTTCTCACCTCTGTCTGTCTGTCTGTCTGTCTGTCTGTCTGTCTGTCTGTCTGTCTGTCTGTCTGTCTGTCTGTCTGTCTGCCTGTCTGTCTGTCTGTCTGTCTGTCTGTCTGCCTGCCTGCCTGCCTGCCTGCCTGTCTGCCTGTCTGTGTATCTATTAACCAAATTCTAATCAAAGACAAAACAACATCTTTAGATAAAGAAGAGACATTTATTTAGAGGTCAAAACCTTTGTGAAGGGGTTAAAGAGTGACAGGATGAGATCAGAACGTCAAGCACACACACATCTCACAACGCACACAAGACGCACATTTTACACTTAAGGACACATCGCACGGATTCAACCACCCCGGGATTGATTGGAGGGGTGTTATTTGATGCTTTTTAACCACTTGAACCTTGGCGTCCCAATTCCGGGGTGAACCTACTGCGGAAATAGCAGATCTACGTGCTTGTGAGCTTGTAGATTTGCTATTTTCGGCGAAGAGATTTGCAGTGGTTCTCAGAATATATGTCAACATTTGTCAACATTTTTCGAAAAGAGCAGACCAATGTAATAGAGATATAGGTGTTTAAACTGTTCCTCATTTTGCTAAAGGACCCCTGAGGGTCCCCCAAGATCCTTTGTACTAGTGGACCTAGAATAGAGCCCTGTCAACTAAGTACAGCATATAGGCTTTAAGTGGTCAAGATAATCAGGTTGCAACTTGCTGAACTCGACTTCCGCCAACAGATGACCTCAAGCCACCGTTCAGTTTGCCGCCTGCATAACACAATGAAACAAGACCAAGGTCCATATTCTAGACGCCTAATCCTGCAAACTGTTTGTTGCTGTCCGTTATCTGCTGCCCGCCGCCCGGCGTGATCCTGCTGATGGGGATGATCTTCATGGTGGTCTCCTTCAGGGAGTACCAGCGGTTGTGCCACGTCACCCAGATGATGCCGTTGTCGTAGCCGAACTCGCCCGCGTCCTTCTCGGTGTACTTTCCACCTGGATGGAGAGAGGTTTTTTTACTATAAAGCATGTGGTTCCCAAACAGATATAAAAGACGTTTGCCCGGGGGGCCCAAAGTTGTGAGCTTGTAGATCTGCTATTTTCACTACTTCTGTAACTTTTTAGAAATGTATTTATAGTAATTATTATATTTTTTCATTTTATTTATGATATGAAATACTTTTGATAAATGTTGGAATCATCCTATAATTCTACAAAGCTCTGTGGCTCTGTGCGTGCGTCTGTCTGTCTGTGCGTGCCCCACGAACTCTTCTGCCCGGTTCTCCTCAGTGGCTGGAGCAATTGATCTGCATTTGCACACAGCCATTGACCGTTACCATGTGCACGGAACACCAAAGCCCGTTTTTCGCTTTCCCCAAATGTCAGCTGTTTATTAGCGCTTTGTGTTCGCTGGCTCCCGGGTTGCCAAATCATGTGCGTGAAACAAGCGCCGGTGTTGCCACACTGTCCCCCGACAGGCTGTTTTTGTTTTTGTTTTTAATCGATTAAAAGTTGTGATTTGTTTAAACCTTTTTAAAATATTTTGAAATAATATATCGATTTTTTTCAATGTAGGAAACGAAAAAAAGGAAATATTTACTACACTGTTTGGGAAACTTGGGTGCTATAAAGCTCACATGTCCAATATCTGGCCCAGGGGGTCAATTGTGGCACGAGGGCAAATTTTGGTCCACATCCTTCCTTCCTAAAATGTATTATTTATAGTATAGTCACGTGAAGTGAATTAACCCCGGCAGCAGAATTTATGTTTTCATTTTCAAAGATGTATTTATATTAATTTTGTATTAAACTTTTTGTAGAGACCTTTTCACATCCGGTTTTGTCTAGACTGCCATTTGAACAAAAAAAATATTTGTATTAATTTATTGGACTGCAAATGTAATAGCAATACAGTGCATGCATGTGGAAACGCGTCCGAATTGGTTTTGTTTTGTTGAGATGAGATGAGTGACTTCGGATTCAATTTATGTATTCTGTCACTTAGATGCACTTCGGGGAAATACATGTGAAATCTAAAAGCTGGGATAAGCTCCACAACATAAACTGATAAAAATAATTCATTTTGGCAACACTGCCAACAAAACACATTTGCTGTAAGTGAGTTTGCTACGGTCCAAAAGTACTAGAGTATGACAGGAGATGCCGTCTCCACTCAGGTATCATTTTCAATTAAGGCCCCCTTTGGAATAAAAGGGGGGCCGTGGTAGTGGGTGAGTGGAGATAGGACCTTACGTTTACACTTTGGTCTCATCATCTCACGGTTTGGTCTCATCTTACGGTTTAACCATGAAGTTTGGTCTAATGATAAGGTTTGGTGTCACCATAAGGTTTTGGTCTCACCATAAGGTTTGGTCTAACCATAAGGTCAGGTCTAACCATAAGGTTATAGGTCTAACTGTATGTTTTGGTCTCACCGTATGTTTTGGTCTCACCTGTGTAGTATTTTCCGTTGAGATGGGCAGCGTGACACCTGTTCATCCACCACCCAGAGCCGTCCTGGAGGGCACAGTTGCCGTCGAACTTGTCGTTGTCCTTGTCGAAGGTGCTGAACTGCATGCCGTTGTGGGAGGTGAAGAACTTGTCGCTGGGGTCGTCTCCAAAGTCGAAGCCGTTGAAGGCGTCTCCTGCGTCGCCTCCGAAGTAGTAGGCGTAGGTCAGGCGGTACATGTCTATCTCGGGCGCCAGCCTGAACATCGCGTAGTCAGCGTACCTGTCGAGAATGGCGTGAGGTGAGAACTGATGCGTGGATTTGGCACACAAGCAATAGTTGTTTTTCTCTCCCCTATTCATTTGCTGCCATTTCCCCCCCATGTGTACAGAGCCACTGGCGTAGACAACCACATGTCTCCTCAGATGAACATGTGTCACCAGGAACACGTAACGCATGTGGAGGAACACTCTATCCCTCCCAGTTCTTCTCACTACCCTGACCAACCTATAGGGGTCACTAGTGCAGCAGATAACCCCCTTTCCTGCCGACTTCAAAACCCACAAACATACGGTAACCATTTGTGCTGCCGATCTCCTGGCCAAGCCAGAGGCACCGTGGAGGAATCCAACCCCAGACTCCACGGTGGTGGGCTGGGCAGATACTCTGCTCCTGCTCCACTCAGACGGCCAGATCCGGCACACAAGCGTAACTTTTAGTCAATATGTCTGTTTTACAAGTTAGCCCACATTGAACCCTGACAGGGTTATGTTTGCCTTGTCTCGTTGGTCTTTGCTCTCCTCTTGCATAACCTGGAATCCGATGCAGTGCTTGTTTCAAACTCCACACTAAGTCTAATCTCAAGGCACAACCTGTATTGTGATGTGTTGTGAGCTTGTACACTACAGTATATCTGGTATTAAGCTATTGATCAAAACTGTTACTTCAGCATTCAAATTCAAAAACAGCAAAAGTAGCGGATCTACAAACTCAAAATGCGCCGCTTCGCAGTGCGTTTCGCAGCGCGTTTCGCAGCGCGTTTCGCAGCGTGTTTCGAGCCGCGTTTCAAGCTTGTGGATCTGCTACTTTTGATGCTTTTGTGTGTCGCTGTAGTATGACCAAGTGGGGTGTTAATTTACGAAAAAAACTCAAAAAGTTAGAACATGGAGATAAGAGGTTTCTGCCCGACAGCAACGATAGGTTGCAATAATAACGTGTGGTTGTCACAAAATCCCAAGGCACAACTGGAGTTGTGTCACGCCACACCGTTTGGAAACCATACATACTTTTTGTTGCCATCCCAGTCGACCAGCTCGATCCTCAGCACGGTGGGGATGTTGGAGTGGGCAGTGAGCTGGTGGACCTTCTCGTTTCCGAGCCAGAACTCTGTGGTGTCGTCGGGGGAGAGGTAGCCGAAACCCTCCTTGTACTGAATCCAGTTCTTATGGAAGTCCACGCTTCCATCGCGTCTCTGTGGACACGAGACAGAGAGAGAGAGACACACACAATGTTAAAAAGGCTCAGTTCTTCAAAGACCGCCGGCCCTGGTCCACTATGTTTACTAATAACTACGTTTAAGTGATTAGTGTCCAGAAGAAAGTGATAAAAAAAAAATACAGATGTTTTGATCATATGACCACCCATCACGGTTTATAATAGCCACTTGTGCACATGCTGCAGGATGTATCTTCATGCACATTTTCAACAGTGGGCAAGTCTTCTATATCCTATCACCATAGTTGTAAGACCTACTGTATGCACCTGCATTTATCATAGGTGCAACTGCTCTATCTGCAGGTTGTTTAGCACACTTTATACACAACAGCAATTCAATTTAAAAATAACTAAAGAGTAGAAGGAATTAAACAGAAGAAGTAAAACATAAAAGAGGCATAGGAAAAATAAAGGGCAACGTCGCCTACAGTTATGGCATTGCTTATTATTCATTCAATCTCATACCAATGTTTCTGTCTTGGCTTTTAGCCTTCAAAGACACGGCAAGTCAAAGTAAGATGAAGAGTGGATCTAATCCATCTACTTCGTTCTTCTATTTTTAGAAGCATCATTACAGTGGTCAGTGAATCTTCCAGATAACATGTCCTGGTTAAAGTCATGTTTATAAGCAATCTATGGAGTGCTTCTACAAACAGGAAGTGCAGTTTTGCCTCATTAAATGTGATACCCACAAAGTAATATGATTGGATCACGCACGCACACGCACACGCACACGCACACGCACACGCACACACACACACACACACACACACACACACACACACACTGTCATTGTTAACTGAACCCTAGCATCCCTCTTCTGGGGGCTTACATTCGGTTAAAAATAGCTGATTATGTTTTGAGCTTGCATCACGTATTATTGGTGAAGAAGATTTGGTGTAGAGGGAAAAAAGGAGGGAGCCAAGTATAGATAGACCCTTGGGGGACACCGGTCAAAGAAGTATATACAGGGTTTATGTGATTAAACACACACTGTATGCATAGTAGTAAGACAACACAGTAGCATTGTTATAGAGGAGTGTTTCCTACCCTCTGCAGGACAGTGAAACCACGTCCAAAGTTGTCGATCTCACAGTAGACCAGGAACTGTTCCATGTCTCTACTGGGCTTCACGTAATACAACCCACTGCTGGTGGCTCCTTTGTTGGCAATGTCTTGACAGTCTGAGGAACAATGCATTCATATGCAGATCAAATTAATGCTGTTGCACACAACATTATTTTTACAGCGTGGCTTCAAGGGTTCCGAAACTTTTCAGGCCTTGACCCTCCAAAATAAGCATATTTGAACCCAAGTACTTGGAATTGTAGGCATTACATTCATTTAGTTTGACTTGGTTCCACAGATAAACATTGTGTGAAAATAGTCGAACTATACTTTGTGAGCTTGTAGATCGGCTATTTTCACAATGTTTTTATTTTCCTATTTCTTACGTAGTATTTGACAATTTGACCAATTTGGTTTCAAAAAGGTCTTAAAGGTCCATAAATTGTCACTTGTGTAGATACCCTATATACACTTATATTGTATGTTGGTTGTTTACTGATGAGTGAGAAAACAATGTTGCACATTAAGCTAATCACCTGGGGACCCCCCAAAATAATTTGGGGACCCGACCTCCAGTTTGTGAACCACTGCTGTAGGAGGCCAGCCGTAAGGGTGTCAGTATGTCTGTCTGTGTCCAGAGCTAATCACTGTTTTTTTATTTGATTTGATGATGCTCTTTTGATTCTTTTTGCTCTTTTTGCACTCTTTCTTTAAATCTTTTACGTTGTTCTTTATTCTATTGTTATTACTTATGCTGCTGCATTGTGTGGAGGAAGCCAAACCAAAATAAGTTTTACTCTTATGTACCTGTACACAAGATCACAACCATAACAATGAAGTACAACCTTGAACCTATGAAAACTGGTGAAACATTGGCCTAATTGTCAATTAGAGGCAAAAAGAAAATAGCCTCGCGTTGCAAGTCGTTGTGAGCTTGAAGATTTTCGCAATATTTATCTGTGGAACCGAGTCAAACTAAATGTAATGCCTCAACTCCTACATTCCAAGTGCTTGTCAGGGTAGGGTGTCAAATATGATTGGTTCAGATATGATTATTTTGGGGGGTCACGGCCTGAAAAGGTTGAGAAACACTGTTCTACACAGCAGCAGTACTCTCAGCCCACTCAGTGTACCCATGGCTGCATGCTATTGATTTGTGTCTGAACTTAAATCAACAAGGACAAAACGCTGGGCCCGACGAGCGGGGTTGAGAAACCCCTGGTGAACCCGGGACGGCCTGTGGGTCAATTATTTTTTAAATGCTGTTTATTTACCCGTTCCCGTGGTGGGCTGGATCTCCACAGACTCCTTGCATGGCTCGTCACATCTCTGCTCCAACTGCAGGCCCATCTGTTGGAGGTCGGCCATCCGCCTCTCATTGGTCGTAATCTGATTCTGAAGTTCACTGGTTACAGCAAACAAAACAAAAATCTAAACGTTTAAATACTGTGGTGATATTCAGTAAAAAAAAATAATGAATAACTTGCAAGTAGCCTAGTTGTACATTCTCAAATACATGAAGTAAATGTTTCAACTGACAACTACTATCCCAGAGTATAGTTATGCTATTATGTCACAATCAGTAGGAGATTCCATTGAAGTTTTCTTTTTACATTTTTTCACCACTTTAGAGAACATAACTGGATATGGATTGTTTGACAGGACGTATTCATATCAAAATGGTCAGTCAGTATACTGTATGTACTTTGCCATGTAAGAGTACAACTTTAGAGGGATATTCTAGTCAAATCTAATCCTAATTTAATGACATCAGTGTGTTGAGGGGTTGTAATGCGACCTACCGTAAAAAAAAAAAAAAAGCCTGGAGATCGAGGCTACTAATTGTTCTGACTTATTCTTCTGTATTTTGAAGTAGGCCTACAGAAGATCAGGGCTCAATTTCAGTGTTGGAGAACTTACTACATTTGCGTTTCCTGAGTGATGATTGTCTTCTCATAGCGAAGGACGTCTTCTAACATGCTGGACGAGCGTTTGATGTAAATGTCTGGAAGACATAATAGCAACAATCTGCTTCAGTACACATACAGTAGACTCACACTTATGGTTCACCAGTGGTGGAAAGTAACTAAGTACATGTACTCAAGTACTGTATTTAAGAACACTTTTGAGGCATTTTTACATTATTGGAGTATTTCCAATTTTCAATACTTTTACTTCTACTCCACTACATCTCAGAGGAAAATGTTGTACTTTTTACTCCATTACAATTATTGGAAAACATTAGTGTAGTTGTACTGTAGTTATTTTGTAGATTTATTAATTATTACAAAACATACATTAAGCACTTCAGCCCGATATACTTTGGCTATTTGAAAACAGCAGACAAGCTCTAAAACTCATCGCTTTTGCTACTTTTACTTTTGGTACTTTAAGTATATTTTGATGCCAATACTTTTGTACTTTTACCCAATTAAATTTGTATTATCTGACTCTTACTTGTAACAGAGTGTTTCTACATTGCAGTATTGACACTTTTACTTAAGTAAAAAAAATGTAGTACTTTTTCCACCACTGTGGTTCACACTATTCAACTGTAATAAACTGTAAAAACTGTCCAAAAACTATTTCTGTTTTGATCGTGTTCACCTCCTTGGCTCTTCTGGGCTGACGTGGCAGAGTCTTTCATATAAACCACCTTCTCCTCTGCCTCCTGTGTCAGATTGGCGATTCTGTCCAGCTCGTCTAGCATGGCCTCCAGGTCACGGTCTACCGACGGCTGATACGTGAACAGGTAGTTTGCTATGCCGCATGTCGTGGGACAAAACTCTCCCTGAATACAGAGAGAGATATTGTGTTTAAGCATTATGCATTCATAAAAAGATACCCATTATAAAATAATGACTGATGTCACATCATTATTTAGATCCATAATTGCCTATAACAATTCCACTCTTTTAGAAATAAAAGTGATGAAGTAATCAGCTAATGACAGTTTTTTTTTTCCTTTTGGAAATGATAATATAATAAAGAAAAGTGTGTTCAAACATAATAGTCAACAAATATATATAACATACTGTTTATAATATCAAAATATTCGTACAAATTGCTCGTCTGGCGCGCATTCAGCCGCAGTGCGTCCTCTCACATCGCCATCTCCTCTCGTCAGTATCACAGGTTCACTTCTCATTTCCTGTGGGAGAGAAACAGTTTAGGTTCCCGTCGCTTGTAAAACGCTTCGCATCACAAAGAACACCTGCTATAAAATATATCTCGAATAGGGCTGGGCAATTAACCTAAAAAATATATATCTAAACCGATAACCGACTTAATCTTGCTCATGTAGGTCAATCGAATAATCGAGAATCAGGTATAACACCGTGTTAGACTTGCTTGTACAATGGTGGCTTAAGGAAATAGCAAGTAGATCTGTTATTTTGACTATGATACATTTTTCATTCATTAATCGTAATCGAAGCAAAAGCTTGAGATAATCGTGATAGTGAACATTTTTGTTAAAAAAAAGTCGAAATGGTCAAAACACTTTCCAAAAAAATACAAGCTCACAGCGCGTCACTTCGGACCGCGCTGCTAGCTTGTACATCTGCTATTTTTGAGCACCACTCTTCTAATCCACTGTTCTAAATCCTAAGAGTTATCTGAAAAACTTGCTATATATATATACACATACTATAGCTCAAATCTACAATGACACAGATGCTTTCCCGGTTTTAATGGGTTTAAGATCACTTACAACGGACGAGAGGGACAGCAGCAAGAGAAATCCCGCCACTCTGTGTAGTGTAGGAGCCATGGTTGTGTCAGGTGCCACCCGCTGTGGTGCTTTGTGGAGAATGTGGAGATGACAGACCCCTGCCGTGTATTTATCTGAGCAAGGTCCTCGCTCTGATGTCTGATAAGGACTGCATGTGTAAACAACACACACAGACACACACCGCCTGACTCACAAAGTTATGATGAGTCAAATGTCCCAGTTTCAGGAAATATACGGTACAAACAGGTCAAATATACTGTGTTCCTCAGTCTTGTTGTGCAAAATATTAAATGTACATGTATGGGTATAGGACTCATTTTTATGCTCTGCAGCACACACGCGCGCGCGCGCGCGCACGCACGCACGCACGCACGCACGCACGCACACACACACACACACACACACACACACACACACACACACACACACACACACACACACACACACACACACACACACACACACACACACACACACACACACACACACACACACACAGTGTGTGTAAACACAGAGAGAACAGGTTATAAAAAGTACATCATAGAAGATTGAACACATAGATTGATTGTAACGGATGGCCTCAAATGTCCTTTAGTGCAGTGTTTCTCAACCTGTGGTCCACTGATGATCACTTGTGGTACAGGCATAATTACAGCTGGTCCATGGGAAAATGGGAGAAAAAAGGGCTATGAAGATAAAGCAAGTGGGGCCCCACAAGTAATTGGCAAAACACTAAGATTTGAATGATAATAAAATATGAATATTAATAGAATTGATGAACAACTAAACGTCATGGCATTTCTTTCTTTAAACCTTGAAGATAATGAGTTTTCATTGTGATACAGATGAATAGGAACTTAAGGTATACTACCATAGTTCAATTAATCCAATAAGCCGGAACACAATCGATTGATCGACCATTCAAATAAACATGCTCTAAAAAATGCACCCAGGCTGCCGTGTTAAGTGGTCAGATAGGTGGGCCGCGAACACTTTCGGGATTTTCAAGTGGGCCCTGATCCAGAATAGGTTGAGAACATGCCATTACATTAAGACCTGAGGCCGATTCTACAAAAATGTCTTCTAAATCTGTTTTTTGAAAAAACATATGTTTCTATATCAGTGGTTCCCAAACTTTTTCATGTCAAGGACCCACAAAATGATATGTATTTGGCCACGGACCTCCATCTCAAAATGTGTTGTTCCAGGGACCCCCAGAAGCAAAGATTTGAGTTAAAAATGTTTGCTTTAAAAGAATATAAATATATTAATTTGCACTCATTTTCTCAATGTTTCAAAAATAGCAGATCTACAAGCTCGTAGCCGGCACTCGGTGCCGCGCTATGAGCTTGAATATCTGCTATTTTTGAATAGCCAAAGTGTAAAATAATGCTTCTTAGCTCAAATGAAAAAGTGACACAGATGCTTCTTCAAGTCTTAATGGGTTAAGTCTTAGTACTTGTGCAGCCGGCCCCGGGTTAGAATCCGACCCCGTGGCTCTTATGCCGCATGTCCTTCCCCATTTCTCTCTTCTTTCCTCTCTTTCCTCTCTCTCTCTCTCTCTAACTGTAGCTGAATAAAGCATGAAAATACCAAAAGAAAGAAAGAAAGAAAGATATTGTACCTTTAAAGCTGCACTATGTAACTTTCCTCTGTTCCCCCGGATTTGAACCCGGTTTCCTGTGCAAGTGCTGACATTTTTACCATTGCCTTAATAGGGCCTGCTTGCTCAGGGGATAAATTGAATCTTGACCTTCAGGTGAAAATTCGTGTCAGATCCTGTGTGAAACATGACCTTTGACACGATCTAAACGTCTCAATAGAAGAGCAGGGAGACAAAATAAAACGCTCCAATTGTTTATATTACATAGTTATATTGTATGAACATACTCTACCATACAGATGATGCAACAAAGTATAAATCTGTCTCAAGATCATTAGTGTCAATTTCTTTTTCTTTTTTATTAAATAGAAATGACTTTATTATGCCTTCCTATACAGTAAATAAACTGTGTTGAAAATTGGATACATTGTTTTATGAGCACGGCATTAGTGTTTGTGTTATTTGTTATTATTTGATACAGTTTGATTACTACACTGGTGACTCACATCTGTACAGTATGTGACTTTTGACTTTTGAGTCAATTGGCACACACACACACACACTACCACACAAGCATACCACCACGCACTTTTTATCGTAGATTTACTCTTACTCATCATGTTTGTGTGTATGGCATTGCAATAACAGAGTTGACATTCTTTATAGTGATTATGAATATAACAAATACATTATATGGGTCATTCCAGAATTGGAGGACATTTGGGCTTCCGAATTTTTGAAAAAATAACCTTCTATTTGACAATTTTCTGTTACATATTCATCAATAATAGGTAATATATCAAAAGCTTGATTAGCTCAGCTCAGGCATCAAAGGTATTTTTATTACATGTTTTATATGGGTTATAGTAACAGGGCTGCAAGTAACAGTAACAGGGCTGCAAGTAACAGGATTGCAAATCTATGCTAATGTTAGCTTTTTCTCAGGAATAGAAGCTAGCTGTTTAGCTAGATGTTAGCATTTACCAAGAAGACAAACTCACATAAATAAATAAGTAAATATTTTTTTGTCAAGTATTTATCTTATTCTGGAAATATGCATAACAGGGTTGCGTGAGGTAGGTTGAGACATTCAAGTAAGGCTGACAATGTTATACAAATATGAATAATAGAAGAGAGGAGATGCCTTTGCTCTACCCATGATGTTAGGAAAGTGTTTGATGATGTCACTTCTAGTGTGTCATGTGACTCACACTTTTCTTCTTCTTTTACCATGCTAAAAGGTTTAAGGTAACAGGGTTGCATGCAAGTTGTGGGACACAGGTTCCTTGCATAATAATAATTATTTACAATATTAGGTTAATTAAAACATATGTTTCCACATCTACAAGAGACATCTATGAACAAAATAATGCAAAAGAAAGTAGATTTAAATGTCATTTTAACAGTTTTATCTGAGATTCAATTTGGCAACCAAGGGGGTGGGACAAGAGAAAACTTGCATTTTAGTGGTACTACAGACTTATTTGGTATTTTTTTAAATATGTTTTTAAAAAAAAATCTCCAAGTTGATTTAGATTTGGTCTCAGGACAAGTAAAAGTTACACGACAAATGCATTATTTAGTATTTTGTAAATGGATTATTTGACATTTCTTGGGTGGGACGTAAAATGTCCTCCAATTCTGGAATGACCCATATAAATGATAAAGTGCACATACAGTAGCCTAATTAGCATATGTGAAAAAAAAACATTATGATAATTTTTATGTGGACACTGAGTTCATATAGGCTAATAAAATATTTGTAAACAAGAAGAAAGTGAGAAATATTTATTTTTAGCTATTTCTCCTGGTTAAAGCAGCAGAGCCAGGTTGTGTAGCCTAATTAATTCACATATTGATGATAGAAATGAATACATGGCCATCATGTACTTAATTAAGTGAGTCAAAATATTTCCAGACAGAGTGTCTGATCACGGAAGGTGAAAATAGAACAGCATGAGTCATCTGGTATCATGACTCTTCACAAATAATGCGGTGTCATGACTTTCCTCATTATTGCGTCCTACTAAGTTAAACACAGTGGTGGAAAGTAACTAAGTACATTTACTCAAGCACTGTTACTTAAGTACAATTTCGAGGTATTTTTCCTTTACTGGAGTACTTCCAATTTTCAGTAATTTTACTTCTACTCCACTACATCTCAAAGGCAAATATTGTACTTTTACTCCACAACAATTATTTGAAAACTTTAGTTACTAGTTACTTTGTAGATTTTGATTATTACAACAAAACCACTCCAGAGCTATATAAAATATATATATGAAGGGCTACTTTGGCAATTTGAAAATAGCCGATCTACAGGCTCACAACGGGTCACTGTGAGCTTGTAGATTGGCTATTTTCAAAGGATCTTTATGCGTTTTATGCATTTGAAAACTTGTGAAATGGGAACTTCTGCACAATGAGTACTTTTACTTTTGTTTATTGCCAAAGGACCCTGTTTCTGTCATTAGTAAAGTGGACTACACCAGTAAATGTGTGTATTGTTACTGTGTGGTTCGCACTGGTTCCATGTGTTTCATTGTTAATCTGAGCCGTTCCATCTGGATCTTTGGCTGCATTTCTTCACATAACCACTAGTGAGCGTGATACCTCTTTGGACCAGTTAATTTTGAGAGCCTTCCAGTGATGCAGAAGTACTGATATTTACTTAAGTAAATGTAGCAATCCCAATATGTAAAAAATAATCATTCTGATTTCAAATTAAAAGTACAAAAGTACTGCCATTAAAATATACTTAAAGTAACAGCAGACATGCAGAATGGCTATTTTCAAACAGACAAAGTATAGGGCTTAATTAGTTAAAGTATGTTTTATAATAATTATCTAAAATCAACAAAGTAACTTATCAGCTAGTTTTCAAATAATTCTAGTGGAGAAACAATATTTGCCTCTTATTTGCCTCAATATTTAGTACAATACATGTACTTGCATAAAATATTGCAATCTGGACAAAAGTACCCCAAAATTGTACTTGAAGCAGCACTATCTACTTTCCTCTTCTACCTTGGATTTGGATAAATTGAATCTTGACCATCAGGTCCAAATTTGTGTCAGATCTGTGTCAAGGAGAGACATGACCTTTGATCTAAATGTCTCAGTAGAGCAGGGAGACAAAATGCAACCACCCCAAATTGTATATATTTTATAAACATACTCTACCATACAGATCGGACATTAAAACAAAGTTACATAGTGCCGCTTTAAGTACAATACATAAGTAAACGTATTTAGTTAATCAATGGGATCAGAAACACAAATGCTGGTACCGTTACACCAGTAATGTCCTTCCCCATAAAACAAACTGTCGTTTTGGTAAATTATTTTAATTCTTACGCATGTTTTCAGTGTGGCTGCATTTGGGGACATAACCACCAGTGGGAGTGACACCACCATGAGTTGGAACACACAACACCTCCTAATGAAAGACTGTGAGCAACTCTTTAGCAGAGCGAATCATTTAACTCAACATGGTCATGTAGCGTTTTGTTTGCTCTTTGGGGATTGGACATCACATCAGAGAAACCTCCAGCCATGATTCATCACATTCTTCTGACTAATCTAGGTGTCAAAACTGTATTTTGTAATGTGGTCAAACAACCACAGGAAACGCTGATTTAGTTTAAGTGCACAGTTCACAGTGTATTGTGAAGGAACAGCTGAATATTTCTTTTGATTTTGTCTCTGCCGGGTGGAAACCTCATATGTCCAAAACTGTAACTTTTCAGGATTCAAATTCAAAAGTATCAAAAGTTGCAGATCTACAAGCTCGAAACGCGGTGTGAAGCAACACGTTTTGAGCTTGTAGATCTGCTACTTTTGATACTTTTGTGTGACACTGATCAAGTTGGGCATATTCATTTACAAAAAAATAAACCACACAAAGCTAGAATATGGAGATTTCTTTCCGACAGCAACGATTTCTTATTTGTTTTTTTTAAAGATGAACAGAATAAAATGTGCTCTGTCATGGGTCAAAGCAAGCGGACCCCCTGGTGTGTTCTTGTGAAGAGAGGGTTTGCTTTATTTGTAACACTAGAGGCAGAGGAGGTCTCATTGTGGCTTACAAGACAACATCAATTAACGTATATCAGAAACATATCTATGCATATTTGATTGCTTGTTTCCTTCATCCTTCAGGGGACACTCTGCTTCTGAGAAAATCAAAGCTATAGCCTGATTATCTGACTGAAGCTAGACTCAGTGGAGTGGGAGTATAAATCAAAGCTTTTTTTCCACAGATTTGCACAACTAGGGAAAAAGCTGCCAACTTTGTTTCCCCTTTTGTCTTAAGTTCCTAATATAATGTCCAAACAAAGACACTCACATAAATGCTGTCCTATTAATGTGTGGTGTGGATGTTTTTGAGTTGCTCGTATTGAGTTGGCTCTATTCGAAATGTGATATATAAATAAAGTTAACTTGACTTGACATTGTGGAGACAACACAATGAATGACTGACTGAATGAGAAGAACAAAGATGGATAACATTTGGAAGGCCCTACAGGCAGACACAAGAGAACCTAGACTATACACCACAATGAGCTGAGCTGAACCTGGACCGCTATAAACAAGGATTCCCAGTGGGTAATGGACCATTACCAACCAACAGGTCTAATTAAAGATATACCACGCTTTAAACTCCCCAACTGACTATAAGTAAGAACACATGGTAGAGGTTTACATGGAACCTTTAACCACTTAAACTCTATATGGTTGAACCCCATATGTAGTTCCAGGGACCCCCAGAGGCAAAGATTTGAGTTACAAATGTTCGCTTTAAAAATATATATTTTCAGAAGATTTGCGCTATGAAAAAAATGGGAAACACATCTTTTCTTTTAGCAGTTTTAACACATTTGAATTTTATGTCTTCGTTCTATCATGCTGTATCTACAGCACTTTTTTCTTGACCTGTAATCTGTAACTGAACTGCTGTTCTGTCTTTGGCGACTGGATCAATAAAAGTATTTTTTCAGGGCAGCAGCCGACTCAAATCTAAATTAAAGGACAAAATAATGTACTGTAATGGGAATATACGATGCATAAATGAATGCTTTCCTGAAAATACAGTCTTAGTACGTAGTTGCCTGATCTCTGACTAAAGGTCATAGTTTACCCACCTTTATATGTATTACTACAACTCTATGGCTGTCATGAACACATGTGAGTGTATTCATACAATTAAAAATATATATATTTGAATCCTAACTATGATCACATTACAAAACCAGAAAAAGTGCTCCTCTGAGCACAGGTCTCCGCCAGGTCAGGTAGTTTATTGTCGCCTCCTGGTGGCGCTATAATAGGCCAATGTGTGCCATTTCTTCTTAGGCCTTTCAAAACTGTTTCTTTTCAGGATTCAAATTGAAAAGCTTCAAAAGTAGCAAATCTAAAAGCTCAAAACGAGCTTGCGGATCTGCTACTTTTGATGCTTTTATGTGACGCTGTAGTGTGATCAAGAACAGGGGCGTTAATTTACGAAAAAACACAAAAAGTTAGAATATGGAGATAAGAGGTTTCTGCCCGACAACAGCGTTATAATGCTGAACACAGTGACAGCCCAGAGCACTGAGTGCATTTGTTTCTAACTGGAAGTGCCCGCTGTTCTAGGAAGTTCTAGGAAGTTCTAGGAAGTGTCCCTTTTTCTTTGTTTAACACTGATTTTCCACATAGACCAATTATTTGTTTACCAGCACAGGTGATTGTTTCATGCAATCAATTCTCAACCTGTTGTTTCGGGGTGCGCTGGTTTCAGCACACCTCAACCCCCTCTTGTGTGTTGGGTAGGGATGCGCGTCCTAGCGAGACCTGATAGAATGGGTTTCATTGCGCACATACTGGTTGCACGCATACTGGTTGCACGCATACTGGTTCTTATCAGTGTGACGTCGTCTGTTAAGGGGTCCATACTAAGCGTTTTAGCCCAATCAATCCGGGAACGCATCTGTGTCATTTTAGATTTCTTTGGCTATTCAAAAATAGCCGATCTACAAGCTCATAGTGTGGCACCGAGTGCCGCGCTATGAGCTTGTAAATTTTTGAAAAATCGTGAAAATGTGTACACATTTTTGACTATATGTTTTTTAAAGCGAACATTTGTCAAATATTTAGTTCCAGGGACCTCCAGAAGCAAAGGTTTGAGTTACAAATGTTCGCTTTAAAAATATATATATATTCAAAGATTTGCACAAAAGATTTTTCAAAAATAGCAGATCTACAAGCTCATAGTGCCACGCTATGAGCTTGTAGATCTGCTATTTTTGAATAGCTATAGCTCAAATCAGATGCGTTCCGGGATTGAATGGGGTTAAGTGTCTTCATTGCTGGGAGGAAGATTGGGTTTGGTGTGTAACGTTTTCGTGCCAAGGACCCCCACAAAATCGGCCAGCGTATATAAATATATTTGGTCGCAGACCCCCCCATCTGAAAATGTGTTGTGTCAGGGACCCCAAGAAGAGAAGATTTGTGTTAAAGGCAATTCAACATACAGAATTCAAAATAATTCAAAAGCTTCAAAACATTTTCGCACAGCACGGCACAAAGTGACTTGCTGTGAGCTTGTAGATCTGCTATTTTTGAATAGCCAAATGATTATGATTAACTGCTTTTGCTGGGGACCCCCTGGAACCCCCCCCCCAAGGACCCCTGGGGGTCCCCGGACCCCACTTTGAGAACAAATGGTGTAAAGTAACTAAGTACTTTACTCAAGTACTGTATACTTAAGTTCAATTTCAAGGTACTTTTACTTTACTTGAGTATTTCCATTTCTTGATACCATTTTGACTTTATACTTCTACTCCACTACATCTCAGAGGCAAACATTGTACTTTTTACTCCATTACATTTATTTGACATCTTATATACTAGATACTAGATTTTATTAATCAAATCATTTATTTAATAAAATAATTATCCCCAAAACAGCAGATCTACAGTCTTTTAGATCAGCTATTTCTGGAACAGCCAATGTATAAAATAGGGCTTTATACGTGGTTAATGATCAAGAACATATAATGATTCTGAAATGGCCATTCTGCATAAAGAGTACTTTTACTTTAGTTACTTTTTGATGCTAATACTTTGACAGTAAGGTTTTGAATGCAGGGATTTTACTTGTAACTGTGGTATTAGTACTTTTACTTATGACCAAACGTTTAGTACTTCTTCCACCACTGATTGTTTGGGTTCATTTGAGTCCATGATTGTCATGGACTCAAATGAACCCAAACAATCAGTGACCGTAATCTCAGCGACCACACCTCCCTGTAGAGCAGAGGTTCCCAAACGGTGGGTCGGGACCCCCAGGGGGTCCACAGATGATTTTGAGGGGGTCCCAAGATGATTTGCTTTAAAGTGCAACATTGTTTTCTCACTCAACAGTAAACAAACCAACATACAGTATAAGTGTATACAGGGTATCTGCACATTTCTAAAGTCATTTCAAACGCCTCTACCCAAGGTGCTTTACAATGATTGTGCATTATATTCTCCCACACATATACCGATGGTGGAGGAAACCATGCAATGCACCAACCTGCTCATCGGGAGCAATTAGGGGTTCAGCGTCTTGCTCAAGGACACTTCAACACTAACTCTTTGGGAGCCCGGGATCGACCTGGGAGCTTTCCGGTTTCCAAGCAGCCGCTCTACTACCTCCTCCACTACTGCCTCCCCATGAACCCTTAGAGAACTCTGTGACACCCATTATTATACCTTTCACGGATGTTCGCCGGGGAAATCTGCAGAGAGCAAGACTTCATAATCCCTTTAGTCGTGCAATGCACCTTAATCACCCAAGTGTAGGAATTCAATGAGCTGCTGGCGATGTGCCAGTAACCCACATTCATTCAAGGTGGTGTAGTAGTCAAACGAGTACCAATCAAAGCCTGAGTGAGAAGCTCAATGCAGAGCTTTATATTATCATTCTATTCTTGAAGTCGATAGTTGTACCAACAGAATGCAGTATAGATTGCCAAAAGTTTAAATGCAGCAGGGAGCTCCGGCGCTGAGCTCTAAGCTGTTCTGAGGGGATTTCAGTGATGAATAGACGTTGACAACAAACAATAACTGTTCTCTGCATGGCTCTGTGCCATAGTACTACATTGTTTTTTATGAGATGTTGGACTATTAAACAATCAAATTTGATGTTTTCATCCAGGGTAAAAATGCCAAATAACCACTAAATGTCAGCAACGGTTAGTTTTACAAGGGTTAAACTAACACCATTTATTTGTGTTGTCACGTGAGACAGACACACACGTCTCCTCGGGCGTGACCAATCTCTACGAGGCCAACGCAGTTGGAAAGCACTTCATAAATATACTTCAAGAGAGAATTATGTCTGTCTACTGTAAGGTTATAGGGTGAGAAGGTCAGGGGGGGTCAATGGAGCCATTACTGTTCCATCCTGTTGGATGTAGAAATGTATGGTTTATTAGAAACACATTGTGTCTGTCTGACTCCTGTTACAAGGGAGGCGTGTGATATACTGGCTGTGAAACAGTGGCGGAAAGTAAGTACAGAACATGTACCTAAGTACTGTACTTGAGTACGATTTTGAGGTACTTTTACTATACAGTACTTGAGTCATGTCAATTTTCCAACACTTTTGTTCTTTTACTCTAACATCTTAGAGGCAAATACTCCACTACAATTATAAGAAAACTTTAGTTACATGTTACTTTGTAGACTTAGATTATTAATACATAACATACATTAGCCAATTAGGCCGTATTATATACTTTGTCTATTCGGAAATAGCTGATCTATAAGTTCACAACTTGTCACATCGCGACACGTTGTGAGCTTGTAGATCTGCTATTTTTGAAAAGGTTTGCCAAATTTCGAAAAACATCAGCACTTTTACTTTTGAACTCTAAGTATATTTTGATGCCAATAATTTTGTACTTTTACTCAACAAAACTTTTGAATACAGCACTTTGACTTGTAACAGAGTAATTTAAAAAAAAATACTTTTACTTAAAATAATTGTAGCACTTTTCCTCCACCTCTGCCATGAAACAACATTCAAATGCAACTCTGCACTGTCAGATGGGAGTATATTCACTCTCCTCTTTCACATGACAATGTTTTCATTCAAGACAACATGTGGCGTACTTGACAGAAACGTGTTTCCTCCATCCTGACCTTTCTGGTTGTAGTGTAAAGTAACTAAATACATTTACTTAAGTACAATTTTGAGTAGTTCCAGTTGTCAATACTTTATATTCTATTACACTAGATGCAATTACGTTTTACTCCACTACACATATTTGACAGCTTTAGTTCCAAGTTACTTATAATCATTATTACGAAACATACATTAACCACTTAAGCCCTATTTTATACTTCTGATATTCAGATATAGCAGATCTACAAGCTCTCAACACATCACATGCAATGTGAGCTTGTTTTTCGAAAGATTTGATCAAGTTTGAAAACTTTTGGGGGAAAAAGTTGTGAAATGGGACATTCTGCGTGAGTAGGCGCTACTTTAACTTTTGGTGCCATTACCTTTGTACTTTCACTCAAGTAAAATGTTGATTACAGGACTTACCTTGTAAGGGTGTGGTCACACCAAAGTATTACTTACTTTTAGGCAGTGGTGTAAAGTAACTAAGTACATGTACTCAAGTACTGTACTTAAGTACAATTTTGAGGTATTTTTTACTTTACTGGAGTATTTCCAATTTTCGGGTACTTTTACTTCTACTCAAATACATCTCAGAGACAAATTTTGTGCTTTTACTCCACTACAATTATTTGAAAAAATTATAGTAACTTTGTAGATTTTGATTATTATTACAAAACATACAGTAACCACTTCAGCCCTATATACATTTCGGCCATTTGAAAATAGCCGATCCACAAGCTCACAATGTGCCGCGATGCGACGCATTGTGAGCTTGTAGATCTGCTATTTTGGAAAGATTTTTATATGAAATGGGACATTCTGCATAATGAGTACTTTTACTTTTGTTACTTTAAGTACATTTTGCCAACACTTTTGAACTTTCACTCAAGTAGATTTAGAATTTTGGACTTTTACTGAGTATTTCTACATTGCGGTATTGATACTTTTACTTAAGTACTAGATTTGAGTACTTATACCACCCCTGCTTTTAGGACAGCTTTCTGGGAGCACGTGCCAAACTGCTCACGTGCAACAAAGGAGAATGATTTCAGTCCACTGAGGGTTTTCTCGGTCTACTGTTTAGGGTCAAACAGTCAGTGGGTCAATGCACTCATCACTTCCCCTCCTCGGGAACGGAAAAAAGATATCATAATCGTCTCCCGACACCGCAGGAATGATACACACTATTAAGTGTGTATACTTCTTGAAAGAGAGAGATATAATAGCTCAATAAAGCTCCCATGTGATAATGCTTCATGCGAGATACAGCAACACCACAAGGAAGGATAAATTCTTCAATTCTTAAATTTGACTTGACTTGATGCATATCGTCTCCAAAACATGTCCAAAACTGTTACTTTTCAGGATTCAAATTTAAAAAAGTATCAGATCTACAAGCTTCGATCTGCTACTTTTGATACTTTTGTGTGACGCTGCCTGTATGAGATCAAGTAGGGCATTCATTTATGAAAAAACACAAAAGGGGTCAGTGAAAATGCTAAGGTTGAGAACCACTGCCCTATATGGCACCGTACAGTATGTATTAATGCCTATATGGTGGTAAAAACCATTACATCCGGGAAAGCATCTGTGTCATTTTAGATTGTTGCGTTGGCTATTCAAAAATAGCTTATATACAAGCTCACAGATATACAAGCCCACATATATAAAAGCTCACAGATATACAAGCTTGCAGATGTGCAAGCTCACAGCGCGTCACTTCGTGCCGCACTGCGAGCTCTGCTATATTTTGAAAAATCTTGAAAGTTTGAGATGATACTGATTTGTAGAATCGGCATCAGGTCTTAATGGGATTTGGGGCAGGAACCCCTATTTGTAACTATACCTTTCAGGACGGGGACCCCTTTTGGGGTTCTTGTTGTTATGTACAGTATATAGCAACATACATGTGTTGTAATAAAGTTGTAATAAAGTTTTTCAGAAAACATAGGTCAGGATTTAGGAGGCGTTTTTAGAATCGGCCTCAGGTCTTAATGGGTTAAGTAAGTGATGGCACTCACGGTACAGCTGCATGGTTCTTTACGACAGCAGAGCAAGCTTTCAAGGGTACGTGGCGATAACATGAGAAGATTAATATATAGCTTCAATCTGCAGGCTCCGGCGTTGACACTGCATGATGAATGGCACCTCCTCTGCTACCTTTCGGTGACCTACTTTTATTGTGGGAAAAAAAGGCAGAGAGATATGCTGTCTGTTGGCTGACCTGGGAATGAACCGGCCAGACCCGTGAACCTAAACAGTGCTGAACTCTGCTTGAACTGAACTGAACTGAACACCAGATGGAAAGTGCTTCTTCATGAGGACACGACACGGAGGAGAACTCACTCACTGCCTCCCACTCAGTGGTGGAAGAAGCAAGATTTGCAAACATTATCACGTTTTTTCAAAAATAGCCAAAGTATAAAAATAATACATCTTCCAGAAGTAGCAATAATACCACAATGTAAAAATACTATTGCTATTGGCTTCAAGATATATTTCAAGTAGCTACTAAAACTAAAAGTACAGATGATTCAGAATGTCCCATTTCACAGGTTTTCTTCAAAATAGCCGATCCACAAGCTCACAACACATCGCATCGTTGTCTATTTTTGGATAGGGCCAAGTACAACATAGAGCTTAAGGTCTCCAGAACTGGCTTACTATATCTTGTAAAAAAACATTCATGCAATCGACTTCACAATGGTGTGTGTATTATTGAGTGCGGTGTCGAGATTGAAGTCGATCAAATCAGCGTTTATTCAGAACTGGACCGCTACGAAAGGCCACACATTCTGAATAGGCATTGCACTAATCTCTTGTAAACTCTAGATATAATGTTTTTCTTTGTTTTTCCTGCCAGTCTATAACTTTCGATAGCCAGCAGCCATTGTAAAATCGACATAAGAATGTTCGTTTCTCAGCCTCACCAACCTGAGAAGGCATCGTCTCTGCATTACATTACATTACATTACAGTCATTTAGCAGACGCTTTTATCCAAAGCGACTTACAATAAGTGCATTCAACATAGGTAGGGAACGAAACTACTAATCACCAGAGGTCTTAAGTGCATTTCCTGTAAAAACAAGCAACCAAGAGTATACCTAGCGCTAAGGTAAAAGTGCAATATATCAGCTATATGCAGCAATTAAGGCTTTACACATTTGTCGGTTAAATCAACCAATCAATTCGTTGACGACTTCTTATGACTATTAGTCAAATAAGAATTTCTTTAGTCGAAGACAGCCTTACTTTGGACGCTGAAGTCGGTTTGATGTCCTTAAAGGGTCTACACCATGAATTTTAACTTTTTCTTCATTTTTGTGTGTTTTTGGTCTCCCCCACCTCTCTTCTGTTCCAACAAATACCCGACTTCGAGCATGCAGGCTTTCATAGGCTATCTGTGGTTTTCATGTAAATTGGTCTGAAAACAGTCCGTCAGATTTGTTCCCCCACCCTACGTCACGTCTGGGAACAATTCCTCCCGTTTTTCAGTTCTAACCAAAAAAAAATAATCAAAAAAAAATATATATATATATTTTTTTTTATAATTTTTTTCTTATTCTTTTTTTTTTACTTTTTCCACACAGAACCAGGACATGACATGCATACAAACTGGCTCAATAGCACCCCGTGCCAAACAGGACAATGTGGTATTGCAGGTGAAAGTGCTTTATAAGCCAGAGAGAAGTTAGTTGGAATGAGTATATCTGAGGCTTGATTTAGGCTCAAACCTTTTGAAAAACGTTTGAGGGACATAAACAATATGATATCAAATATTATTATTATTTTTTAAATTCATGGTGTAGCTCCTTTAAAAACAAACAAACATATTTGACTGATTTGTTGGAGGAAGTTACCTGTAATTTACGGCTTTAGCTAATCATTGCACTGATTATTACCGGTATACACCATTAAATTTGGTTCCTCATCGTTATTTCATCAGGGGAATACAAGAACGCTCGTCCCAAAACACGCTCGCCCCGGGTCAAATCTATAGCGACATCGGAACGGTCGCCACCAGGTGTTCCTAAACGTAACCTCAGTAAAACGATGCCTAAACCCAACCTTATTCCTAAAGTTAACCTCAGTAAACTATGCCTAGTAACCCCTATAACGCCTTATCCTCAGTAAAACTATGCCAAAACCTAACCTTATTCCCAAAGTTAACCTGAATAAAACTATGCCTAACCCCTAAACTTATTCCGAACCTTATCCTCAGTAAAACTATGCCAAAACCTAACCTTATTCCTAAAGTTAACCTAAGTAAAACTATGCCTAACCCCTAAACTTATTCCTAACCTTATCCTCATTAAAACCATTACAAGAATACATGAACCGCTGGGGGGTGAGCGGTCCAGTTACCTATCAGGGCACCGACTGAACTCGGCAAATCAATGCATCTGTGCCATCAATCAGCTCAAGTTTACAGGCTGGGGAACAAAGCCAGGCACAGTTCACAGGTGGCCCCCACTGGGAATTGAGGTTTAGAGGGTCTCCTTAGAGTCCCCCAGTGGCCATTACTATAAGTATGGGGCCATTTGGCCAAGGAGAAAATCTCGCAAGTGACACAGAGGGCAAAGGTTTGTTTTAATGCTGCCTGAGGGTCCAGCATGTGGTCGCAGAGTTTAACCCCCCTCAGCTGAATATGGTATGATTTTGACGCACGCGGTGACCCTCCCCACAGCTCACTGTGTGTGTGTGCACAGCAATGACTTTGGCAAAGTGATAAAAAATAAAACATCTAAAATAGAATAGCTGCCATGCAGGCTCTCTTTTGATGTAGTAACCACTTTCTACTTGGTGATTTTGGGCATGCCATTCTAGGTGAACATTTCACCTACAAACATTTAATTGAAAAGAAATTGAAAATAAAACCAGCAGATTGGTTTGGCAATGTGAGCTTGTAGATCTGCTATTTTCTTTTTTGTGAGAATTGTCGTCCTATATTGACATGCCCAAAATAGGTACGCCAGGTAGAAAGTAGTTAAAGCTGCACAATGTATATTAACTTTAATCTTCTACCCTGGATTTGAACCTGGTTTCCTGCGCAAGTGCTGCATTTTTTTTTTTACCATTGAGCTAATAGAGCCTGCCTGCTTGCTCAGGGGATAAATTGAATCTTGACGTGTCAGATCCTGTGTCGTGAGACATGGCCCTTGACACAATCTAAATGTCTCAATAGAAGAGCAGGGAGACAAAGTTATATTGTATTAACATGCTCTACCGTACAGATTGGACACAATTATATTGTATTCATTAAAATAAGTTACATAGTGCCGCTTTAAGGTGAGCATAACACATGTCTAAAATCCTGGCATTGCTCTTTGTGAAAACATGACAGTTTTGTGGTGGTCAGCAGGCTACAGTTACAGCACATCATATCTCATCCCAGAGACTTCTGTTTATGCCCAGGGGACAGAAGTTCATGAGCATGGGCCTGGCCATTGATCAACACTTGTTTTGTTTACATACAGACAGGGGCTGTCTGGACCACAATAAACTTTTTTAGTTTAGATTTAGAAATCTTTAACCCTAATGTCCCCATTCTGGGGCAAACATTTGTCGAAAAATAGCAAATGTTTCAGGGAAAAAGGAGTTGATCTAGCATATAGACACCTGGGCGACCCCGTCAATTAAATAAATGATAGAGGGGTTAAGGTTAATGTCCTTCAAGAGGCAATTTATGGTACAGCACAGAACATATTAGACATATTAAAAGTAGCTACATCAGAAAAACAAAAACAACAATTAGGCACACTATGGAAAAGTTATTAGTGATTTAATTGCCAGTTCACTCACTTTACAAACATCAAGTTACTAAGATCAATGCATGTGTTAATCTCTCCCTGCACGCACAAACTATACATTTTTGATAATGCATTCATCGCACTACAACAACAAAAAACTACAAAACATATCGTCTCTGTCGGGTGGAAACCTCACATGTCCAAAACTGTTACTTTTCAGCATTCAAATTCAAAAGTTGCAAAAGTAGCAGATCTATAAGCTCAAAACGTGTCGCTTCGTGCCACGCTTCGAGCTTGTAGATCTGCTACTTTTGATGCTTTTGTGTGATGCTGCAGACTGTAGTATGATCAAGTAGGGCATTCATTTATGAAAAAAAAAACCTGCTCCTTTATAGGAAGAGGCACGGTGACTTTCCACTAGTCTGAAGATATGTAGGCTATGTTAGATATCAGCGCTTTATCTAGGTCAGCAAAAAAAAAAGTATAAGCTCCAAAAGAGGCTTATGATGTTTCTCAACTTTCCTCCTAAAGATGCATGTCCTTGAGCCCATACAGGATTACAAGGTATAATTGGCTGTTGGAATGTTTCAGCTCATAATGTTATTTCCCTCTAAATCCCCCCCCCCCCCCAAATGCTCCCTCCATTCTCATGTCATCACCATCCCAATGAGACTTAATCACTAATAGTACTCAAGACGCTTTACCTGAGGTATTTAGACCTGTATGATTTAGACCAGGGGTCCTCAATGTTTTTCAGGCCAAGGACCCCCTAGCTGAGTAGAGAGATGAAGCGGGGACCCCCTCTATATTGTATAAAATTGTGTTTCAGATGAAACTTACTTTACTTGGTCTGCTCTTTCTTCCCTCTGCACCTATACCTCTTTGCCAAAAATAGCCGATCTACAAGCTCACAACGCCTCGCGCTGCGAGGCGTTGTGAGCTTGTAGATCTGCTATTTTCGGCCAAAGTTCTCCTCAGAATAGGGATGCTCTGGTTCAAGTGGTTAAGATTTGGCAGCCCCCCTGTAGTAACTCTGAGGACCCCCTAGGGGTTGAAGATCCCTGATTTAGACACTTTGCACCCCTGAAAGAAAAGAAAAACAAAACAAAACCCTAATTAAAAGAAAGTCCTCCTCTTATTTCATAGTGTGGCTGCAAGTTTGGGGTCGATGCTCATTGGGAAATGTTACTTTCATTTTCAATACGACCAGTGTGTTTTTTTAACAGTTTGTCCAAAGATATGGTTTGTGTCTGGTTTTTGTAACTTAATGACGTCTGTGTTTCAAGCGCGATAAGCTGGCCTGTGTATATATATTTCCCATCACTAGTTACTCATAAGGAAAAGCTTCCATCATTTAATTTAATTTAATGTAATCATCAGTGCAGTTTTCTTTTGTTTTTTGCAGTTGAGTTTCTCTCAGGAGGTATGACAATATTGTATGTATTAATGTTGTAATAAATGATGTAGTAACGTATTGTTATCCATTGGGGGCTGAGTCCCCCTAAAGGTCAGACTCAGATCCTAGACTCAGCGATCCATCAATACCATAATGCAGGGGTCTTCAACGTTTTTCAGGCCAAGGACCCCTTAACTGAGAGAGAGAGATGAAGCAGGGACCCTCACTTCATTATTGTAAAACATTATGTTGCAGATTCAGCCTTTTCTCATAGATAGCTTCATAGACTTGTTTAACAGCACTATCATCAGTGTTGGACACACAATGCCTCGAGGCGTTGTGAGCTTGTAGATCTGCTATTTTCGGCTATAATGTTCCCCTCAGGAAAGGAATTCTAGGGTTAATGTAAAAAAAAGTTCCTATCACACAAACATTTGGTGGCCCCCCTGTAGTAACTCTGAGGACCCCCTGTTGAAGAACCCTGCCATACAACATGTGCACATGCACTCTCACACACTATACTGCTTTATTTGAATCTACAAATGAGGTTAATGAGAAGGGGTTCAAATACCATGGAGGCAAAACAGACTGGCCACTGTGAGACATACACAGCCACTTGACTCTCTCCCCAACCCAAATCTCTGTCTGGAAGTTAATCAGCTTTGTAGACTAATTGGAATTTTATTGATGAACAAAAGTGGGTCACTTGATGTCTGAAGTTAATTCATCTGCCCCAGTTTAACTTTCCAGCACAAAACAAATCTAAAACATATACAAATAATAATGTAATAATTGTAATAATAATACTATACCTCATAATTGTATGATAAAGTTAAAGATTAAAGACATGATTGTGATTAAAATGAATCTGATTAGTACTAAAGACTAATATCTGATTAATATTAAACTTTAATACTTTTA
Source organism: Gymnoscopelus microlampas (assembly GCF_963454915.1). Taxonomy (NCBI): domain Eukaryota; kingdom Metazoa; phylum Chordata; class Actinopteri; order Myctophiformes; family Myctophidae; genus Gymnoscopelus; species Gymnoscopelus microlampas. Next base: position 11,343,812 of record NC_139939.1, read on the forward strand.
TAATCTGAATATGAATATGCTGTCTCTGCAGTGTGTTAATTGTAATCTGTATTTAACTTTTTTGTTAATTAGTAGTATATAGGCTACATTTTCAAATAGGACATTCAAACAAATCAGGTTAATCACAAAGACTACTTTCTTCCCCATGAAAGAAAGACATGGTTGTCGCTTTAATCTCGAGCGTTCAGACTAACAAACCATTCAGTCAAATCTTGTTGACATAAAGCTTGGCGCACGTGTAGAATCAACGCCAGGGGGGAATGTCATGACATGTCACTCGTGGCCAATCGTGTTGTTGTGGTGGGGGATTGCCTCTCCTCCATCCATGACGCGCTCTAGGATAAAAAGACCGCTACGTGGACAACACGTTCACACACTTTCTTTAAGACACTTTTAAATACCTAAAAAAAATCAATAAAGAAAGAAAAGAAAAAGTAATCACTACAATAAAACTGGTCAAACATTGGCCAGAGTGTCAAACAATATAAGAAAGAGGCAACAGAAATTGGAGAATAGCAATAGCTCACAACTTTTCCACGATGCTTCACCTGTTCACGTTCCTTGTGGAGAAGCTGTCTCTTCTCTCCTACTTCAACCTGTTTGAGTCGAAGCGGTGCGGAGGAGACGGCGATGCGGAGGAAAAACGCACCAAAGAGCGCACGATCCGCACATCAGCACCGGGGACAGCGCACGGAGGAGGAGGAGAAGAGCCGCGCACGGGATGCGGCATGCAAAGAGGGGACCTCCTGGAGGTCCCCAGGACCCTGTTCACGCACTTCGGCATCTACCTGGGCGACAGCCGGGTCGCGCACCTCATCCCGGACATCCTGCCCGCGATCACGGGCGACCAGAGGCTGGTCGCCTCGGCGATCACGAACGCCAGGCTGATCGTGGGCTGCGTGTGCAAGTGCGCCACGGTGCGCGTGGACACGCTGGAGGACTTCGCGTACGGCGCCGGCGTGCTGGTGAACCGCATGGACGAGCTGGTCCGCGGCGGCGGCGGCGGCGGACCCCTCCTCCTCCCCAACGAGGAGGTCGCCAAGAGGGCCGAGACGCTGATCGGGGACGTGCCGTACAGTTTGATGTGGAACAACTGCGAGCACTTTGTCACGCACTGCCGATACGGCTCTGCAGCGAGCCGGCAGACAGAGAAGGTAGGCCTATATATTAGCCCAGTAGTTCTCAAACTTTTTCGTGCCAAGGACCCCCAAATAGACACTTATTAGACCGCGGACCCCCATTTGAAAAAATAAACCAGGGACCCCCATAAGAGAAGATTTTTACGGCTCTCTAGCAGTGATTTCAACCATTTTAATTTCAAGGACCCCCAGTTTGACATGCATTAGGCTACGGACCCCCATTTAATGGCATGTATGTTTCTGGGACCCCAATTCATATTGTAAAATCAATGTTAATTTAACTCTGAGAGTGTACAAATCCATTTGTACACTCTCAGAGTTACAGACCCATAAGGGTCCATTTGGTCCCTGACCATCATTTAGCTGGGGACCCCCTGGAACCCCCTCAAGTACCCCTGGGGGTCCCCGGACCCCACTTTGAGAACCAATGTAATAGCCTATATCAGTGGTGCTCAAACTTTTCCATGTCAAGGACCCCCAAAAATCATGTATTTGGCCGCGGACCCCATCTCAAATTTTTTTGTTCCAGGGACCCCCAGAACAAATATTTGAGTTACAAATGTTCGCTTTGAAAATATTTAGATTCAATTTGCACACATTTTCACGATTTTTCAAAAATAGCAGATCTACAAGCTCACAGTGTCAGTGCAGCACTCGGTGTGGCGCTATGAGCTTGTATATCTGCTATTTTTGAATAGCCAGGCCTACCATATAGGTTAAAGCGGTTAAAATATTAACACATTTTGTGTGTATTAACACACAAATATTAACACATTAGGTGGGAACCAATAGCCTATAAGCACGAGTTATATACTCCGTCACGTGACGGTGTCGCTCGCTTGTAGACTTGCTATTTTCGTGGGTAATGCTCAAATAGGCCATTATACGCACTTAATTAAGGACCGAGATGACCTATCTAATATTGGATTCATTGCAAACCGACCACTAGGGGGCGAGCCCAACTCGTTTGCATGTTTTTTGATAACCTTATGCCCACCATATCTGACACTATGCCAAAAAATCTAAAACTAGTCACCAGGTACCATCTTTATGATTTTGACATATTCCTTCCCAGCTATCAGCCAAATGAGATATCGGCATATAATGATATTACAATTGTATATCGGTTCTTGAGGTAATTGTTTATCCCCCAAGATCATGATGGCTAATTTGACCTTTGGGATACACAAAGAAGTCTATGTGTCCAAAAATGTAGTTACTGCACTTTGGCTTTAGGGCAGCATACCAGGGGTCTTCAACGTTTTCAGGCCAAGGACCCCCTAGCTGAGAGAGAGATGAAGCAGGGACCCCCTCTATATTGTATGTGTTTCAGATAAACTTTTGCTGCTATTTTTTCCCCTCTACACATCTACTGTATAACTCTTTGCCAAAAATAGCCGATCTACATTCTACAAGCTCTCAACGCCTCGCAGCTCGAGGCGTTGTGAGCTTGTAGATCTGCTATTTTTGGCTAAAGTTCTCCTCAGAAAAGGGATACTAGGGTTCAAGTGGTTAATGTAAAAACAAATAATCATATCACACAAAGATTCTTGGGACCCCCTGTAGTAACTCTGAGGACCCCCTAGGGGTCCCGGACCCCCTGTTGAAGACCCCTGGTCTAGCGTCATCTTGCTTTTTAATTAACTCTTCTTTATTGCACTTAAATGCCAACATCTTGCGTGCCTGATAGAGAAAATGTCAGCTGTGCATATTGTCTGTATGTAGACAAATGCATATTTGCATATAAATGCATCATTGTTTGATTATAATAGCTTGGTGAGCAGTTAATATAGGCCAATGTAGATTAAGTAGTGTAGCTAATGTCAATAAACTAAGCCTGTCTATTTTATTTACAGACTGAATGAATTATGCTCTTATCAATTAATAAACCCTCCAAAATTAATAACTAGCACAGTGCAGACATATTGTTTTATTATGCAAGCATAACCTACTGTAGGCATAGCTATGTGCTATGATTGTAAAGTGGAAAAGAGGATGTAGTCAGAGTGGGCTCCTATGACCATTAAGGACACCTCAATGTTAAATTGGCTTTTTTCCTAATTTAAAAAAAAATAAAGCATTTGGAAAATGGTGTGAAGTATAATGTAAAGTAGCTTATACATGATTTGAACATGCATGGTGCATCATTATCAGACCTAAATGTACCCTTCAACTTCTTGTTTATGCCCATAATATATATATATTTTTTTTTAACATTGAGGTGCTCACAATGTTTAGGTGTGCACTCTTCCGGTTACCAAAAGAATACTTTCAGCAGCATGTATATGACCTCAACATTCTTTTCTTTTCGTTTCCTTTGTAGTTTTGTGAGTGCCTAAAGTCCATCATCAGAGACCAGCGCAGCGCCATCGTCGCAGTTCTTCTGGGAATCATCTCCATTTGCTGTTTTGGGATGTTGCCCTCAACTACATTACCCACAATTCTCATCCCCTTTACTCTTTGGATGGCTGGCTGATGAGGCAGTTCTCCATCTCAGCACACAATCTGAAGAGAACATTCATTCAGAGGACAAACACTTTGCTCACAAACTTGTTGGAGTTGGTTTACTTTTTAGTCAATAGGGAAGGAACACTATATAGCCTTGTCTTCATGGCCATTATCAGAGAGTGGTGATATGCAATGTACATTTTGTTGCTGTCTGTCGGGCAGAAACCTCTTTTCTCCATATGTTTTTTTCCGTAAATTAACGCCCTAATTGATCATACTACATCGTCACACAAAAGCATCAAAAGTAGCAGATCGACGAGCTCGAAACGCAGATCTGCTACTTGTAGATTACTGTAGATTTTGCAACTTTTGAATTTGAACCCTGAAAAGTAACAGCTTTGGACATATGAGGTTTCCACCCGACAGAGATGATTTCATAGTTTAATGCTCATAAACTTACTAAGATACATATCTTAAAATGATCTTTAATCAGGTCTGTCATCCCGTCAAACCTTCATTCCTGACACATGAATGATGCTTTTTTGTACATTTTACTATACATTTAATCAACTGACACCTGTTATAGTATTGTATAGTATACAATAACAGCATATTTTCAACTAATACATATGAAATACATTCAAGGTTTGCACTTGTGACATTTTAAATATAATGCTGCTTATAGACTATATTTTTGTTTGAATTGTACAATGTAAATATGTCCTATGGTTAATAAACATTATTTTTTAATTTGTGTACCGTGTGTGAGTGACAACACTACAACACAGTTGACATGAGCAGAATAGTTTATCCTATATTGAATTGTATATTATGAAGTACTTGTTGAGTCATTAGTCATTATCAAAAATGGTGATATTAATAAACCCCTCTACAGATAATAATGACTTTTTAGACAACTACTGATTTCTCATGGCTGAAGGGCTATTAACACAACTACTGTATACAGGCTGTTTACTATAGACTATAGAATCAGGGGTTCTCAAAGTGGGGTCCAGAGACTCTCAGGGCTCTCTGAGAGTGTACGAATGGAACCAAATGGACCCTTATGGGCCCATTTGGTTCCATTCGTATACACTCTCAAAGTTATGGGGGTACTCAAATGAGAAGGTTTGAGAACCAATGCTTAAACATGATCTGCAACCCTTCAAATCAGGATTAATTCCACAGGCTTCCGAATTAGACCCCCTTGACCAGAATACACTGGAGGCCAGGCCCCGCGTTATTGTGAAATCAATTCCAACCTCACAGCCATGCGATAAGCCAAAGCTCCTTTTCTGTCCAAACCACACTGAAGAATTAGCCAACATTTAATTCTGCAAATTCCACTTCCTGACGCCTCCCAGTTCCCCCGCCGTGGGAATAAAAACCCGCAGGTGGTCCGACCGCTGCGCGCAGAAACCTCCAAACATGTTTCCGTTCCAACTGTTCAACCTTTTGGTGGTGGCCTCCAAAGGAGCCAAAGAGGAGGAGGAGGACAAATACGACCTGTCTCTGTACAAGCGAGGTGACCTTCTGGAGGTCCCCAGGACGCTGTTCACCCACTTTGGCATTTACCTGGGCGACAACCGGGTGGCCCATCTCATCCCGGACGTCCTGCCGATGGTGACGAGGAACAAAGCCGCCGTCGCCAAGATGGTCACCAACATGCGGCTCATCCTGGGGGTCATCGTCAAGGAGGCCAGCGTCCGGGTGGACTCGCTGGAGGACTTCGCCTACGGCTCGGAGATCATCGTCAACGAGATGGACAAGGTGTCGAGCCGGCCGCCTCTGGACGGGGACGAGGTGGGCAGCAGGGCGGAGAAGCTGCTGGGTGGCGTTACCTACAGCTTACTGTGGTACAACTGTGAGCATTATGTCATGTACTGTCGATACGGCATGGCCATCAGCTACCAGACATACAAGGTGAGCAAAGAATGACTTGTTTCCTAAGCCAATAATTTGATTACCGGCGGAAAGATGCTAATGTATCCGGTAGGAGACTCAATAGAGACTCTTTGAGTCTCCTACCGGAGAGACCGCCGGTCATCAAATTATTGGCTTAGGAATGCGACAAAAAAACAAAAAATCTCCATGAATGCAGTGCTTCATTGGGTTTGTAATTGATAGAAAATAAGAAATGTTTTGGGTGAACTACTCCTTTAACAACTTGAACCCCATATGGTTGAGTCCCTCAGGGCTCTCTGCTAGTGTATTTTCTGTTTTCGCTCTACTGAAAATGGCCGATCTACAAGCTCACAACGCGCTGAAACGCAGCGAGCTTGTCGATCTGCTATTTTCTGCAAAAACTTTCCCCGCAATATGGAGGCTGGAGTTTAAGTGGTTAACGTTTAGTTTCATGGTTTCGTGGCTCTATTATATTATTTGGTTTCAGTAAAAATCCTCAGCGTAAATTTAACAAAAAGAGTTGTAGACTTGTTAAATTAACATCGAGGATTTGACTGTGTATTCCAATTAGTCAAAATGTCACTTCTTTCTTTTCCAGCTCAATTAGGCTATTGTGTATTTAGGGAAATATGGTGTGCTGTTTTAGCTGTGTTTGTCCAGTTAGTGAACATAGAGAGTACTTCCGAAGTGTATATATATTGAGACTTAGTCCAGGTTTTACACTCTCACAGTTAAAGTAAAACTGACACTATAAGGCTACATGTTGCTCTAAGAGCTTATTGTGAAATGCATTGAAACCATAACTTACATGTCATAGGTCATCGATTGATTGATTGATTGATTGATTGATTGATTGAATACTTTATTAACACTTTGCAAAACGTACAGTTACCAATATTGCTAATAGGATGACACAAAAAGCCCTGAGGGCTCGTTTCCATTGTGGTCCTACGTATTCAATTCAAGACAAATAAAGACATACAATACTATAAGAAATCATCAATACTAGGAGCAGTAAAAGTATACAGTGGGGTCATTTCTTTGGCAAGCTATAGACTTGTACGGAGCCCCTAAAGTCCAGTTGCAAATGTTATGCCGGTTTTAAAGGAGGGTTGTGTGTCACACTTTGTGATGGCTGGTGGTAGGGCATTCCACATTTTGGTGGCATAATAGTAGAATCAATTCATCCCCAAGTTTGTGCCGAATCCTGGGGGAATGAGATCATTGGAGCTCCCTCTGGTGTTGTGCCCGTGGGCATTTCTCACTCTTCTGAAGTAGTTTGATACATGGGCACTGGTCCCTTGAGTATCATTGGTTTGGCTGTTACAACTGAATGCTGAACTATTCCTGTAGGCAGACTGACATCTGCAGACCACTGATCCATGCCGAGTCGTTTTATAGAAAATACGCGTTTTCCTTTATACAAATCAACTTTAGACATCAATGGTTGAGAGTTTTCACTCACTTCACACATGAACAGCTAACAAGAGATGAATACATTGCATAAGCTCTATACATTCTACAATTTCAGCATTCATTGTACACTTATCCAGAGCAGTACACGCCTCATAAAGCCTAGTGAACAAAACACAGTAAATGGTCACTTAGGTAAATAATCTATAACGCTATTGGTATGCGAAGCACAAACCGATTATTGGATTGTACAAACTGGGAGGCTGTTCATTCAGAAAAGGTCACATGAGCGAGACCCAGGCACGTTAGGCTGCCGTGTGTCAGTAATAGTCTCAAACATTTCCATGGATTTAGTGAAGGAAAAACCAACAGCATTGTTGGACAGTAATGAGATGTGGGGGCATTCAGCTCACATGCGAGAACAGACTTCATCTTTATGTACTTATGGGGGAATGTGGGTGAGGAAACCTTACGCAAGGTGGGGGTCAGGGACTTTGCTTTTTTGCCTGTCTGTCTGACATTTAGCCACATGACAAAAGTTTTAGTCAGAGGTTTGCTTCACCCTTAGGAGACTGACAACTAAGTTCACTCACCCAAAGTGAGCAGCACCATCTAGTGTTACGTTTCACCACAATTATAGTTGCACCATAACAGTAGGAGGAGGAGTAGGAGAGCACACTTCAAGAACCTAACCCTAACCACAACCTTAACCACGTTCAACCTGGTGTCCCTATTTTGGCCATGTCATTATGGCGAAAATGTTCAAACATTTAGAAAAAAAAAATCCAAATGTTTAATGTTTTCAACGATATTGAAAGTAGCAAATCTACGAGCATCACAACACATTATGAGCTTGTAGGGAAAAAAAAATCCTATTCAACGTATACAGGGCTTAAGTGGTTAACCCTACACCCAAAGCCTAACCCTACGCCTAAAACCCCAGACCTAAGACAAACCATAAAGCTTGAAACTGGCTGATTTAATTTCCCAGCTGAAAGAGCCCATTGCTCTACACCAAGGGTTCCCAAACCTTTCAGGCCGCGACCCCCCAAAATAATCATATTTGAACTGGAGACCCCATACCCTGACAAGCACCTGGAATTGCAGGCATTACATTTAGTTTGACTCGGTTCCACAGATCAATATTGTGTAAATAGCCAAACTACTATTTTCACAATGTTTGCACCTTTCTTACGTAATATTTGACAATTTGACCAATTTGGTATTAAAAAGGTCCTAAAAGTCATTAAATTGTAATGTATAGGGCTCCTGCAGATACAATATGAGGAGTCTCCACAGACCACCAGGGGTCCAAATGGACCCTTTACGGGCCTGTAGTTCTGAGTGTGTACAAATGGAACCAAATGGACCCGTAACTCTCAGAGTTAAACGACAACTTCACCCATTTAACCTTCATATAATTGGTCTTCACTAATACTCTTAATAATATGGCACCATTTTTGTCTATTCACTCTGTGTCTCAGAGGAGGGCTGTGGACAGTTCAGAAACCCACCTTCCAGTGACATCATCGATGGGGAATCGAATTTAATAGAAACTGCAGGCTTTCTATTCCTGGAACGTTAGCATGCTATAATGGAAGCCATTGTTCTCGCGTAAAAAAAAAAGAATGAAAAATTGTATTTTTACCATTTTATCATGAGCATTAGCGAGGACCACCAATTATACAAAGATAGGTAAAAAAATGGATGAAGTCGTCCTATAAATAACCACAGAGGATTTTACAATGTAGATTGGGGTCCCACCCGGTCTGTGGCCTGATGCATGTCAAACTGGGGGAGTCCTTGAAAAGGAAAAGGTTTAGAATCATGCGGTCTAACTGTCAGTGTGTGTGTGTTACAGTTCTGTACGACAGTGAGGAAGCTGGTGTTCAGCAGGATCAATGCGTACATCACTGCCGTGGGCGGGATGGCAGGGCTGCTGTACGTGGGCACCATGACGCCGCTCGCCACCCTGTCCGCCACGCTCGTCCCCTTCCTCATCTGGATGGCATCCTAACGGCGCCAACTCCAGGCGCAGAATAGCCAATCTACAAGCTCACAACGTGTCGCGATGCGACACTTTGTGAGCTTGCCATTTCTTTTTTTTTTATTGTGGGAAAAAAGTGCAACCATTGAAATATTTTTGCATTGCAACATTTTAACAACACAAACCCTGGCACAAAATGTTTTCAGATGGGGATACGCGGACATTCACATATTAACATGGGTGTCCTTGACATGAAAATGTTTGAGAACCATTGTTTTAAACAACATTAGGAACAAAGCCCAAATAAGCAACTACACTTTAGAAACAATTAAGCCCCAAAAAACGCAACCGCCAATACAAGCCACTTTTTACAGAAAAACAAGCCCCAAGTCGCTAATAAGCGGACATGGCAACCGTGGCCTGATGGCGTCCCAAAGGCCATGGCACAAAAGATGGCCGACGAGACGAAAAGACTGAAGCACAGCTGCCTGTCAGATGCTGAACCAAAGTCCTGTGGTTAAAGACACTGGGAAATGAACCATTTGGTCTTTGAAACAGCACCTTTGAGAAAAACGTACCTGCTGCAACTTTTCTTTTCCCAACTGCATGTGATGCTAATGATTCAAAAGAACATGTACACACCTGCTGGGCAGAAACCTCTTATCTCCGTATTTTAACTTTTTGTGTTTTTTCGTAAATGAATGCCCTACTTGATCATAATACAGCGTCACACAAAAGTATAAACATTTGCAGATTCACAAGATCCACTTAGATCTGCTTTTTTAGCTATTTTTGAATTTGAATCCTAAAAAGTAACAGTTTTGGAGGTATGAGGTTTCCATAGACGATATATGCTCGATATATGCTCGTAACGTTAAAAACATCATGTACATATCTGTTTTCACATACGCCACAGTATCTGTATATATGTATATATACATATCTTTATCTGTTCTATTTAACCTGTTTTCTTTCTCTTTCCATTTCCCCTCACTCTAACTCTATCCTCTCTCTTCTCATGGAATACAAAAAAATGGATAAGTGACGCATAATACAAAATATTTCATCCACTGCTTTACACCTGTGATGTGAGAAATAAAACTGAGTCTGATTCTGAATGTACACCATTTGATACAAAACATGACTTTTTCACTTTATTGAACAGTTACTGTATGCTGAGAAAGAGACATAATCAGGGGTGCACATAACTTTTTAGGTCTGGTACGCAGAAGAGCACCTGGACATGTGACTTGGTGCGCATGGCGCCCGTCCCGTTTTGTGAACGGGGGGGGGGGGGGGGGGGGGGGTCAGCCCGGACAGTTTTGTCAACGGGGGGGGGGGGGGGGGGGGGGGTGTCAGCACGGTGCCCACCGGACAGTTTTGTCAACGGGGGGGGGGGAGAAAAAAAGGACGCTCTGCTTTTTTTCTCCGCCGATTTTCGCCGTTTTTTTTTCTCACGCTGTTAGATAAAGCCCCCAAGGTTGGTGCCCTGTGCTACTGCGCTGATTTTATCCGCCAGATTGGGACGTTCACGCCTTCACGGCATATTTTGCACCATTACGGTGCGTTCATCATCGGTGACGAGTGCCTCTAACAGCCGCTGCTGGCTGCGTGCGAGGCGACGCGAGTCATATCTCTACCCCTGTGCCTAATGGCTGTACATGGGGCCGACGGGTGCTTTAGAGTGATTGTCTGAGTGTGGCTTCAGGAAGTACATTCCTAGCCTCGATCTCCAGGCTTTTATTTTTTAGTTTTGCTAAAAAATAAAAGCTTGGAAATTTCTGTCCCAGCTGTTGATGCGCAAAAGCGCCTCGCGTCGCCTGATGTGGTGCGCATTTTTTATTTTGGGTGCGCATGCGCACCTGCGCACCAGTTATGTGCACCCCTGGACATAATTGATTCTTTGTGTTTAGTCTTGTGTTCATAGTATATGTTATGAAGCCTGATAGCTTGGTAAATGCTTTGTTGTGGGTAGTGGGGTTAATGAGCTTGTGTTCTACATTAAGTTACATTGCAGATGGCACGCGCAGACTTAATGTTCAACGTCACTCTGAATTCATCTACTAAATGTTATTAAATGGTGCCAGACACCGCCAGCCTTAACAAAACAAACACTGGGTAAGCTCAGGCTTAGGATTATAGAAATAGAGAGAAGAACATTCCGTCGTTAGTTTAAAGTAAATCTGACAAAGCTTGAAAATGTGATGGGCAATCTAGGGAGCATTGCCCACCGTTCTAGAAAGTTGCATGCCGTTCAGAAGCAGTTATTCCTTAAAGCTGATAACAGAAAGACTTGTCAATTGAATCAGGGATCTCAGGATCCACATGAGAACGGTGTGGCTCCAATGTGGATCTCAACGCGCGTTACGAGCTTGCAGATCTGCTACTCTCGATGCTCTCGATCGACAATTAGAATATGGAGATAAGAGACAGCAACGGCAAATGCCCGACAGCAACAACATAATACCGTATGACTCAAATTTTGGGTGAGGTTTCAGTCCGATCAGAGTCCCATTGACTTCCAATATAACATTTGAGTTCAACATTTTCAGTGTGAAATAAAACATAACTACTTCTGTATTTCTGTGGCCTGCTGAGGATGAGTGCATAAGACATTTGGCACTGATGGGTTCAGCGGGTTTGTGTTCCACTTTACATGAGATCATACAGATGATGGCACACGCATACAGCCTGTTCAACCTCCATTAGCCCCGGACAAACACACACATGCACACGCACACGCACACACACACACACACACACACACACACACACACACACACACACACACACACACACACACACACACACACACACACACACACACACACACACACACACACACACACACACGCGAATGGTTTCAAGGTTCTTTATTGTTACTTTTCTTTGGCTTCGCATGCATTGTAGCAGCATAGTAGCAGTGATTACCAACAACAACATCTTTACAATATACTGTATTGTATAGACACACAGGAACTACAAAAGTTACGCCCACTATTGAGACAGTGCACCCACGCGAGGTCCAGCTGCGGTACGATGTAGTGCAGCTGTCAATACATTCTCTATGAGAGGCATCGTAAAATACCGTAATTTCACTGGTTGACAATATAGGCTATAGTGTTTTTTTTGTGTTCTAATAAAGTGTCCCATTTGTTTTATTTGTCCTTTTTACTGTGACATACCTGCCATCTCAATATACAACCCATGCTATAATATATTCCATCAGTGTGTCAAAGTTCTAGCATCTGAAATCTAAAGTTTAAGCATATACGTCACGGACGCATCCCTTACAAGGGTTTCAATACCCAGATCTCATGTATATTTTTTATAGGCTATTTATTTTGGACAATTATCCAAACAGCATCTTGCAAGACTATTTGTATATTAATACTAACCTGGAGAATCACTAAGTAGTTGAAAATGTCGGGATAGGCCTATGTCACTCCTCCATTTAGTTGGGTTGTTTTCCCAACTTACATTCAGGCAAGTTAATACGACAAGGGTAAACCCACACATTTTAATTTTTCATGTACCGTCGGAGCTCCGCGGTAGGTAGAAAATTAATATACGGTAAGCCTATGATATGTTCAAAATATAGACATGAACAAAGTCAGTCGGGATTGGGATGAAAATAGGCTCTATTCACAGCAGCCATATTATGAAGACATTCACAGGTGATACTAATTAAGGCTCTGTTCCATTCTGGTCAAACAGAGTCAGGGTGCTGATATTGTGCATGTTGGCCCACTGGAAACACTCTGCTACACCAGTGGGTCTACAGTTGGAGTCCAGGGACCCTCATGGGCTTCCAAATGGCCCCTTACAGGTGTGTAACTCTGAGAGTGTACAAATGGAACCAAATGGACCCGTAAGGGTCCATTTGGTTCCATTTGTACACTCTCAGAGTTGTGGGGGTCGTAGAAGCCTGATTATGGATTCCACCAACGCTCCAGGATTCAGACCCGCCTTACGTGTCTGATTGGCTCCCTGGCAGGCATAGTTTTACTGAGGTTAGGGTTAGGGTTAAGGTTAGGTTTAGGCATAGTTTTACTGAGGTTAGGGTTAGGGTTAGGGTTAGGTTTAGGCATAGTTTTACTGAGGTTAGGGTTAGGGTTAAGGTTAGGTATAGGCATAGTAGCAAAAACGAGAACTGTCAATCACAGCGACTACTGACCAATCACAGCGACTACTGACCAATCACAGCGCCCGCTCAGCGGGTTTGCCAGGACGCGGCGTGGGATTCATAATAACGCGTCGTAGAAACCACTGTGCTACACTAAATGGAACAGAGCCTTCATTAGTATCATTGGTAACACCTGTGAAGGAAGTGATAATATGGCTGCTGTGCATAGAGCCTATTCTCCTCTTCAAGGTCGGCGCCCGTAAAGACAGTGACGTCACTGAAATGCGTCCCCTCTGCTGTGAACATTATGGGTAACCCATTCAAGTGACAAATTAAATGTGAAACAAACTATTGAGAAAACAAGAATATATGTCGATAAAGACACTCTATACATTTTGAAACATGTTTTTATTCAACTTTATATCGTCTCCAGTTCATGTAGGATAATTTTAAAAGTTGTCTAACTCTCATATAATCCTTGATGTCGTTTTGTAAGTCTGGGTGCCTTTTTACAGAGTGAAAATTACTTTTCTTCGGCTTCGCAGACATGTTAGAAAAACATGTAAAACATGTTCTCTATACAATCTGCTATATAGCAGTGTTTCCCAATGGATCGCTCCATTTTAACCATGTTAGACTCATTGAAAACACACAACCTTGGTTCTGGTGACTGATATTGTCCAAATGTGTGAGGGAGCCGTGTTTTTTCAATAACTTTTTAAATGTACTTTTCTATATTTTGGGGATTTTTTTAAACACTGCCCCTCACGCATTAGAAGGAGAACCAAGGACGTCTTTTCAATGAGTCCAACATGTTAAAATGTAGTTTTAAAGGGTTAGTTCCGATTTTTTGAGTATTTTCTGTAGGAAATACTTACCATTAATGTAGTGGTTGCAAAGGTATTAATTGATTGCCCGAGTCCCGTGGTCAGAGTTATGGTCCGTTTCTGATAAATATGAATGTAGTTCCGGTAGATTAGTAGATTTGGTGGGGGCCGCTCATTAAAAATAAATACATTTAAAAAACTAGCGTCATTTGTATTGTTGACCTATTTCTACCATATAGAGCAGGTTTCGTTCAATTTCGACCCCTCTGTCACATGGTACTATTTTTTGTGTCATATATTTTGTGCGTGAGTAGGCTGCCGCAGTACCGTGTGACAGAGGGGTCGAAATTGAACGAAACCTGCTCTATATGGTAGAAATAGGTCAACAATACAAATTACGTTAGTTTTTTTAATTTATTTATTTTTAATGAGTGGCCCCCACCAAATCTACTAATCTACCGGAACTACTTAATATTTATCAGAAACGGTCCATAACTCTGACCACGGGACTCGGGCAATCAATTAATACCTTTGCAACCACTACATTAATGGTAAGTATTTCCTACAGAAAATACTCAAAAAATCTGAACTAACCCTTTAAGGTACAATGAATCAAGCAACTTAAAAACTCTCTGGGGTGCTCATAAAAGCCAGAGTAGACGTTAAAATGACCCCAAACATGTTTGAAAGTGAAATATCCCTTTAACAATTCTTAATGTAGTTTTGTCAGTCTGGGTCCCAGGAAGACGCACTTAATTTTTGGGTGTCAAGCTGAAAACATCTGGGAACCACTGCTGTAAGGTATATACAGTGTATACAATAGTAGCCAGCAGGCTATACACCGTACAACAGCAATAGCAGAGTCAATGTGACTCCACAGCCCACACCAAAACTGAAAAAACTTTGTCAGTATGTCAAATGTTTAAATTTTTTACCCATGCCTCATGGTGGCTTGTTAGGCACACACCTGCATATTATGTTATAATACATTATGTAAATATCTGCTATCAAATAATTACATCCACTTCATTACACCTATAAACCTCTGATGTGACAATTAAGAAGATTCTGTAAAAGTGACCTGTGTCATTGTTATTGTCATTAGGAGGGTTGGCGTTAGGGTTGGGGGTGTATTTATGGGTTGGATGATAAGCAGAGAACGGTTGTGTCCGCACACACTATAATGCTGTCCAGGGCTTTGTTAATCAAAGCCAGGCCACAGGGCCAAGCATTATTAATAAAGCACATGACAGCATTGTAGTGTGTGTGGACATGACCTTTCTTTACTTTGATTTCTTGTTCTCCAGCACCGGTTTTATCCATCATTGCAGGGATGTTGCACAGTGGTAAGCACTCAAGTAATTGTACTGTCCTTGGCTACTGTGCATATCATTGCTGTCAGGCAGAAACCTCGTATCTCCATATTAAAACTTTGTTTTCCTCCAGAAATTAATGCCCTACGTCATCACACAAAGAGTGTCGCACACTAAGTCAATCTACAAGCTCAGAACACATCACAGCGCTTGTAGATCGGTTACTTTAAAATGTTTTTTTTTTTAAATAGTGAAAGGTTTTGGACATAAAAGGTTTCCACCAGACGGCAACAATAGCTCTTTGCCTGTTGGATTGATGAGCCTCTGTACTGCAGTATGAAGCTAACCAGACACATTAAGAAGAACATATTGAACTCTGCTGGAATAATAAGAGAGTGCACGAGGCCTGAGGCCAAGTCTAATGACTGATTCATCCTCAATTCACTACAACAGTGGTTGTTAGATAGCATACTATAGCACAGTGGTTCTCAACTTTTTCGTGCCAAGGACCCCCAAATTTATATATATTTGGCCACGGACCCCCATCTGAAAATGTTTTGTGGCAGGGATCCTCTGAATAGAAGATTTGCTCTTGGTATTTTAGTTTTTTTTTGTTACCGAGTGTAGAGCACTTTGATTCAACACTGTTGTTTTAAATGTGCTCTATGTATAAAGTGCAGTGGTAAAGTAACTAAGTACATTTACTCAAGTACTGTACTTAAGTAAACTTTTGAGGTATTTTTTTTACTTTACTGGAGTATTTCCAATTGTCTGTACTTTTACTTCTACTCCACTATATCTCAGAGGCAAATATTGTACTTTTACTCCACTACAATTATTTGAAAACTTTAGTTACTAGTTAATTTGCAGATATAAATTATTACATTATAAAACATACATTAACCATTTTAGCCCTATTGTATACCTATGCTATTTTAAAATAGCCGATCTACAAGCTCACAACGCGTTGCGACGCGTTGTGAACTTGTAGATCTGTTATTTTCAAACATTTTAGTACTTTTACTTCTGGTACTTTAAGTACATTTTGATACCAATACTTTTGTACTTTTACAAGTAAATTTTGAATTCTGGACTTTTACTTGTAACAGAGTACTTCTACAATGCAGTATTGATACTTTTACTTAAGTAAAACATTTGAGTACTTTTTCTACCACTGATAAAGTGGATTGGATTTATGTAAAAAATAAATCGATATTTTTCAAAAATCTTCAAAAATAGCAGATGTACAAGCTCACTGTGCGGCATGGAGTGACGCTCTGTGAGCTTGTAGATCTGATATTTTTGAATAGCCAATGTGTAAATGGATAAAGTGGTTAAAATGATTTTGATGCTATATTAACTCCTTTAGCTGGAGACCCCCTGGAACCCCCTCAAGGACCCCTGGGGGTGTCCCCGACACCACTTTGAGAACCAATGCTATAGCATACACCAGGATACCGTTTAGAGAATTCAGACCAAATGACCAGAAGTGCGAGGTCCAGAGATAATGTATTATGATGGCAGAGTACAGGTAATGGCAGACAATGTTGATGGAGGTGGTGACGAACGATGATTATAATAGGAAACAATAATAGGACATAATAGGAATAATAGGAATAATAGGAAACAAATAACACAATCAGAACCAAGGAGAATAATCACCAATAAGGTGAATAAAACCAATAACTAAGGAAAGGAAACTCAACCAATAACTAAGGAAAGGAAACTCAACCAATAACTAAGGAAAGGAAACTCAACCAATAACTAAGGAAAGGAAACTCAACCAATAACTAAGGAAAGGAAACTAAACCAATAACTAAGGAAAGGTAACTCAACCAATAACTAAGGAAAGGAAACTAAACCAATAACTAAGGAAAGGTAACTCAACCAATAACTAAGGAAAGGTAACTCAACTAGTAACTAAGGAAAGGTAACTCAACCAATAACTAAGGAAAGGAAACTCAACCAATAACTAAGGGAACAGAACTAACATAAATCCATACTTACTCAAATAAAGCATCGAAGGAACAAAGGAAAACAGAAACAAAGCTTGTAGACCAGCTATTTTCAAATAGCCATGTAGGGTTAAAGTGGTTAAACAATTTTAGCTGGGGACCCCCTGGACTCCCCTCAAGGACCCCTGGGGGTCCCTGAACCCCACTTTGAGAACATCAGTGTCACAACACGCTGACTGGACAGGCTGGCTTGAGTGCAGCACAATAAGCTTAATCTAATAAGGGTAATAATAATAATGATAAGGGTAATAATAATAATAATAATGATAATAATAATAATCCTATTATAAATGTGTGAAACATCTGTCCGTCCATAGTTCACGTATCTCAATAACCGTCCGACCGACTTCAAACTGCCGACAACCCAAGGGGGAGTGCAATGCCGGGCCTCGAGTCTGTCGGATAGGTGATTGTCCAGAGTCGCCGATCCGACCGAAACGTCCATTTGGGAATGCCCATATACATGTATGGGCATGTGCCGATGACATCAGGGATCTCCATATATGGGCATAAAAGGGACACAGACAGCTAGACAGACAGACAGATACAGAGATCTCCATATATGGGCATAAAAGGGACACAACGGGTACTCTGACAACAGGTACAACCGGTAATGCATAACCGGGTAGCGTATGCATTTCCATCTTGCATTGTTCCCAACTTGCAGCGTTCCCAAGAAGGCTGATGCCAATCGGGCAATGGTCTCGTAATAATACCTCAGACTTATGGTGCTTCTACTCAAAATCACTTTACATGGGGACTTTGCTTCCTCTTGTTTTTGATTCTAATGCAAAACAAACAAATCAATGTAGATTTAAAGTGACATCCTGTGTACTGTTGTGGAATCCTAACACAGCCCCAACACAGCCCCATTTATACCTCTCCCTCCGCTATGTTGCTCCGAGATGAGGTCCTACGTGGCCTGGTTTTAGCTAAACTTTTTCGCACATTTTCCACATGTTTCTTACCCCTTTCTGCACATCGTATCCAAAAAGTAAAGGTTTTCTGAAATGCTCTCAGATGTTTTAACTTCTGGCGTGCAATAAAATATATCCAACGAGTTGAAAAAAGCGTTTAAATAGCTTCTCTCCTAAATGTTTTTAAGACATACCGGAAGTTGCGCCCGTAGAGATAACATTACTGATTCCCCTACTGGTCAAAGGTTGAATTGCATCTTCTAATGCATAATATCATGGAACCGGCTGAGGAGAGAAGCTTTTTTCAACTCGTTGGACATATTTTATTGCGCGCTAGAAGTTAAAACTTTTCAGATGACTAAAACTAAATGCAATTTTATTCAAAAGACTATGTGAAAACTACTAAACTAAATCAAAACACTGTACTGGAGTCCAATTTTGAGGTATTTTTACTTCCAATATCCTCAGTTCCAATATCCTCACGGCCCACAGGTTGAGAACCACTGATTTAGACATAGGCTACCATGTTGTTCAGACAGATGCCAGGAAGTTTCTTAGAAGCGCTACGTGGTTCTCATCTGCACTCTATTTACTTGTCCATTTACCCTGACGGGTCCATGTAGCCTTGCTTATTACTGGCTCAATGCCATTACTCTGATTTCATTCTCAAAGTCGCTCTGCATAAGAGCGTCTGATGAATGCACTTCTTCCGCCACCACCGACTATAATGACATCTAGAACAATGTTCCTATAACCTTGAACCAAATATGCTCTCAAAACCAGACTGAATTACAGGGATGCTTAGTGGAGAGAGAGAGAGCGAGGGGAATATGATTAATAACAAACAATTGAACCTTCACTGTAGCTCCAGGGTTAATATATGAAATATGACTGACTGGCTGACTGACTGACGGAGAGAGGGCTAAGAGCATCATAATGGGGGCTGAAATGAATGAATCAATGAATGAATTGATGTAAAGATTAGGCTTATAGCTAAGCCTGAACTGATAATTAACAATTCAATGTATTTATTATGTTTTTGCTGGCAGACGTAAACCTCATATCTCCATATTTCAAACTTTTGTGTCGCAATTATTTTTTGAAAGGTTTGTGGAGTGAAAGTGAAAGTTTTATAAAATATTGACCCAATGAAAAGTATTAACAAGAGCTTGTGTCTAAATAATAACTATATTGGACCCATTGGAACACACTGTTCAGTTCAGTTTTGGACAAAGAAGGTTATAATAATTGCGTCTGCATTTAACCCATCCTCAGTAACAGGAGTGGTGGGCGCTATGCGTAACAGGGGCAGCTCCCCGGGGAGCAGTTATAGGGGTTAAGCATCTTCGACACATTGCTGAAGCCTGGAATTGAACCTGGTATACCTTTGGTTTCCCAGGCGGGCTCTCTAACCGTTCAGCTATGGCTCCCTCAGCCTCACCTCAGCTAATAATCTGAACAGCCATCAGCCGAATGAAGCTCAAACTGAATTTCCCCTTTGGATTAATTATTTTCATAGTTAACCTTGGGATGGTAATGAATGATTTAAGTCCTATGCTTTGCTGTGTTCAGAAATAGCTTGCAATAATACATTGTGAGCTTGTAGATCGTTTACAGTTTTCTGACCTATAATGACAAGCCCAATATTGAACGGGTTGAAAGAGGTTAATAAAAAATGTCTGAACCTTCTGTATGGCTACACAGAGCTTACACGGTATGTTGTTGCTGTCAGGCAGAAACCTTGTATTTCCATAAATCAACTTTTAATGTTTTTGTCGTAAAAGAGTGTAACACAATGCGACGTTGTGACCTTGTAGATCTGCTATTTTTGTTAAGTGTGTGTCTGTGGGTTTTTATAAATATTGAACCAAAGAAAAGCATTAACAAGAGCTTGAGACTAAATTAAACTATATTGGTATTGGTATATTGGGAAAATGCCTTTTCTTTTAATGCAATGGTTTTGGACATAGAAGGTTTCCACCGGCGACGGCGACGATATCGATATCGTCACCTGACGGCGACGATATCTCCGTCGGGTGGAAACCTCATATATCCAAAAACTAGGCAATGTTCCTATAACCTTGAACCAAATATGCTCTCAAAACCAGACTGAATTACAGGGATGCTTAGTGGAGAGCGAGAGAGCGAGGGGAATATGATTAATAACAAACAATTGAACCTTCACTGTAGCTCCAGGGTTAATGAAATATGACTGACTGCTGACTGTGAGGTTCAATTCATAAAGGTCTCACAGGCAATTTTATTACCTGTGTAGGCCCTATAAAGAGAAGAATGCATTCGCCATCTGTTTTGAATAAGGGGTGTCATGTTTTGCAATTAATTAAGTTTACCTTGACTAGAGGTAAAACCATTTCTTAATTCCATTTAAGGATGTGTTTTCACTATAATTTATAATTATAAGTTATAGGCCATGACGGAGGCGCGCCGACTCAGCAGACCTTGAGGCTGAGGAGACGCGCCCGAGCGCCTCCAGGCGCGAGTGCCCGCGTCGACCAGCCGATAGGCTGCTAGTCGAGTCAGCGCCGTCCGAGTTATGTACCGATAGGGACAGAATCGTAAATATTATTGGTGCGGACTGCGTTTGCTCCACTGACTGCGTTTATCCCAACTACCACTCAAAGTGGCTCCTGGCCAACTGCCTGGATGAGGCAGACTTATTTTTTAAAGCTTTGTGCTTTCTATTAGACTGTGCAGGGCAGAGGCGTCTAATCTCTGAGTCAGGGTAACCGCATACCCTCGGGTTAAAACTATTTCCTAATTCCATTTAAGGATGTGTTTACACTATATTTTAGGACTATGGGGTAGATACTGAAGGGATACAGTTTTGGAAACAAGTTAGCATATCCACAGTTCTGATGTTCACACCTCCAATTTGGAAGACAATTAGCTCCCTGTTGATGGTCCAAATGTTGATGGCTCTTGGTATCAATGTGCCTTCATTGATATAGTCCATGGGCCAGACGAGATGTCGGTACACCGAAAGGTGGCAAAGGTTACTTATCATTTTTGAGAAGCTCTATGTCTGTAGATAACATTTTCGTATGATAACCCTTCCTGGGTCACAGCTAAATTGGTGTTATCAGGTGCTGAAGTTACCCTCCCCCATTGAAAAAAGCCATTTTAGATGCAGGTGCATATCTTGGTATTGGCACCTGTTGAGTACATATTTCAATATCTTTCACTATAGTGTTTGGTATCATTTTTAAGGGGACACTTTAAGCTTTCATTCAAGCCCTTTTGTGTATATGTGGGACAAGTACAGTGGATACTGGAGCTCTTCAAACTTCGAATAAAACATTTTTAACACAATATTTGCCGAAATCATATTTTTTCTTTTAGTCCTGTGCCATTGAGAAACATCAGTGGCACAAAACACAAAATCTGGAATGCTGACATGACCCTAAGGATTCAGGAAATGTATAATTTACCCATATTATTTCATTTTGAGGGACAGATTTTCAGCCTTATATTAAACAAGCAGTTTTAACGCGAAACTAATCAGACCATAGTCAGTTACAACACAGACTTGTTTTAAGTATTTGTTCAATAGTAGCATTTTATAATAAAGCCGTTCATGAGTCACAGTAGTAGTCAAATCAACATGAAAGTATATGCATGAAATGATGTGTCCTTTTATCTACATAATGCTGTATATACAGCAGTAACAACAGTGTAGTAACATCAATATAGATATACATTGTGCAACATTGGGTTGATCGCACTATATAAGAGACTTCAGTCCTTTGTGCCGACCCACTTTATTTTTTGTTCAGTTCTCTCCTTGTATGGCTTATTCTTTATTTCCTTTTTTCTCTTTTTGTCTCTTTTTTCCCAATGTCCTTGTTCATGGTCTAGCTGCCGGGTAGAAGTTTTTTTTCCAAACCTAGGGCCATGTTACACATTAAAACTGGTCATCAATTTCTCCATCTGACTCCCCAAGTTCAAATTCTGTTCCAGTGAACAGAATCCAGTGAATGGCCAGCTTGCCATCGTTGTCGGTCCATCCATGGAGAATAGGGCTTGGCACAACAGGAGATGCCTGTTGATGGTCCATTGTGGAACCTTGGGCCGTCAACCTTTACTTTATAGAGTGTGGAGCACAGTAGCTGTGCTCTAGTAAGAAGGAAGGCCTTGACAGCCACAGCGTTGATATACTGAATGTTATAGATAAGAACTTCAGAATTCTCCAGGCGCTCAACCGAACGCTTGTTTGCATGCAGACCTAGATGTGGAGCGAATTGCCTTCGTGATATATCAGGTCGTATTGTTTTAATATCATTAATTTGCTGTTCTTTTATCCACATAGTATAAAGGGAGTCTCCCTTGTTTGTCAATAAAGATGCCTTGCGCATGTGAACGGTAATTTCTGTGTATGTCGTCTATAAACTGGACTTTAGGGTTCATTGAACCAAGAGTGACAGGTCTGCCACGGCACATCACTGTAGACAGCAGTTCCAGATTGCTGCCTGGTAGTGGTTGAGTTGGAAAGAATGGAAATGGCAGTCTCTCTGCCTTCTGGATGTCTTATTTGGACATGGTTTAAATCATGTTGGGCCTCATTCGAGCATCTAGAGAGGGAGAGTGGATGCTTCACCTGGCAAGCATTCGAGCAATGATTCCTTGGTGCTTTGCATATGACCAAATTAATTATGCACGGTACCTTCCCTACTATTACGCCCAAATGTCTCAACTGCCCATCACACACCCAGATGTGTATACAGAATTCATGGAAGGGGGTTTCTCAGTTCAAATGGGCTCCACCAATCCCTTTCCCCGAATCCCTGTTGACCAAGCCATAGAAGAAACGGTGAACAAAGACACCCAGACAGCTGGAGGGACAAAGGGATTCAGCTAAGCCAGGAGCTGTGATAACCTTACAGCCGAGTACAGAACCTTGTTCCTCAGACATCTGAGAGACTTGATAGGTCAAGGCAGTTACAAGCTGTCCCATCCAGATCTACAGGGTCCAAGGATCAAAAGAAATTATGAGGATGTCAAGGCTTTCATTGACCATATGGAGAATAACTGGTTCAATCCTGTGGCTCCAAATGGCATTGATCTGGTTGGCCTCTCCACTGGCTCCATTGCACCACCTGATGTGACCAGGGATCTCTTGAGAGTTCCTGAGATAGGCGAAGAGGCCAAGGACAAGTGTGAGGAAATAGCAGATTTGCACTCCACGCATGAGGAAGCTGATACTCATTTGCTTCGCCATGCCTTGCATGCATCTAATGCAGGCTCACAGGCAGTAGTAATTACAGCTGAAGATACTGATGTCATGGTGCTCTGTCTTGGCTTCCAGAAAGATATTGCCTGTCCCATCTATCAAAAATGTGGGACACAGAACCGCACACGTTTTCTGGACATCACAAAACTGGTAGGCTCAATCGGACGTAGTGTATGTGACGGCCTAATTGGCTTACCCACCTTCACAGGATGTGACACAGTGAGTGCATTCGCCGGTCGAGGGAAGCTGAATGCTCTGAAGATGAGGACCCTTTCTGGCAAGATACTTTCAGTCAACTGGGGAAGTCATGGAATGTATCTGATGATCTCTTCCAGAAAATTGAGAAGTTTACCTGTTGCATGTACATCGCCAATAGCAGCACAGGTGATGTAAATAAGATGTAAGTAAGCTGCGCCACAAACTGTTCTGCACCAAAAGGGGGGAAATCGAATCCAGCCAGCTGCCACCATGTAGAGATTGTCTCTATATGCATTATTGAACGGGCAAACTACCAGGCAGCAATCTGGAACTGCTGTCTACAGGCATCTCCTGTTGTGCCAAGCCCTATTCTTCATGGATGTACGTACCGACAGCGATGGCAAGCTGGCCATTCACTGGATGCGTTCCCCACCTAAACCAGATGTGGTCTTGGAGCTGTTGTCCTGCAAGTGTGTGCAAACTGCCAGATTGCACGTGCCTGTAATGGACTGACCTGCACCGACATGTGCAGGTTGCAGACCTGCAGCAACCAATACAGGCAGATGATCCACAACCAGAATTTGAACTTGGGGAGTCAGATGGAGAAATTGATGACCAGTTTTAATGTGTAACATGGCCCTAGGCTTGGAAAAAAAACTTGTACCCGGCATAGGGGTGTGCCGATACACTAATTTCACGAAACGATACGATACGATATTTGGCTCACAACTTCGATACGATTTCGATACGATACGATACGCACTTTTTTTATTATGAAAATATATGGAGGAGAAAAAAAGAAAATGCAAACAAATAATTCTGTTTTTGCATTATTCAGACATGCAAACTTGTAGCTTTTCAGCTACAATAGCCGTTTTGAATCCAAATAGTATGACACCTGACCCGAAAAAAAAACATGTTGTCACTCTTTTCACTTCGGGGCCGTTTGCATGTCTGATTATTATGATTGTAAAAAAAAAAAAAAAAAAAAAAAAATTTTTTTTTTTTCAAAAACGATATTTTTTCCCCCAAAACGATACATATCGTCGCGAAAACGTATCGCGATATATCGCGGGACGATATATCGGCACACCCCTAACCCGGCAGATAGACCATGAACAAGGACATTGGGAAAAAAGAGACAAAAAGAGAAAAAAGGAAATAAAGAATACGCCATACAAGGAAAAAACTGAGCAAAAATAAAGTGGGTCGGCACAAAGGACTGAAGTCTCTTGTATAGTGTGATCAACCCAATGTTGCACAATGTATATCTATATACTGTTGATGTTACTACACTGTTACTGCTGATATACAGTATATGTAGATAAAAGGAAACATAATTTCATGCACATACTTTCATGTTGATTTGACTACTACTGTGACTCATGAACTGCTTTATTATAAAATGCTACTATTGAACAAATGCTTAAAACAAGTCTGTGTTGTAACTGACTATGGTCTGATTAGTTTCGCGTTAAAACTGCTTGTTTAATATAAGGCTGAAAATCTGTCCCTCAGAATGAAATAATATGGGTAAATTATACATTTCCCGAATCCTTAGGGTCATGTCAGCATTCCAGATTTTGTGTTTTGTGCCACTGATGTTTTTTGATGGCACAGGACTAAAAGAAAAAATATGATTTCGGCAAATATTGTGTTAAAAATGTTTTATTCGAAGTTTGAAGAGCTCCAGTATCCACTGTACTTGTCCCACATATACACAAAAGGGCTTGAATGAAAGCTTAAAGTGTCCCCTTAAAAATGATACCAAACACTATAGTGAAAGATATTGAAATATATACTCAACAGGTGCCAATACCAAGATATGCACCTGCATCTAAAATGGCTTTTTTCAATGGGGGAGGGTAACTTCAGCACCTGATAACACCAATTTAGCTGTGACTCAGGAAGGGTTATCATACCAAAATGTTATCTACAGACATAGAGCTTCTCAAAAATGATAAGTAACCTTTGCCACCTTTCGGTGTACCGACATCTCGTCTGGCCCATGGACTAATATTCTCATTAGCTCAACAATGAGATCTCCCCCTCAGCTCTGTGGTTGATGTAGGTGATCAACTCTATTGTTTAGTTTAGTAAGAATATGTGGATAGTTTCAGTTATTTTGGGCAGTTTAGAAGTTTAGGCCTCCTGGATATTTTGTGCTAAGTCTTGTAATCCATTCTTTTTCATGGAATCTTCTCTGCCCAATTGTCCAGCGGTCATTATATTCTAGGCCGCATACTTTTATGGCATCAATCCCATGTGTCATAAAGTGTTGAACAATTAATAAATGGGTATCTTTTTCATTATTAATGGTGTACCTGTGTTGGCTTATTCTAATTGCTATGGAGTTGCTTGTCTCTCCAACATACTGTAATCCACACACTTGGCAAGTAATCAGATAAACACAATTTCTGGTGTTGTATGTGATGTTCTGTCTTAGGCTAATAATGTTTTTGTTTGTCCTGTTTTTAACCGTTTGTTTAGGGCTAAAGTAGTTAGGCCTTGCCCGCGCTACTTGGTTCCATGGCTTCAATTTGCTGTGGATCAAGTAGTCTTTCAGATTTTTGTTTTTCCTATAGGCCGAAATTATCTTAAAGTTCTGTAGGAGGTTTCCTCCCCTGTTTTCAAAATTTCTTTTGATGGCTCTGGTATATTGGGAAAATGCCTTTTCTTTTAATGCAATGGTTTTGGACATAGAAGGTTTCCACCGGAAATATGACTGACTGGCTGACTGACTGACGGAAAGAGCTTGTGACTAAATTAAACTATATTGGTATTGGTATATTGGGAAAAGGCCTTTTCTTTTAATGCAATGGTTTTGGACATAGAAGGTTTCCACCGGCGACGATATCGATATCGTCACCTGACGGCGACGATATCTCTGTTGGGTGGAAACCTCATATGTCCAAAAACTGTTACTATTCGGGATTCAAATTCAAAAACAGCAAAAGTAGCAGATCGAAACGCGTCGCTTCGCGCCACGTTTCGAGCTTGCGGATCTTGGATACTTTTGTGTGACGCTGTAGAATGATCAAGTAGGGCGTCCATTTACGTGAAAAAAAACACAAAACGGATGGAGATAAGAGATTTCTGCCCGACAGCGACGACATTATGACTCATCGGGAGCATCACCTGATGGGGGATGAAATGGATGGTATGGTTATAGGACTAATGAATATTTGATGTGCGTTGTATCGAATGAAAGACGGTAAAGATGACCTGACCGTGGATCAGCGGGTAAAACGTGACATCACGCTTTTATGTTTATTCTCCACACGGCCTTCATTTGAATTCTGTAATTCTGTGTGTGTGCGTGTGCGTGTGCGTGTGCGTGTGTGTGTGTGTGTTGAGTGAGAGAGGTGAATGCAGACTGAATATGTATGTGTGGTGCGTTTACACATTGTGGATTAGCACTGCTGTGTATACAATGTTGCTGTCTTTTTTGAGTGGAATATTGATTCTATGTTATATCCATTGCGTGGTGGGGGGAGGTGGTGGGTCACCTTTTACCTGCACTATTACAGTCCCTGGGTGGTGGGGGTCTTCTTAAAAATATCTCACTTTGTATTTGCAGATGACACAAATTTTCATTGCTCTGGATATGAGTTGAAAGAGTTGGCTGGAAGCATTGTACATGAAATGACAATACTAAAAAAAGTGGTTTGATGAAAACAATTTAAATCTGGTAAAAACCAAAGTTTATGATTGTTGGTAATCGGGAAAAGGCCGAAGGTGGTATTATCTATAGATGGAGTGGCTATTGAAAGTATCAGAATATAGATTTTTGGGTGTAATAATGGATGACAAACTAACATGGAAATCCCACATAGCACATGTTAAAAAAAAAAGATTTCCATGAGCAATTTGTTTTAAATAAAGTGAGACATCATCATATCACACCATATCTTAGTTATTGTGCTGAAGTATGGGGGAATACGTATGTGACTACCATAAAACCATCATTTGCTTTTAAGCATCAGTTAGCACGGACCACTCAAAAGCAGATGTGTCCTTCAGTTATAGGAATCAGAATGTGGAATTCTCTCCACAACGATTAAAAGGTTTGTAAAATATTTATCAATTTTTTAAAAATACATTACAAAAACATGTAGGCCTTTCGGTCTAGCGGAGACAATAAAACAATTAGACAATATGAAAACGATGAATAGGATAGGATTTGACTTTTGATTTATACTTTCTACTTTTTCAATTGTTGCTCAATTTTGTTTTGTTTTATTTTTGTTTAAATTTGCATATTGGTTGAATGCGCTGATCATCAAGTATACTTTTTTTTATTGAATTGGGCAGGTAGTAATAAGGATGTATTCTTCTTCCTACTCCTTTTCGCTCATCGGTGTGTTAGATTAAACTAATTGAATGAATTAGTATCCTCTGATAGGAATTGTATTGTACTGTGATACACCACCATGTGCGAAACAAAATAAAATGAAATGAAACCTTTTAGCTCTGTGACACACACACACCAGCGATTCCCAGCAACCTGTGGGCCACTGTAGGCCGTGACTGTATTGCAAGTTAGTTCCATTGATCCGAGCTGGGAGACAATCGATTGATCTTCCCTAGGGTGCTGGGATGAAACGCCACTGTTGCAGTTTAATCCATTACGACCTGAGGCCGATTCTACAAAATGCTGCAAAATGCTACAAAAAAACGTATGTAGCTATATCAGAAGTGCTCAAACGTTTTCATGTCAAGGAACCCCCAAAATTATATGTATTTGATCCCCCCCCCGTATCTCCAGGGACCCCCAGAAGCAAAGATTTGAGTTTTTAAAAAAAACTCTTTTTATAAAATAACAGATCTACAAGCGTGGCGCAAAGTGACACGCTATGAGCTTGTATATCTGCTATTTTTGAATAGCCAAAGTATAGAATAATGCCTTTTAGCCGACATCTAAAATGACACAGGTGCTTATACTTTTAATAGGTTAAAAGAACAGAGAATAAAAGAGAAAAGCATAGAAACCCAGAAAGATAGCAGCCTAAAGTCAGTCATACAAATTAAAAGAAGTCCTACATAGATCTAAATGGAAAGAAGTGCATTCAGTATAACAATATACTTTTGTTCAACAGTGTGACAGTTGCTAGGTAAAAACAACTCTGACCGAGTCTCTTGTTGTGGTTCTGATATTAATCTTCATCATCCGTTGGTCGGTCTGTCTGTCTGTCTGTCTGTCTGTGTGTGTGTCTGTTTCCCTCTTCCTCGTTTCTTTGATGTCATACCCTGGCACTACCGCATGCATGGCCTCAGCAGGGAACTCTCGCTACATGCTACTGCTAACAAGGATACGCGTGGAGTTGAACCCATACGGACACTGAATTTAGAACAAAACCAAGCCAAAGCAATTATTGATTCGCACAATGCAACGTTGCCCAGCTAGCTTTGTTTTTGAAAGCTAAGGTGTACAATTTTAGCATAAAATAAATACATACATACATCAATTACTGCTTTCATCTCTGAATCCTATAGGCAACATAAATCCATGGATACTTTAATGACATCGTTCTGAAAAATATATACTAAGTCCATCACCAGTGAGATGAGAACCATGGGGGGGGGGGGGGGGGGGTTACACTTTTAAAACTGTAATATTAGAATATAAATTGGTATAGAACCACTTCCCCCGCCTGTGCTTCCTCGGTTCAGATAGAAAGAAATCATGCTGCTGTTAGGATCTCTCCAACACCAATCTTAATGAGCTGCAGTGGTGCAAAGTAACTAAGCACATTTACTCAAGTACTGTACGTTAAGTACAATGTCATGGCGCTTTTACTTTACTTGACTATTTCCATTTCTTCACACTTTAATACTTCTACTCCACTACATCTCAGAGGCACATGTACTTTTTACTGCACTACATGTATTTGACAGCCTTAGTTGATAGTTACTTTGCGGATTTGGATCATTAATAATGAATCAAAATGATTCATCCAAAATCTTTCCGAACATAACCGATCTACAAGACCACAACAGGTGGCATTGCAATGTGTTGTGAGCTTGTAGATTGTCTCTTTTAGTCGAAGCATAACATAGAACTTCATTGGTTCATGCAGAACACGTGTCCATCGTGTCCAATTGCCCACACATTCGATCATGGCTGTAGCCTTCGGACCGTCTACTTTTAATTAGGCCAATAACATGATGTACATGATTCTGGAATGGGACATCCTGCATAATGAGCCCTTTTACTTTTGGTACTTTAATCTGAAGTCAGATATTTAATACAGAACTTTTTTTTTTACTATATTATTTCTATGTTGTATTATATTTATGTATTATTTTACTCAAGTAAAAAAACAAAACACTGATGAGCTATCAGAAGTGCACAGGACTGGCAGGTACAGCAGAACACAGTCAAATACCAACCGTTGCTGTCGGGCAGAAATCTCCATATTTCTTATATAACTTTTTTTCCCTGTAAATTAAAGGCAGGGTAAGTGATTGTTTTGTTGTTGTTAAAGTAAGTGTTAAATAGCTCTGTATTCTGCTAGTACTCATTGCTAGAGAGTGTTTGTTCAGTAACAGGAGTCTCCATTTCCCTACAGCTCAGGTCAGGATACCAATTTTATCCAATCAATCAGGAGAGAAAACTCACACAGGATACAGATTAAACAAGTGAAATTGGAAGTGATGACACAAAGAAATAAACAGACAAAATTGGAACTGGAACACCATAAAATTGAAGCCGATAAATGGAAACTCTCTCCTGATTGGCTGACATTGGCAACCCACCTGAAAACGTATTCTCTGTATATTCAAGAGCTGGAGAGACGGGGAGGCCCCTGTTACTGAACATACACTCTATAACAATGATTATCAGACTACTGTATAGTGCTTTAACCCGTTGTCACACACAAGTAGTAAAAACAGCCGATGTACAAGCTCACAGGTCTCCCCCCCCCCCTCTATTTTCTTAAAAGTAATTGTTTTGGACAAGGTTTCGACCCGATAGTGACGCAATAAAGTGTGAGATGAGTATGCTCTGCACTGACCCTCATTGAGACAGACAGGCAGGCAGGCAGGTATAGGGCTGGTGTTGATAACGACCATCTCCAGCCTTCAGTCACGATCTGCCAGTTATTTCTGGAGAGACGGGATGGGCTGGAGAGGCTGGAAGCTTCATTTAATGTATTGTCCTGACCCGGGTCTGCTAGCAGCTGAGTATATAGACTTCAACAGCATGCCTTGGGGCATGTGCTGTGTCTTTTTATGTTTTATTGTACTTATTATTTAGTTAGCACATGTGCAGGGGAATGCGTGTGCGTATGTGTGGCGTCACCATCACAGAGGGGGGTAGGTGTGTTGACCCCCCTCATTCCCCTCCAGTTCGTCATTGGTATACCGGCATTATGAATAAAAGAGTATTCCTATACTCCAGTGATTCTCAACCTTTTTCATCTCCTGTCTTCCCCCGCCAGTCACGAGAAAAGCCAGTGGGGGCAGAGGCGTCGGTATGGCTGCTATGGTCGGAGGCAGAGAACTGGGACATGTGGTGCATCACTGCCTAGCCAGCCGCAATGCCAATGAGGATGCAGCCATTGCTGTTTCCCCCTCTTGGGGCCCACCGCCTCGGGCGGCTGCAGGCCAAGCCGAAGGACCATATCGTCTCTGTCGGGTGGAAACCGCATAGGGCCAAAACGGTTACTTTACGGGATTCAAATTCAAAAACAGCAAAAGTAGCAGTTCTACAAGCTCAAAACGTGTCGCTTCGCGTCGCGTTTAGAGCTTGTGGATCTGCTACTTTTGATGCTTTTGTGTGACGCTGTAGTATGATCAAGTAGGGCATTACTTCACTTAAGAAATATGGAGATAAGAGGTTTCTGCCCGACAGCAACAATATCTGGTGGAATGCTAGCTGACTAACTCCAAGTACTCTGCCAGGGTCCGTTGGCCAAATGCAAACCAAACTGGGGATCCTTGAAATTAAAAGGTTTGAGAACCACTGCCTTTTATGAAACAATGCTGGATGCTCACAACGCACTGTCATTGTACATCCACAATGATGCCAACTGTAAGCATGGAGCGAGAGCACAGCAGACTGGCCTCCTCCGAACACCGATAGAGAAAATGGTTGGGGTGGAGGGGTGGGGAGGGGGGTAGGGTGACAGGTGACAGGTCAGGTGACCGGGACTAAGTATAAATTAGCCGTGCGGCGCCAGACAGAGACTCCCAGGTTCCATTACGCAGAGAGCAGTGGAAGTCAAATGGAAGGAAGGGCCCCTGTGTGTGTCGAGAGACGCAAAAGTAATTGTGCTGTTAGACTGGATTCTCTCTCCAGATTAGATTTTGAATTTGATGCGCCCGAGCCCGGTGTTGTCATCCCCCAACAGGGAGCCTTGAAAGTAGATTTGCTGTGAGCACATGCAGCCTTGAACAGAATGACTAGAAGGTGGATTCTATGTAAGCTCCATCGTTTGCTAAGGCCCCATGGACATGCATAGTATAGGTGCTATCCATTTATTAGATAAATAATATCAACATTGACAAATAAGTTGATTAAATCATTTCCTAATTTCACACAGCTTTGGAGCGTGAAATTAGTGTGATATGAATTTAGCTGGTTAATTTAATGAATACCAAGGCCAAATAGAATACTCGATTCGGATTGGCCGGAGGGTGTGCATTATTTTCAGATAACCGCACACCTGTGTCCACATTCTAAGTTAGTATGCATAATACTGCTGTACTGTATAAATGGTTAATTGGTTACGAGCACTTAAACCATATACTATAAAATATTGACCGGGGTCCCCAGGCTCTGTACTAGGTCTAGTAATTCCCTCTAGTACAGACCGCAACTACCTGTGGTGTTTTGGGCTCGTTTTCAAAGTGTAGTTGCTTATTTCAAATTGTTTTGATTATTGTTTAAACCAGTGGTTCTCAAACATGGGGCAGGACGAGCAAGGGGAGGACGGAGAAAGATCAATAAAAAAAACTATATATATACATATTTACACATAGTATATCTATCCGGTGTGGTAACCTGAGTTTAGACATGAGGTGCATAGCAGCAGATATTGTACAATGTACATGATTATATGGATGTTAGTTAAGGTGCAATTCCATGTAGTCATATTTACTTTCATTGTCAAGCTAATGAAAAACAGATTTGGACAGGTCGAGGTCGTTACGGCTCTTCCTACTTGCAGGAGTAGTAAGGTAACATTTATTCCAAGGTTGATGAAGATACAGTAGTACCAACACAACATTTCTATTTAAATTGCACCAAAATATATATATTTTTTGTACTTTTATTTTAATCGTTGGTACAAACCCTGAAGAAGACTTGTGTCGAAAAGGTTGGCATCTTTCTAAATAGCATTGCATCGTGGCTACAAGCTATGTGACTTCCTTGTATATCTCCCGTGTTCAGCACCTCCTCACTGCTGGTGGGCGCTCCTGGTCCATTGTTTGCCTTTGAATGGTTGGTAAGTGGCCATGGGGATCTACTTCAAGCAAAATGTTCTAAAAACATTTTACCAGGTTGCTTGCAAACAATTTACTTGCATCAACTAGTAAACACTTTCTAAACACTTTTAGGCGACCTTTTCATCATTGGCTGACAGCCAATGATGAAAGGGTCGCCTAAAAGCCAATGGCTGTCCTTTAAGCCAATGGGAAGACTGGCTATCCTTTAAGCCAATAGGGAGACAGGCCGTCCTCCCATTCTATGGGATCATAACCTTACGCCCTCCCCTGTCTCTCTTCTCCCTCTCTCATTCACTCAGCTGGGGCTGACGAGCGTGTATCGGTGCCCGGCTGTCAGCGCTGCTTAATGTCGCTTGTTAATTCATTTGCTCCAGGTGTGTAAGCTCAGAAGCTCATTTAAGTGGGCATTGGGCAACCGTCTAACCTCTGCGACCGTTTTGGTTGACAAAGATAGCAGTAGTTGAGCCCTGGCCCTGTTTGGTTGCTACTGAGTATGCTAATGAGTGTTAAGTGCTAACAACAAATTAGTTAGGGAATTTTAGCAATATGTGTGGACCATCTGTGAAAAAATTTACTACCAATAGCTTTCTTCACAAATGTGTTCTTATAGGTGTCTAGAATCACCTCTCAATTAATGCAAACCCAAATCCTTGTGGAAAATCCTGGAGAGCCAATCAAAGTTAAGGAGCCCAGAGGGCTTGGGTGAAAAATATTTAAAAAAATAAAAGTCTAAAATGAACTTGTGAGGTGTCTAACTAGGGGTTTTCAGGGGTGCTGAATCCATTCCAACCATTATTTTTGAGTAAAAATGTCTCCCTGGCCATCTAATATTGGTATATTGGTTATTGTTAGTGTATAATCAGTGTATAATCAATGGTAGGGGATTGGGGTGTTGTTGAATTGATTCTATTCTGAAAAATAAAATAAGAAAATATTGCTAAACACTTGATAAGAGTGTACACCTACTGTGCACATGCTCAGTGGGATACACTGTCTGCATGTGGGGAAGGAGCGGGAGTTTTGCATCCTGGCAAATATGTCTGGACGATTTTAAGGTACGGTAGTTTATCTACTTTTTGGCATTTATTTTCCTCTGCTGGCAAAACATTTGATTACTGTGAATTTAGATGTCAATTTTCTCTAGCCTATTGCTTACAACCATTAGTTAAACAATCATGACACTTGTCTTTTAGTAGACAACATGGAAGAGGATTCTGTAGCTTGTGTCTTAAGGTGCTTCATCTGTGGTGGTCCTGAGACTGAGATTCAAAAGTCACCCAAAAAGGCTATGCACATTTTTTGTCTTATTCTGAGAGTGTGGATGATGCAGCATTAATCAGAAGACTTCATGGGACTAGAAAAACTGAGATGACCCCAAACTAAGATACCATTTGGAATGCAAAACCGAGCTATACAGTCGTGCAAGAAGTACAGTATATCCACTGGATATCGTACGTTTTTTTTCATTGTGATGAAAGTTGCCACTTGCAGATTTCAATCCTATTCTATGTTGTGAGTGACATCATAATTTAATAAAAACTTTAAACATAATCTATTCTTTAG
Source organism: Gymnoscopelus microlampas (assembly GCF_963454915.1). Taxonomy (NCBI): domain Eukaryota; kingdom Metazoa; phylum Chordata; class Actinopteri; order Myctophiformes; family Myctophidae; genus Gymnoscopelus; species Gymnoscopelus microlampas. The sequence goes on from NC_139939.1 coordinate 11,378,367, forward strand.
AGCAAGATGAGCAAGTCCAACGGCCAGACAGGAAGAAAAGACGCAGGGCATTGTCTGGGTCAAGTAGTTCAAGTGCTAGCTGGCACACTTGATCTACCATAATACTTGCATCCTTTGCAATGAAGGTATCAATGTTGGCACATTGAAAAGAAACCCTGGTAAGTCTTTTGTATGTAAGATTCAAATTAATTTTGATAATTGTTTTTCTTGCTCCTCATATAGGCTTCCACTCAAAGTCAAATAATTTAATCATGCACATACTGTATGTGGCTACCTTTTATCCAGACAGAGCTTGGCAGTTGTATCGTACACCTGATAATGTCTACCAGGGCCGACTGAAAAGGAGTTTGATGCAGAGAGCAAAGCGACGAGGTGATGACTGGGGACTTGAAGTCGCTGGTCGCCTGGTGGCAGAAGAGGCAGTATATCATATTCGATGCAGAAGAGACTTTGAGAACCCTGTTACAAAGTCTGAGGTAACATTATATGGATACACAATACAGCTGTACAATACAACTCACATTTCTTATCCTTTATTAGTCCCCCTCATTCCTGGACCCATATCAATCTTGCAGAATAAATTATTTTGAAGTCAAAAGTTTCACTATTAAAAATTATATTTCTTCCCTCAGGATAAGAAATGTGAGTTGTATTGTACAGCTGTATTGTGTATCCATATAATGTTACCTCAGACTTTGTAACAGGGTTCTCAAAGTCTCTTCTGCATCGAATATGATATACTGCCTCTTCTGCCACCAGGCGACCAGCGACTTCAAGTCCCCAGTCATCACCTCGTCGCTTTGCTCTGCATCAAACTCCTTTTCAGTCGGCCCTGGTAGACATTATCAGGTGCACGATACTACTGCCAAGCTCTGTCTGGATAAAAGGTAGCCACATACAGTATGTGCATGATTGAATTATTTGACTTTGAGTGGAAGCCTACAATGAGGAGCAAGAAAAACAATTATCAAAATTAATTTGAATCTTACATACAAAAGACTTACCAGGGTTTCTTTTCAATGTGCCAACATTGATACCTTCATTGCAAAGGATGCAAGTATTATGGTAGATCAAGTGTGCCAGCTAGCACTTGAACTACTTGACCCAGACAATGCCCTGCGTCTTTTCTTCCTGTCTGGCCGTTGGACTTGCTCATCTTGCTCTAAAGAATAGATTATGTTTAAAGTTTTTATTAAATTATGATGTCACTCACAACATAGAATAGGATTGAAATCTGCAAGTGGCAACTTTCATCACAATGAAAAAAAACGTACGATATCCAGTGGATATACTGTACTTCTTGCACGACTGTATAGCTCGGTTTTGCATTCCAAATGGTATCTTAGTTTGGGGTCATCTCAGTTTTTCTAGTCCCATGAAGTCTTCTGATTAATGCTGCATCATCCACACTCTCAGAATAAGACAAAAAATGTGCATAGCCTTTTTGGGTGACTTTTGAATCTCAGTCTCAGGACCACCACAGATGAAGCACCTTAAGCCACAAGCTACAGAATCCTCTTCCATGTTGTCTACTAAAAGACGAGTGTCATGATTGTTTAACTAATGGTTGTTCAATGTAAGCAATAGGCTAGAGAAAATTGACATCTAAATTCACAGTAATCAAAAGTTTTGCCAGCAGAGGAAAATAAATGCCAAAAAGTAGACAAACTACCGTACCTTAAAATCGTCCAGACATATTTGCCAGGATGCAACACTCCCACTCCTACCCCACATGCAGACAGTGTATCCCACTGAGCATGTGCACAGTAGGTGTACACTCTTATCAAGTGTTTAACAATATTTTCTTATTTTATTTTTCAGAATAGAATCAATTCAACAACACCCCAATCCCCTACCATTGATTATACACTGATTATACACTAACAATAACCAATATACCAATATTAGATGGCCAGGGAGACATTTTTACTCAAAAATAATGGTTGGAATGGATTCAGCACCCCTGAAAACCCCTAGTTAGACACCTCACAAGTTCATTTTAGACTTTTATTTGTTTTACTATCTTTCACCCAAGCCCTCTGGGCTCCTTAACTTTGATTGGCTCTCCAGGATTTTCCACGAGGATTTGGGTTTGCATTAATTGAGAGGTGATTCTAGACACTTATAAGAATACATTTGTGAAGAAAGCTATTGGTAGTACATTTTTTCACAGATGGTCCACACATATTGCTAAAATTCCCTAACTAAATGTATACACACACACACACACGCTCACAGAGAGAAGCAGCTGGTGGCGTTTCATCGGGGCAAAAAAGCAACCTGGTATAATATGACTGTGCAGTCATCATTTCTTGTTTTTTAAAAGGCACTTTGTGGAGGCAAAACTCTGCATCCTATTTTTCGTTGAACACAATGGCTGGTCTTTGAATCACTTTCAGGGTTAAACCAACACTGAAGACTTTGCTGTGATGTGAGGTGTCACATTCATTCACCATTCACCTAATAAGAAATGACAGTCCCAGCACATGCTGCCCCCGCCATGCTTACATCCTCACAGCACTGACTAAACCTTCTGGCACGCCAATTATCCCACCTGAACGCTGCTGAGATGGACAATTTGCAGCCCTGTGTTGTGGTGGCTTTATTGAATGCGAAGGTTAAATTCCTCACAGCAGAGACGAAAGTTTATAGTGAATAGTGATAAATTCTTGGGCAAGAGAAATGTTTGACCAGGCGGTGCAGGCCATTAGCACTGGCCTTGAGAAAGCATGTGTGTGCTAATACAAAAATAACCTCATTATATAATGCAGACTGGAAGTCCTGCACAATCACAAAACAGAGAAAATTATTATATCATGATTTGAATTAAAAATGTGCACTAGATACGGATTACAGACTGTGATTAACTGGTTTCGATTGGAGGAGATAAAGGCCAAACAACTCCTACAGCGTTCAAAAAGCCAGACATCTTTTCGAATGCTATAATGTGCTTGAATGCTGTAACCTTGCCTCACAAAGGTTGCGACAGTAAGCTCACACCTATACAGTACGTCGCACCGATCTATATTATGTCTGAGTCATAGTGGGGGCTTTGTTAGAGTACCCGTTGCGTTTAATCCCTTGAACCTGTTGAACTGTGTCCAACTTTGTGCCCATAATGTCGACACAAATATGACAAAGATACAGAGATCTCCATATATTATTATGGAGATCTCTGTATCTTTGTCATTTCCGTTCACGATAATATATATTTTTTAAAGACGGGGTGCCGTGATTTTCAGTCATTTCCCCCCCTAAAACATAATCATCAGGTATTATGGTTATACTAGGAGGAAGATTTTTTTCAAAAAAGTGTACAGAAATTGTTAAAATTATGTTTTTATGTGGACACGCCTCCAGTTCATTAAGTATACCTGGTTCTCACCTTAGCACCTCCTCCACCACCTTAGCACCACCCACCTCTCCTAGTCCCTCCTCCTCCTCATGCCCACATCTGTTGTGTTATGATAATGAGGGGGAGGGTATGTTTTTACTATGTCACTAAAGCGCTGTTTCTCTATTGGCACGTTTGACCCTCAAGGTTTCAGCCTCCAGGAAGAAACTCCAAATAGTCAGAGAAGACATAAAACACCATAAAACCACCACCGGGGGGCTTAATGAAGTTCAAAAAAAAAGTGCAAAAACATGGCACCAGCTCGTTAAACATATTTAAAATTTAGAATTTCCATTTCTGTTAAGCATCAAGCTAGGCTTCAACTAATTTGAACAGTAGGGCACAAACTGCACAGGAGAAACGTAAGTGGGGAGCGAGGCGGGACATCTGCTTTATTTTCTAATCAATTTCAGAACGTACGACGTACAGTATACACAGACTGTTAGGAGGAAAGCGTTTGAAAATTGTGTGAGCCAACAATGTGCAGCAAGAGAATAGAGAGGGCATCTGGGTGCATGGCACAGGGGTAAAGTTCCTGCCTACCTTCACGAAGACTCGGGTAGGAATCTTCTCTGACGCCTTCGGCTTGGCCCGGGTGCTCAGACGAACACAATTGGCCAAGACTGGGGAGAAAAGGGGGGGAAAAAAACGAAGCGATGAGAGCAGTGGTGGAAAAAGTACTCACATTTTCTACTTAAGTAAAAGTATCAATACTGCAATACTGCAATATATAGAAATACTCTGTTACAAGTAAAAGGCCTGTGTTCAAAATGTTAAAAGTACAAAAGTATTGGCATCAAAATATAAAGTACAAAAGGAAAAGTAGGCTACTAAAATGTTTGAAAATATCCCATATATAAAACAGGACTAAAGTGGTTAATGTATGTTTTATAATAATAATTTATATCTGCAAAGTAACTGGTGACTAAAGTTTTCAAATAATTGCAATAGAGTAAAAGTACAATATTTGGCTCTGAGATGCAGTGGAGTAGAAGTTAAAGTCTTGTAAATTGGAAATACTCCAGTAAAGTAAGGGTACCTCACAATTGTACTTAAGTACAGTACTTGAGTAAATGTATTTAGTTACTTTACACCACTGGATGTGAGCGAATTAACAATGCTCTCCTCTTCCCTGGAATAAGTGCTGTCAGCTAAGTGCTGTCAGCTGCTCCACTGGAGCTTATTAGGGTCTGAAGACAGAAGAGTGTGGCTGCGGCAGGCTGTTCATACTGTCGGTACCGTATGAACATGCAGAACCATGGAGGTAAAGCAAACGTTTATCTGATGAGCAAAATAATAAAGCGTAGATCTGGTGATGCATACATTATACTTAAGGGTCTGAATAAGGGATATACAGTACAAACTAGAAAAGGTGCGCCTCGGAGCACAGGTCTCCGCCAGGTCAGGTGCATTATTGTGGCCTCCTGGTGGCGCTATAATAGGCCAATGTGAAAAGGGTGCCATTTATTCTTTGGCCTTTCACGGCAATCGGACACTGCATTTGAGGCATTTTGTTGCAAAAATGTGTTTTGCTAAATTAGACCTGCTGGTGGCGCTATAACAGGCCAATGTGTAAAAGGGTGGCATTTCGTCCTCGGCCTAGGGGGAATGTGCATGTGAAATTTCACGGAAATTGCAAGCTGCGTGCATCATTTGAGGCATTTTGTTCAAAACTGACCAATCCTGCAAACTTTGGAAGCCAACCTTAGCCAATCAGGATGGAATATGGGAAATCGGACAGATCCGTGTTGATCACATGAGACATGACTATAGAGATACTGCGTACCGATTTGCAGGGCCGCTTCTCCCTACACGCACACTACGCAGGTTGCGTGGGGCCCCGCCTACCCGCCGATCAAAGGAGCCCCCTCTCCGCCCCCTCCCTTCAGCAGAAAATAACGTGCATTACTGCGTTCACATCAGCGCAGGCTGCGCAGCGCTGCTTGTCACCCTAAAACCGAAATAAAGTAACAAAAAAAGTAACTTTATCTTTTTTTTAAATCGCGCGCGCGCGAAGCGGGGACACGGGGGACACATGCACGGGGGACACATGCACGCGCGCTGCGCGCGTGCATGTGTCCCGTATCATGCGTAGAGCCCCTGTGGAGTCTAAAGCGGCACTACCGATTTGCATGACGTTTGGATAAAATCTGTAGGAGTAATGTAAAAAATGGGTTTTGCACAAATCGGCCTCCTGGTGGCGCTATAACAGGCCCATGTGAAAACATTGGGGCAGAGGTTCTGAATTGGCATCCAGAGAGTGTGTATGCACAGTTTCGCAGCGACCGGGCCAACGGTTCCGGAGATTAGCTGCTAACGGACGGACAGGACACACACACACACACACACGGACGGACGGACAGGGGGTAAAACATACTCTCTCGCCATTTGGTCTGGCGGAGACAATTACGTATTGTAGTGTAGTACAGTTATATTGAAGCCACTGTGCCTAATGCAGTTGGTAATGTGGCTGAGGACATGTTATGACATTGAGTAATTGAATAAAACATTCTGTCCGACTGTGTAAATGCTACAAATGGATGGAGAGGCTGGTACCAGTGTGGTACATTTACACTCCAAGGACCACCATGGTAATAAGCCCTCAAGCTTCTTGTGTTTTATCCTTTTGGTAAATGGTAAATTGACTGCATTTATATAGCGCTTTTCTCCAAAGCACTTTACAATGTATTTCACCTTCACCCATTCAAGGAAAAGAAAAAAACATGAAAAGATGAAATATGGAGATGTGAGGTTTCTGCCTGACAACAACGATATGTGTTCCTGCATAATGCATTTTTGTCAATAGAAACATCAATCAATCAACCAATGGGGAACTCTGCACTCAGACCCAATCTGCCCTTGGAAACGTACTGATGGAGCTGTTGTCAAGCTGCCCAGCTATACATGGTGGAAATACAAATCCACAATCTAAGGTTGCATGCATGCCTTCACCAGCCAGACTCGTAAAATATGTAATGAAGGCTTTGAGGGAATGCTGCTATAGTGGTTCTCAGAAATTCATTAACAATACCTCAACTTCAAAATCCCTCCCACACCCACCCCACTCACCCTCCTCACACACCCTCTGGTTGGCATTGTGTGTAAAACAATGTAGCCTATTCACCTTATCCCTGGCCCTTCTCCAGGGCAGCGCCATTGCCCTTTTCTGCTGCTTCATTGTCTCCGCCAGGCCAACAGGCATGGCCGAGAGCGCTTTTCAGGGTGCTCAAATGCAGTGTTTCCTTTGCGTTGAACACTAGAGGGAATATTGCGGGATCACGGACATCTCACAAAAACAAGGCGTACCTCTGAGGGTCATTTTGTGCACGCCGGTGCATCTTGGAATTCCAAAGAACTCACCACAGAAATGGAAAGCCCAGGGGCCAAACTACACAGAAAACAAACACAAGAATCTCCTGGCAACAACCGTTGTCTCTTGGTGAACAAATAAACTGCAAGGTACGGTATATGCCACAATGGTTCTAGTAACATGGACATCCTCTTGAGGCAGATCTCTGGATTACCATATAACGGCATAATAGGGGTGGAAGCATTGTATTATTATTGTAACAGTATGAACCCTTGTATCCCTATATTCTAGGGTGAACAGTCAGCAAAAATAGCCAATCTGAAGAGATTTGGTGAATAGGGAAAAAAGTAGCACCCTAGTCAACTAAGGGTTTTAATGGTTAAAAGACAATCATTGGCCTTTGTTCAGGCATGAAATCATGTTGCTGCTCTAAATTCTTCAACAATATGATCCTTATCCTCATTTACATCAATAGGACCACAATGTAAATAAGCACTCATTTTGAACTGTGTGAATACAAAAGGCAATCAATCAATCAACCAACCAACCAGTCCTTGCATCAATTGAGAACAATGTGTTTATAGGTATTTTTATTGATTTTTTCCCTTTTGTTTTCACACACGCAAAATGCAAGACCACAGACGCAAGACCACAGATATAAACAAAAAACAAACCCATCCCTACCTCATCACACAAACCAAGTGAAAAGGAATAAACAGCTGGGGGAAAAAAAAAGACAAATAACTATATTAACAGGGGACACCGACAGCAACACCAGACCACCAAACAAAGGAAATGAAAACAAAAAAGGGGAGTTAAGGACAGTTAGGGGAGTACATCAAAATGAACCAAATCCTCAAATGCTGCAACGCTGGGCTCAATATTTTAAACAATGTCACCAGACAGCTGGAATATCACTCTTCACACATGTAGAATGCCCACCAGCTCCCTCAACCATGATTCGAATTGGGGGGCATAATCCCGGTTTCCATAGTCTCGTAAATGTACCTCTTGGCAATTATCACGCCATACACCACAGTGGTGCTGGGGTTGGATCCCCAATTAGTGGCTGACATTGATCAGGTCTCACGTAGGTTGCAACAATCTTTCTTTTGTCCTCTTTTATTCTTTCTCTCCCTCCCTCCTCTTTTTCTGTGTTCACGTTCACTCTTCCATTGGAATGAATAGACTCCAACCTGCACTCTCCTAAAAAGGCGTCCACCTACGTCATGCAGATACAGGAAGTAAACCGGAGATGGAATGTGTTACCAAGTGGGATTGTATATCGGCATTTTAGTCAGTGAAAACCCCTTTAAATGTCATGAACGGACTAGGAGGCAGGCTTGCAGGTAAAATGAAATAATTTATTCCAGGCCTGGACAACATATGAGAAATAACAAAAGAAATAAATAACTCAAACTCAACACAACATAAGTAACAGAGAGGTAAGGTGTCAGCCTCTTCCCAAGCCCACACTATAGAGGGGTTTCATGTTTGTAAACATTGAGAGGAATATGACCGCGCAGAGGAGGGGGAAGCCTATGGGTGTGTTTGGAAATTACGCACCGGAGCACACTCGCCTATTAGTTTGTATTGGCCAGTGCGCTCACTGCCGCTCAGGGCTGTATTTTCGAACGCGCCTTTCCCCCAGGCATGCGCAGATTGCGCATTCTGCTCTGTGATGACGTCGCGCGGAAATCCGTCTATACTGAGCAGCTCTCCTTTATATAGTCTATACAGACCCCACCCATGGCTACAATCAACCAACCCAGTGCATTCGAAATCCACCCAAGCTGCTCCCCATGTAGCATTAATCAGCTCCTCAGGCTTCAAGGCAGCCTCCCCTTTACAGCATCTGATAAACAGATAAACACAAGTATATTAGATTCCATGTCACAGCAGAATGTGCACCTTCTGTGGGACTGAGAATCTACAAGTTATACAATACAGCATAACATACAATGAATGTGTAACATTATTAAATTAGTCAAGCTGCTCTGTCACAGAATGTCTTGCTATATAAATGCTGCAGAGTGATGGCTTTTATTTGAAGGTGCTGCAGAGTGATGGCTTTTATTTGAAGGTGCTGCAGAGTGATGGCTTTTATTTGAAGATGCCACAGATGGCTAACATGCACTTGTGACACAGTTGAACCATAAATAGAGTGGGCATATTCACAATCCATTAACAAAATCTGCATCATAATCTCCATCCACCTCTGTTATCCTCCTATCATATTACTTTGCAGGGCAGAGAAATTACTTTACGAACCAGGATGAACGAGTGACGTCAGGACTTCTGTACTCTACTAAAACCTTTAGTTGACTAGGGTGCTACTTGTTTCCCTATTCACCAAATCTCCTCAACAAATGCAACCTTAATGTGGATTTGCTGAATGTTCACCCTTGAATATAGGCATACATGGGTTCATACTGTTACAATAACATGTAAGCCTACTGTATGTTTTTCCCCAGGAGGGCAGAGGGCGGCGCTTGCGGTCAAATGCTTCCACCCCTATTATGCCGTTATATGGCAATCTCTGCCTCAAGAGGATGTCCATGTTACTAGAACCATTGTGGCATATACCGTACGTTGCAGTTGATTTGTTCACCAAGAGACACAACGGTTGTTGCCAGGACATTCTTGTGTTTGTTTTCTGTATAGTTTGGCCCCTGGGCTTTCCATGTCTGTGGTGAGTTCTTTGGAATTCCAAGATGCACCGGCGTGCACAAAATGACCCGCAGAGGTACGGCCTCGTTTTTGTGAGATGTCCGTGATCCCGCAATATTCCCTCTAGTGTTCGACTTCGACGCGAAGGAAACGCATTTCTTTTTAATTGAGGCAACATGCATTTGAGCACCCTGAAAAGTGCTCTAAGGTATACATAATGCAATTATTATTTGATTATTATTAACATTGTCAAACTGAATAGGGAATAATTTCTCCCGTTGTTTCCTGCAGTTCTGCTCTGCCTTTGGAATTACCAGATGCACTCTTCACAATATGACCCACAGAGTTACGCAGATCGTTTTGTGTGTTCCCATAGGAATCTCACAGACAGAGCTTACTGGAAAACGAGATGTTAGCAGGCAGATAAAGGCCAAGCTCTTTACTAATCTCTGCTCTGTAATGTTATCTTTTACCCGCATGATGCTGGTCAGTGGTGGAAAAAGTACTCAAATGTTTTACTTAAGTAAAAGTATCAATACTGCAATATAGAAATACTCTGTTACAACACCCCTGTCAATGGTGCAGTCTAATGGTTTAGTCCATGCTCATTAGCTCCAGCTGGCTATAAAACGCTGCTGCCATTCCACAAGAGAAGAGCTGAGGGTGAGAAGTCAAATGCCATCAAGTTTGGGTGTTTCTCCTATATGTCTTTGTCATGTTCTGTGAATAAATACACCTTCGGGTTAAACCCTACTACGAGTGCCTCTGTACTGTTCCAGCCGCTAACAGGTCCTCTTCACAACTTGAGTAAATGTACTCAGTTACTTTACACCGCTGCAAGCTCTGCACTGTAATCTCTGCTCTACGTTATCTTTTACCCGCATGACGCTGGTACCATAGCTCGTTTTTCTGTGTGGGAGTGCTTTTTATGTGGACAGCAATGGCTTTTTTTTTGTTCATTCCCATTGGCTTTTCAATTTAAACCCCATATGGTTGAAAACATACTATTCTAACACAATTCCCTGCTTCGTCTCTTTCAGTTAAGGTGTCCTTGGCCTAAAAAACACTGAAGATAGCCTTAAAGCCACCCCCTTTCTGCTGCCTATAGAACCATTGAAACGATTGTTATCGATTGAGTTTTTCAGTTTGTCTTGTGAAACAGAATATCGCCTCTGTCAAGTAGAAAACTGTTACTTTTCAGGACCTTGAAACACGCGGCACGTTTCGAGCTTGTAGATCTGCTACTTTTCATACCCATACCGTCCAGCTGGTGAAGGACTCCTTGGGGATTGTGCCCATTCTTGCCCGGTAAGACCGCTTGGCATCCTAACACCGTAAGGCCGGGGTCCAGGAGAGATTTAATTTGCATCCCCTCCAGGGCTTGTTCTGTCATTGAACAAACAAAGGACCTTTTTTCATGTAGTGACGGATACATGCTGGCGAGCAACGCTATCAAAGGCCCTGTGTATTCTTACACAATCTTTATCTTAACCCATTAAGACCTGGAATGCATCTGTGTCATATACACCAAGTGCCGCACTATGAGCTTGAAGATCTGCCATTTCTTTTTTAAATCTTTTTTTTTTTACTCAAATCTTTGCTTCTGGGGGATTCTACAAATGTCTTCTAAATCCTAGCAGTTTTCTGAAAAAACATGTTTCTATGTCAGTGGTCCTCAAACTTTTTCATGTCAAGGACCCCCAAAATGATATGTATTTGGCCGCGGACCCCCATCTCAAAATATTTTGTTCCAGGGACCCCCAGAAGCAAAGATTTGAGTTCAAATGTTTTGCTTTTATACAATATATATTCAAAGATTTGCACTTTTTTTTTAAACAATTTTTCAAAAAATAGCAGATCCACAAGCTCGTTACGAACGTGTAGATCTGCTATTTTTTAATAGCCAAAGAAATCTAAATGGTTTAACACGAGCAATGTAATGAAGGACACATATGACCCCCTGCCTTATGAAGATCCCCCAGAATGATCCCCATTGCAGCATTTCCCATTTCCTGTTGTCCACATAAGGGACAGGATTTCTGCCTCTGGCAAACATTGCACTTTTGACTCCACTAAAAATAGTTGACAGCTTTAGTCACTAGTTACATGGCAGATTATGTATAAAAAATATACATTAAACAGATACATCATGCTACATACATACGTGTAGCAGTTGTGGCTCAGAGACTCTGCCTGATGATCAAAAAAGCCTAATATCTCGCCCCAGGCCAAGGGGGAATTCCCCGCTAGGCTAGTCGCTACAAGTGGATACGATGTTGGTTTTCCAACAAACTGAATAACCCGCTGAGAGGATGAGATGGACCTGTTCCCCTATTGTCTGACGCGTTAACAAAAAGAAGATTCGCTGACACCCAGGCCTGGAATTTTGACATTTTAAGGGAAAGGCCACTTGGCCTTTGGTGTTGTCCATTTTTTGGGAGGACACAAAGGCCAAATGCCAGGGCAGGAAGGCCATCCTATTATAATTCTAGTAAGCTCACGGTGGTGGTTGGTGGTGGTGGTTGGTGGTAGGGTGGACTCTTGATCAAACTGCGCATGCGTCGTTGCCAGGTTTCGTTGCCAGGTTTCGCGAGAGAAACAAGCAGCAAGATCTATGAAAACGAGGCCAAACCAAACGAACCCTATACCACCAACATTGGCCCTACAGCGCTTACAGTACGCCGACATGGCAACACCCAGACCCCGCCCACTCTCTGACTACGTCTACAATTCTTTCTGTGGAAAGTAAACACATGACCAGACGGCCCGGGCCGGGCGAGTAACATGCCTACGCCATTCTCCGTGCTGATATATATATATATATATACGCCCGTGGGGAGGGGTGACCGCGGGCCGGGGGGGGGGACGACGCGCGGGGACGTGCGCGGCGGAGAAACCGCGCGACAGGACGTGCATTAACCCCAAATTTGCAACTGGGTAGCGTTAGCAATTAGCATGCTACGGCTAACAGCTACGTTAAACATCTTATCAACAACCTGTATGAACGTTCTTCCAGTCGTTCCTTCACAATAAAGGTTGCATCATCAACTCACAACGCGTCGCCATGCGTTGTGAAAATAGCTGATCTACAAGCTCACAACGCCTCGCGATGCGTTGTGAAAATAGGGAGATGGGGAGAGAGAGAGAGAGGGACGGAGAGAATACTCAAATACCTTGAGTAAAAATACTTCAGAGTACTCAACATGAGTACAAATACTTAAAAGTACTGAAAAGTTGAAAAAAAGAGTAAAAACACTTAAAGATTGATGAATACACTACACATACCTAAAAGTTGATAAGAACAGTAAAAATACTTAAAAATCTGTAAAAAAAACTTTAAAGCTAATAAAGTCATTAAAAACACTTTCAAGAAAATACATTGAGTAACAATACTTAAGAGTACTTCAAATGAGTAAATACTACTACTACAAATACTCTTTTAGTATCGCCTCTTTTAGTACCGCCTCAATACCAGCTTCAATGCATTACTGAAATTACATTTATATGAAATACATCACAACACCCTCCTATAATATTAAAAAAACAGGCGAAGGGGTCCGCCATGTTCCACAGGGGTGCGCGGGGACCCCCAGGAAAATAAAAAAAGAAATGTTGCATTTTTTTCTTTTTTCTTTTTCACTTTTGGATTTTTTTGTCCCACGCTTTTGGTACCCCAAAATAGGGGGGCGCCACGACGGGGCGTGCGCGGGGGAGAAACCGCGCGACAGGACGTGCATTAACCCCAACTTTGCAACTACTTTCGCCTGCGCCCTTCACCGGGTATGGTCTAGTTAAATAAAACAAGATTTTAGTCCATTGAAATAATTAATTGAATTTAAGGGTTAAGGCAGGACATTTAATATGTAGACTATATGCAGTGAAATAAATAAATTGTGGTATTTACAATCTGATCCAATCAAAGTTACTGGATTGGTTTAAAGATGGGGACTCAGGGGAGTTAAGAATTCAGAATCTCAACAAAAGACACTGGTGTCTACATGACAAGACAGAGACACTGGTGTCTACATGACAAGAAAGACAAGAAAGAGACAGAGGAGAAAGTGATACAGTCAGCTGGGGCATTAAGGCCACTGTGGTCTCAGGGCATGCCATTTTATGAGGGACACAAGGCCAAACTGAGGGGCAACGACGACCATGGCCTTCGTGGCCTCCCTGAAATTCCTGCCCTGCTGACATCCAAAGAATGCATTAAGGGGTTTTAGTAAAGAAACACAAAGAACTTAGTGAAAGGGTGCTCAAACCTACCAACAATATCATTACGGCGATCAAAACAATAAAGCGATAAAGCTGTCAACAAAAAAAATAGTCTCCGAAATAGTCCTACACACACACACACACACACACCCTGTCACTCTGTTATCAGCAGGTGAACAGGTGCTTCTTTTTGAAGTAACAACCCTATGCCCCAATTATCTACGGATTCCACAACCACCAAAAATAAACAACCAACATAACCAAACATAATCATTTTTACAATAAACCCATTCATTTAAAAAATACATAAATAATTATCCCACGATCTTGTAACCCATGTTTTCACCCAGTGACTATTGCCTATGTAATCCTGGGTGCTACTCTCCCTCTGCCAGCCTAGGGAGATCCCAGAACTGAGCTCATGCTTCCTTCAATGCAAGCGGCTTATCACCTGACAGGGGGGAGTTTCCCCGGTAGGACGTAGCGCGTGGAAAGAACACGTTATTCCAACCAGTTCCTTTCCCCTCCATCAGGCGCCGCGGTTGACCAGGGGGAGGCAGTATAGAGACCAGGATTACTGCATGGTTTTTGTGACGGCACCTACCCTTCCACGGGGAGAACATGCAAACTCCACACAGAAAGGCCCTTTCGCCAAGCCCATCTAGGGTATGGGCACTGATGACGCGGAGGAGAGGACACGCCCCCAGCGCCCACAGCGTCCCCGGCGGAAATCAAACCCAGGACCCTCTAGCTGTGAGGCGACAGCGCTACCGACTGTGCCACCGTGCTCCCAATAATATAATATATAATAAACCCATTCATGGCTCCTACAATTATTATCTATTATTATGCTACCCAGCAGAAAACTCATTAAAATCATTGCCACCTTTACCAGCTGCAACATTAAAGTGACGAGCACGTTAATGCATTACCAATTATAATCCATTGAGGTCCAGTAATTTGATTGTGAAATGGTTCGCTCTTCATAATCAGTACTTTTATGTTTGGTGCTGTGTGCATATACTCTGATGCCAATACTTATGCAGGCTACTTTTACTGTAAAGTGTATTTCTACTCTGTAGCATTGCTACTTTTACTTAAGTACTTCTTCCACCCCTGCAAATACTCAATACACTGCCGTCTCATCATCACATCACTTCATCTCTATATCTCTAGTATCTAAAATACAGTGCCCTTTGATGGCAAAAAAAGCCCTATTTTATACGTAGGCTATTTGAAAATAGCCGATCTACAAGCTCACAACGCGTCGCATCAAGGCACATTGTGAGCTTGTAGATCTGCTATTTTCAAACATTTAGTGCTTTTACTTTTGGTACGTTAAGTATATTTTGATGGAAATACTTTTGTACTTTTACTCAAGTAACTTTTTGAACACAGGCCTTTGAAGTTGTAACAGAGTACTTCTACATTGTGGTATTGATACTTTTACTTAAGTAACAAATGTCAGCACTTTTTCCACCACTGGAGGGGTCCTTGAGGGGGTTCCAGGGGGTCCCCAGCGAAATGAGGAACAGTTTAACCCCTTTAACCCTATTTTATACTTAGGCTAAAAAAAGAAGAAGAAAGAAATCTCGTATGTGGTGGGTCGCTGGCACAAAATATTTTCGGATGGGGGTCCGTGGCTAAATATATGTCCTTGACGCCTCTAAGACAAAGAGCAATCATCGCTGTTCCTCAGGGGATTACTGAGATTCCTATGGCTTTGGAGACTCGCTTTGTTTTAACGTTTAAAAACGGCAGCAGTGCAGGAGACTCTTTGTTTTCCGTGTCACGTAATCACACATTATAGGGACATCATGGTCAGCAAATAAGTGGGAGCAGCCCACCACCTCCTACCAAAACATGGAAAAGCCTTTAATGCCATCTATCCAGCCGCTGTTATTTCACCGTGTGGGCATTCGTGCCAGCGGGGAAGTGCAGGGCTTTTGGTCAGACGGTGGGCCTGTAACTCGATTTCAAAGGGGACCACGTGATGGTGTCTTGCTCCATAATGATGGATATCAAATTAGCAAGTCCAATTGCCAGCTGTAAGCTTGAACAATAACAACAACAATATTGCATATTAATGTAAAACCTGTGCGTGTGTGTCTCTAGAGAGGAATAGAGGGAAATAAAGCAGCGCACAAACGTTTTAATTAAATATTTCGACCAGTGAGTCTTTTAATAGACACATCATTTAATAGTCTGCATTTTCACTGCTTATCATGTCATGATACAAACAGTGGTGTAAAGTAACTAAGTACATTTCCTCAAGTACTGTACCTAAGTAGGCTACACTTTTGAGGAATTTTTACTTTACTGGAGTATTTCCCCTTTTCAGTACTTTTACTTCTACTCCACTACATCTCAGAGGCAAATATTATACTTTTACTTCACTACAATTATTTGAAAACTTTAGTTACTAGTTACTTTGCAGATATAATTTATTATATTATAAAACATACATTAACCCCTTTAGCCGTATTTTATACGTAGGCTATTTGAAAATAGCCGATCTACAAGCTCACAACGTGTGGCATCAAGGCACATTGTGAGCTTGTAGATCTGCTATTTTCAAACATTTAGTACTTTTACTTTTGGATACTTTAAGTATATTTTGATGGCAATACTTTTGTACTTTTACTCAAGTAACATTTTGAACACACGCCTTTTACTTGTAACAGAGTACTTCTACATGGGGTATTGATACTTTTACTTACAGTAAGTAACAAATGTCAGCACTTTTTCCACCACTGGATACAAAACACTTTTCTATTTATGCACCATCAGTTTAGTCCATCCTCCCAGTCCACTAAGCTTGCATATTATTAAATCAATAAACTGATTTGTTTGTGGTTGGACAATTAAGTACGTATTACAAATAATTAATTGATAGGGTGGGATGTTTTATCAAATTGGCTTTGGTTTTTGATTGGTCAGGGGAGTAGTATGACAGTGTTGCCATGTCTGCTTATTATAAGCGACTTTTGACTTGTTTTTCTGTAAAGTTGCTTGTAGCCTAAATATTGGTAGTTGCTCGTTGCGTTTTTTTTTAGGGGGCTTGTTTCTAAAGTGTAGCTTATTTGGGCTTGTTTCCTGATGTTGTTAAAGGTTCTCAAACATTTTCACGGCAAAGACCCCCATTAATATGTAAGCCTGTTTGTCCGCAGACCCCTCTCATCTGAAAATATTTTGTCCCAAAAGATTTGTGATGTTAAAATGTTTCAAAAATATTCCAAAATTAGTAAATAGGCGATCTACAAGCTCGCAACGCATTGCAAGCTTGTAGATCTGCTATTTTCAAATAGCCTCTATATAGTCGCTTCTTTTGTGCTTGTTTTCATAGACCTGGTTGCTTATTCCACTCGCAAAATCTGGCAACACTGATCATCTGTCGCGCTCCCACACACCTACAGTATGACACACACACGCACACACACACACACACGCCGCGCGCGCACACCCACAGTGCGCTCCTCTCCAAACGGGTAGGTGCTGCGCGCACAGACAGACGTAGGCTACTCTGACCATGCACTGATCATTACGCGCATCCCTGTGATTAATCCAGTCATTATATTGATGATCTGGTGACTGATCGTGTTTGATCTGGACGACATTGTGAATGATCCACCACGGACACGAGGAGCGGCGGCACAAAAAAAGGAAAAATAAATAACCTATACATTAATTAAAAAATTATTGAACCCAGAACATGATGGAATTAAACTGGAACTCTGCGGCAGTAAGTAAGTATGCAGGCATGTATATCTTTTAAATATATATTAATTTTCATTGTTTTTTAAAATACATAACAGACAGATGTAATCATATTTGTTTGTTAATCTGTAAAGCCAGCATTATTCTTTAGTAGCCTACAGTGGTTCTCAAACTTTTTCATTTCAAGGACCCACAAATTGACACTTATTAGCCCGCGGACCCCCATTTGAAAAAGATATGCCAGGGACCCCCATTAGAGAGGATTCTTACGGCTAGCAGTGATTCTCAATCATTGTAATTTAAGGACCCCCCCAGTTTGACATGCATTAGGCTACGGACCCCCATTTAATGACATTTCTATCTCTGGGACCCCAATTCATATTGTAAAATCAATGTTCATTGGTTCCTCTGAGAGCGTACAAATGGAACCAAATGGACCCGTTAGGGTCCATTTGGTTCCATTTGTACACTCTCAGAGTTACAGACCCATAAGGGTCCATTTGGTTCCTAAAAATAATTTAGCTTGGGACCCCCTGGTATGGTATCCCCACAAGTACCCCTGGGGGTCCCCGGACCCCACTTCGAGAGAACCAATGCTTTAGTAGGTCTATAGTCTAGATAAAGCTCAGGTCTACTGAATGTAATAAATCCAGTGTTGGAAAAAGTAGCCTACATGTTTTAATGAAGTAAAAGTATCAATACTGCAATGTAGAAATGCTCTGTTACAAGTAAAAGTCTGGAATTACAAATTTACTTGAGTAAAAGTAGCCTACAGAAGTATTTGTATCAAAATATACTTAAAGTACTAAAAGTAGAAAGTACTCATTATGCAGAATGTCCCATTTCAAGTTGTCAAATGTAGGTCCTATACAATGTATAAAAATCTTTTGAAAATAGCAGATCTACAAGCTCACAATGCTTTGCATGGCAAGGTGTAGATCTGACTAAAGTTTTCAAATAATTGAAATGGAGTAAAAAGTACAATATTTGCCTCTGAGATGTAGTGAAGTAAAAGTAAAAGTACTGAACATTGGAAATACTCCAGTAAAGTAAAAAAAAATACCTCAAAATTGTTCTCAAGTATACTTGAGTAAATATACTTAGATACTTTCCACCTCTGGTCTACTGTGTAATAAATCATAAGCTGATCTACTGAGTCTGAGTGTAATAAATCATCAAGTGGAACCAGGTGCGTCAAAATAGTCATATGTAGATCATCATCACCTGTGTCCAATTATCGTCTTGATTTTTGATCACTTCGAATGAATAGTTTTCACATCATGCCTCAAAGTGATCACACATTGGGATGTTGAAAATGGAGAGTGCTTGACAAAAAGAGGGGAATTACATGTAAATTGCATATTTGAATTTGCATACCAGAGAAAGGAGCTATTATAGTAGGGCTGGATTAGTATTGTCTCCAGGGCTATTAATATGTGAAATGAATCCAGATATGATTGTTAGCCAGTGATTCTCTTTCATTTAGCAGCCCATTCGACCTTACATTACAACAATGAATGTCCTACTATCTATGGAGCCAATTCATTCATTCATTATCCCCAATATACCATTTGTAAACAGGTGATATTTTGGCATGCAGATCATATTTCATATTTGACAGATCCCACCTCGATGTGGTCTCTTACTTTAAGTTGTTTTCATCAAGCAGCATGGTTCTCATCTTTAAAGTGCATTTTTAGATACTTTGCTTTAGTTGATTTGGACATTTGTGGCAGATTACTCGAGTGTGCAACGTTTAGGAAAGTAAAAGAAAGGTAAAGGCAGACCTATATGTTAGTCCCCCAGAGAAAGAAAAAAAAAATAAAAAATCACACATACTGTAGACCCTGTCTGAGGAGCCAAACCGGCGACTTTCTGATTACCAGACCACCTACTAAGCTATGGCTGCCCCAAAGATTCCAGGAGATTCAGATCAGGAGTATAATTTATCCAACTAGCCTACAAATAAGCTTTGGATATTTGTTTCTGTCTTAATGTCGTGTAGGACCTGTAGCAGTGGTTCTCAAACGTTTTAATTTCAAGGACCCCCATAACTCTCAGACCTTGGAACCCCCTCAATAACCCCTGAGGGTCCCTGGACCCCACTTTGAGAGCCACTGACCTAGGATATTAAGACAGGAAAGAAAAGTGCTCAGCCTTTTTTGAGTTCTGGACCACTAGCATATTTCGACTAAACCTCAAAGACCACGCACCCCACAACAATATATACACTGTGCAGTATACTGTATTTAGTAAGAAGCCATAGCACAAGCACAGTCATTTCTTATTTTACTTAATTATTTTGTGTCAATATTTAACATTAAAGCCAGAATTATACTTGGTTATGAACTTTGATTGGCATATTTTCGGTATATGTGCAAGGTAGTATATTAAGCCCTTAACATTCATTATTTCATTTCAAGCTCATTCTTCAATTTGATAGACTTTGATAGAATATATTAAAAAATTCAACATTAAAACAAAAAAAAGACTCCATGGATGATAGGCATGGACCATGGACCTCTGGTTGAGAAACAGTGTAATAGCAGTGGATCTCAAAGTGAGGTCCGGGGACTTCCAGGGGTCCATGATGGGGGGTTCCAGAGGATCCCCTGCAGTAAAATGAGCTAATATTGCATCACAAGCATTTACCACTTTACAGTATGCTTCAACTATTCAAAAGCCCATCAAAACGCGGCTCTCAACGCCAGGCGTTGAGAGCTTGTAGATCGGCTATTTTTGGCAAAGAGGTGTTTGGTGTAGAGGGAAAAAAAGAGCAGACCAAGTAAACAAAAAAAGTTGAATCTGAAACACAATTTTATACAATATACAGGGGGTCCCTGCTTCATCTCTCTATCAGCTAGGGGTCCTTGGCCTGAAAACATTGAAGACCCCTGATTTAGAATTTTCTTTTTACTTTTCTTTTTACACAAATCTTTTCTTATTCACCCATCCTGCCACAAAATATGTTCAGATGGGGATCTGTGGCCAAATACGTATCAATTCAATTTGGAGGTCCTTGACGTGAAAATGTTTGAGACACTGCTATTAGGTCATCACTGCCCCGTGCTTGAAATGTCATCCATCTTTTTTGAATTTTATTTTTACAGACAGTGAGACTTATGGGGGCCGTACCTGATGGAAACTGCAAGTCAGCTGAACGTGACTAAAATGGAGGATCCTGCCCTGGATTCCTCCAACTGCTGCTCACCCATAATCCCATCGGGCATTCTGGAATTAGAGGACAGCACTAAACTGGCCGGGGTTCAAGCCATCCTAATTCTGTCGTACAGCACAATAATACTGTTCGGCGTCACAGGGAATTCCCTGGTGATCTATGTAGTGTACAGGTAAGGTTCAACGAGTTTTATCGTCATTCCATACAGGTACAGAATGAAATGTGTTACCCAGGTCCTGGTCATCATGGCAGAATAAATCAAACACTACATAAATAATACGTATAGTGCAAATAAAGCAATTACACTTGCCCACTAAAATTGCACTTGCCCACTTAAACGATGCAATAGCAAAATGTTGTATTAAAAAACAGCAACATTAAAGAAAAATAGTTCACAAGTCACAGTTCATAGAGAGTTCATAGAGAGTTCATGAGTAATCTTACAGATCACTAGGGATCTGTAAGATCAATGATCACAGATCAAGGTCTAGAGTTCACAATTCTCACAGCTGCAGGGAAGAAGCTATTCTTTAGTCTGGTGGTTCTGGCCTTAACACTACCGATCAGCACGCAGCCTCCACGGCAAACAGACCGCGTTGTGCCTTGTGGGATCGTCCTGGTTTCAAGCTGGGTGTCCTGAGTCTCGACAAATATCTTTAAAACACTGAAATGTCCCGTGTTTTCAACACCCACTATACCCATGTCCCGGTTTTCCACACAACTGAAATAACACTTGTTTTTGAGTGCTTACATACTGTAGATGTTATGTTCTGCTCTGTTGAAAGGTGCGGTCACTAGGTATGCTATAAGCGCTAAAATAATTGTCCCCCATCCTGATGAAAACACAGGGTGAAAATAAAAAATGAAAAGTACAAAAACAGTCAAATAAATTGTCAAAAGTATAGCAAAAATAGCCAATCAACAACCTCAAAAGGCGCAGCGATGTGACGCGTTGTGAGTGTGTCGATCGGCTATTTTAGCTACTTTTGAAATCGGGATTTAAGTGATTAAACGTGTTATTTCACCCACTTCTACACAGCTGTAAACCTGTATAAATGAACTTCTGATTCGGAACCCATTAAAAGCGGGAAAGCATCTGTCATTGTAGACTTTCTCGTTGGCTATTCAAAAACAGCAGATATACAAGTTCACAGCGCGGCACGAAGTGCTTGTACATCTGCTATCTTTGAACATTTTTGAAAAATCTTGAAAGGGTGCGAACTACTGATTTAGAAGGCATTTGTAGAATCGGCCTCATGCCTTACAGCAGGGGTCTTCAACAGGGGGTCCGGGACCCCTAGGGGGTCCTCAGAGTTACTACAGGGGGTCCGCCAAATCTTTGTGATATGATTTTCTCTTTTACATATACCACTTGAACCCTTAGCATCCCTCTTCTAAGGAGAACTTTGGCCAAAAAATAGCAGATCTACAAGCTCACAACGCGCTGCGAGGCGTTGTGAGCTTGTAGATCGGCTATTTTTGGCAAAGAGTTATAGGTGTAGAGGGGAAAAAAGAGAAGCAAAAGTTTATCTGAAACACTTTTATACAATATAGAGGGGGTCCCGCTTCGTCTCTCTCAGCAAGGGGGTCCTTGGCCTGAAAAGGTTGAAGACCCCTGTCTTACAGGGTCACCGGTTTGGAATTTTGAAAACAACGGCCCATCATCATCTTTTTTTTTGGTACAGGTTTAAAACCTTAAGGACGGTCACCAACTACTTCATCGTGAACCTGGCGGTGGCCGACCTGCTGGTGAACACGCTGTGTCTGCCCTTCACGCTGGTCTACACGCTGTACGGCGAGTGGAAGTTCGGACAGACGCTGTGCTTCCTGCTGCCGTGCGCCCAGGGCCTGGCGGTGCATGTGTCCACCATCACCCTCAACATCATCGCCCTGGACCGCCACCGGAGCATCGTCTACCACCTGGAGACCAAGATGTCCAAGGACATGTGCGCGGCGGTCATCGCCGTCACCTGGGCCGTCAGCGCCCTCCTGGCCAGCCCGCTCGCCATCTTCCGCGAGTACGCCACCATCGACCTCTCGCCGGAGGAGTCCATTCAGGTGATTGATTGAGCAGTGGTGGAAGATTAGAAGTGCTCAGATTTTGAACTTAGGTAAGAGTAGCAGCACGATGATGTGGAAATAGCTCTGTTGCAAGTAAAAGGCCTGCATTTGAACACAACCCATGAAGCCTTGAATTCATAGAGCTCTTTTTGTTTTCGTCACATTCCTGAGCCAATAAGTTTATGACCGGGTCATCAAATTATTGGCTTAGGAATCAGACAATGAATTCTCCATGAATTCAAGGCTTCATGGGGCGTGTAATTGATAGAAAATAAGTCGTTTTTTGAGCAAACTACTCCTTAAGTACAAAAGCTTTAGCATCAAAATACACTTAATGTAGTAAAATCAAAAGTTCTTGCTATGCAGAATGTGCCATTTCAGAATCATATACAGTTATATCATGCTATTGGACTAAATTGTTTTTGATTAACCATTTAAACCCTAAGCCATTATTAAGCCCTTATAATTCGGCTATTTAAAACAAATATATGTTTTATTGGTAATTTGATAAATTATTAATAATAACATTTGCCTCTGATATGTAGTGGAGAAGAAGTGTAAAGTATCAAGAAATGAAAATGCTCAAATAAAGCAAAAGTTGAAAATGTACTTAAAGGAGTAGTTCACCCAAAAAGTGACTTATTTTCTATCAATTACACACCCCATGAAGCATACATTAGCATCTTTCTGCCGGTAATACAATTATTGGCTTAGGAATGCGACAAAAACTAAAACATCTCCATGAATTCAATGCTTCATGTGGTGTGTAATTGAAAGAAAAAACAATGTTTTGGGTGAACTCCTTTAAGTACAGTACTTGACAATTGGCCCGTGTTCAGGGAGAGAAGCGGGGAGGGGAAGGTGATAATTGTTACTGCATGTTCCCCTACGGGCTGTACTAAGTTACTCCCCCCCCGTCCCCCACCCGCTGTGCAGGTGTGCACGGAGCAGTGGCCGGGGAGCAGCCGGGACGGCACCATCTACAGCATCTCCATGCTGCTGCTGCAGTACGTCCTGCCGCTCGCCGTCAACTGCGTGGCCTACGTGCGCATCTGGAGCAAGCTGAGGAACCACGTGAGCCCCGTGGCCGCCCCGGGCCACCGCCACGAGCGCCACCGCCGCAAGGCCAAGACCACCAAGATGCTGGTGACGGTGGTGGTGGTGTTCGCCGTCAGCTGGCTGCCGTTCCACGCCTTCCAGCTGGCGGTGGACATCGACAGCAGCGCGCTGGACATGAAGGACTTCAAGCTGCTCTTCACGGCGTTCCACGTGGTGGCCATGTGCTCCACGTTCGTCAACCCCTTCCTGTACGGCTGGATGAACAGCAACTACCGCACGGCGTTCCTGTCCGTGTGCAAGTGCGAGTGCAAGCGGCCCTTCTTCCTCGGCCGGAGGAGCGGCGTCGACAGCCGGCCGACGCAAAGTGTCCAGAACATCGCCTTTACGGATTCTAACGTCTAGATCAGGGGTTCCCAACCTGTGGTTACCACGGACCTGCTGACAGTTCATAAAATGTTCGCGGACCGGCATGGTTCGGTTCGGTCGGGGGGTTGGAAGACAGTTGACTGGCAGTCAATGACTGGCTGGTGGCTGCTATTTATTTATATGTTTGCAAATCACTACATAATGTTATATAATTGCCCTAAATGGCGAAATAATAACAAGGACAGGATGATTAAACTAGAAAAAGTGCTCCTCAGAGCACAGGTCTCCGCCAGGTCAGGTAGATTATTGTGGCCTCCTGGTGGCGCTATAATAGGTCAATGTGAAAAGGGTGCCATTTCTTCTTAGGCCTTGCACGGCAATCGGACACTGCGTTCATGATTTGAGGCATTTTGTTCCAAAAATGTAGTTTGCTAAATTAGACCTGCTGGTGGCGCTATAACAGGCCAATGCGGAAATCGCACACTGCGTTCATGATTTGAGGAATTTTGTTCAAAACGGACCTATCCTGTAAACTTTGGAAGGCAATGTTAGCCAAGTAGGATGGAATATGAAATATCGGACACATCCATCTTGAAAACGTGACTATAGAGATACTGTGTACCGATTTGCGTGTTTTTTGGACAAAATCTGTAGGAGTAATATAAAAAAATGTGTTTAGCAAAAGTCGCCTCATGGTGGCGCTATGACAGGCTAATCTGAAAAATGTGGGGCAGAGGTTCTGCTGTGGCATCCAGGGAGTGTGTGTGCGCAGCTTCACAGCGACCGGGTCAGCGGTGGCGGAGATTAGCTGGTCGCAGACAGAAGGACGGACACACACACACACACACGGACGGACGGACAGACAGGGGGCATAACATACTCTCTCGCCATGCCTTTCGGCCTGGCGGAGACAAAAATCATTATGTCTGTATTAGCCTTGATGACCGTCTTGACTCTGTCTGTATCAGAAATGACTTTGGACAGGACAGGTGGAACACTTTAGCGTGAAAAAAACAAAATACAGCGCGTAGTGACGCTGCTGGTAAACACGCGTTGAAAGGCTAGGATCAAGATACCAAGGATTCCACAGTGATGTCACTGCTATGCAACACGAAAGTAGCACGGCATAAAGATGCCAAGGATTCGTCGGTGATGTGACATCACCGACGAATCCTTGGACATGTGACCGACTCAGATTTTCTCCGTTGTTGTAAAATCCTGGTGACGCAAGGTTATAGACTCAACGTTGCCTGCTCATATGGTACAATCCATAAACTTGGAATTCCCGGCCGCCTTCGCGGGACTGGTGGTTGGGAACCCCTGGTCTAGATCATAGATAGACTGTGAAGGACATATGATGGACGAAGGGAGTATGGTTTCTACAGACCAATTTTGGAGCCTTTTTTTCCCCGGCGAATTCAAATCCGCCATCTTTGAACTTCCGGTCCCGAAAAGACACCGGAAATGACTTGCTATTGGCTGCAACCGCAGCGAGGGCGGGTCTTCACTCGGTAGAACCAGTAGGAGCCCTAGAAGCATACCCTACTTTATCATTACTTTTTAAATTAATGGGACCATCATTTACTAAACGCATATCATTATAATTGAAAAAAAAAGACTTAAAACTAGCAAATGAAAAGTGTTTATGAAAATATCTACTATGGTAATAAAATGAAGCGACATCTGCTGGGCCGTTAATAGGAACTGCACCCTTAAGAGATCCAGGAAGTGGGCTTCTAATCCAGCGGAGATTCCTTGCCTCCTGGACTAGATCCGACATCAGGCAACCGACAAGAGAATGATGAAAATTTGATAAACTGCGTTCTATTTTGTACAGACATTATGGCCACGTGTGAATATAAATACAGATTGGTTGAATTTAGTTAGTTCAGCTTCGACAGTAATCTGTGGACAATCACGCTGTTATGTCTGTGATGCTCATGTGCCATGTTGTAGTACTGAGTAGTCTATTCCAGTGGTTCTCATACTTTTTCGTGCCAAGGACCCCCAAATAGACACTTATTAGACCGGACCCCCATTTGAAAAGATAGGCCATAGAGGGACCCCCATAATAGAAGATTTTTACGGCTCTCTAGCAGTGATTTCAACCATTTTAATTTCAAGGACCCCAGTTTGACATGCATTAGGCTACGGACCCCCATTTAATGGCATGTATGTCTCTGGGACCCCAATTCATATTGTAAAATCAATGTTAATTTAACTCTGAGAGTGTATGGTTCCATTTGTACACTCTCAGAGTTACAGACCCATAATGGTCCATTTGGTCCCTGTTCATCATTTAGCTGGGGACCCCCTGGAACCCCCTCAAGTACCCCTGGGGGTCCTCGGACCCCACTTTGAGAACCAATGGTCTATTCTATGGAACCTCGCCAGTACAGGCACCTGTGTTTACTAAATAAACCACATGAACCGTACTGCAGCACAGTAGTTCTCAAACTTTTCTTCGTGACCCCCGAATTAATATAAATAATATTTTGGCCGCGGACCCCCATCTGAAAATGTTGTATGCCATTGACCCCCAGAAGAGAGGACTTGTGTTAACAAAACAAAATGATTCCAATTTTTTCAAACACTTCAGCTTGTAGATCTGCTATTTTTGAATAGCCAACATAATAGCCAACAAAATATGGATAAAGGGGTTCAAATGATTGTGATGCTGTATTAACACATGTTGCTGGGGAGCCCCTGGGGGTCCCCGGACCCCACTTAGAGATCCACTGCTGTAGCATACCTATTCTGAGGTTGACCATTCGTGCCCAAAATATAAAATATCGGGATACGTATCGGTGATGTGACGTCCAAATTGTATTGTATTGTATTGATTGGCCTGTTTTGCAATATTTAGTTTGATGGTTTCTTTTCTTTTGTTTTTAACCACTTAAACCCTATATACTTAGTTGACTAGTCCCCCAGGGGTTTATACTATTAGGCCCCCTCCTTTTCCCCCCACTACACTAAATATCTTCAGCAAAAATAGCTGATGTACAAGCTCAGCTTGTAAGACCGGATATGTTTTGCTGGGATAGGGATGCTAAGGCTCATGGGGTTAATAATGTCTTCGTATAGGGATAAGTCCTAGCCTTACTGGTAAATCCGTCTTCAGAGAGAAATAAATATGAGGAGAGTGGAGAATGTATGAAAAATGTAGTGCAGAAACTAAGCTAGTCCCTGGCACTCTGAAAGTCCATATATTGAAGATTTCTTTGACACATTTTCTTATGGCATTTTGGCCATGTGTGTCACATCGGCAGACAAATAGAAATGGGATACGTATCACATCGTGATTCCTGTTTCGGGATGCACAACATATTCCAGCCTTATTTGTCAACTATGTCTGTGATAATCTCTCAAGACAGATTCAGAGCTCCGCAGCTGAGATTCAAAGGAAAAAAACAGCAGAGGACGCTGTTTTTCCTTTTTTTTTTTACTGTTCCCAGATTGTGTCTGTGATGCTCATGTGCTATGTCGCAGTCATTCAGCTATTTTCAAAAATGTTACCTCTTTCTTATATTAGTTGACAATGTGTTTGTTTGACCAGTTTTTATAGCATAGTTTGTTGATTACTTTTGATGCAGTAATGGTCTTATTTCATTTAACTTTAGGTATTAAAAAGGTCTTAGAAGTCATAAAATTGTCACTTTACTGTCATCTGGGGACCCCCGCCAAAAAAAAGAATGTATGTGGGGACCCCCCCCCCCCCCCCAACCCACAGGTTGAGAACCACTGCTCTATGAAACCTCACCAGCTCACAGTTTGAAAATGGCAGGCGCCTGCGTTTACCGTTTACTAATTGAACCATATTCACCCAACTGTGGCATACCTATTCCGAGGCAAACATTCGTCGATATGTATATCGACGGGTATACAGGTGGTTAAATATGATAGACACTGTACAGTATGTGCATAGTGTTGAGGAAAAGAAAGATGTTGCCAGTTGAAATGTTATACAACTGCATTTGCCTTTGAGAACAAGACGTATTTGTTGATGAACGCCATTATCTGATCATTTTGATTGATCAAGCATAAAATAGCTGTGAAGGTGGTACTCATCAGAAAGCAAGCCATATGAAAATAACTAATCGAATGACTAATCGAAACATGACTATGATCCAGTTAGTTACGGTACACTGTGTTTGCAGGACGATGTAGAACTGTATCTGGACTGTATCTTCATGAATGAGGATGAGCAACAGACACATTACAGTCTATTTACAGACTGGTGGCCTACACATTACATCAGTGGTTCTCAACCTTTTTCATTTCAAAGACCCATTTGGTATGAATTAGTCCACAAGGATCCCCATAACAGTGTATTTGGTGTGATGGGGGGGAAAGGAGCGGACCAAGTACAGACCCCTGAGAGACACGAGTCGATGAAGTTAAACAGTTTAAGTGGTAAACAAAAAATAAATAAATGTCTCTTTAAAGAACCTTGGTCTGAAATGTTCTTTCTGGAACCTGTTTGTTCTTCTATGGAATAGCTTTCCAATAAAGGTACTACACAGAACCTTTATTGTTCTGTGTAGTAGGTTGCTCAGTGATCCATGTTTTTCTGCAGCACATTTTGTTCTGTATCTATGGGTGGCTTGATTAAAGAGCTACATTTACAGTACATTACAGTACATATGCATTAGGATGTGTCGTATACTTTCTGCTCAATACATGACAGTTACAGTATACAAAATAATCTACAAATAGATGGCTGCTGCTGTTGTTAGACAGACGAGAGGAGTTCCTGACTCCCACAATGCTCGCTTTGTCATTGCGTACAAACAGCTTTCCAATCACCGTTAGAGCTATGGTAACTATGGTCGAGTAACCCTGTATGTCCAAAACAGTTACTTGACAGGAAATGGGGGCAAAAGAAAGTACCTGCATTCAAATGGGTCCAATGTAGTTATAAGTCACAAGCTACTAGTTCAGTGATCTTCAACAGGGGGTCCGGGACCCCTGGCCTAGGGGGCCCTCAGAGATACTGCAAGGGGGTCGCCAAATCCTTGTTGATAGGAACCTTTTTTTTGTTTTCTGATAAAAGGTCAAGTTTACAAAACAATTTCACTTAAAATTGTTTTTCAAAGATATCAAAAATGGCCGATCGCCAAGCTCACAATGTATCGCATTGCGACGTGTTGTGAGCTTGTAAATGGGCTATTTTTTTTTACCTTTAAAACATAAAAAGTTGAAATATGGAGTTGCAAGGTTTCTGCCCGACAGCAACAATCTGTACGTACTGTATGTTCCCATGCGAATTGTTCTGATGTTCAGTCTATTGAATGGCACTTCCTGTTGCAGACACAGTACCTTTCTGTATAGCATTGTGTGCGTGTGACAGGATGGGGAAACTGCTTCACGGTTTGCATCTTGGGTAAAGCCAATCATGGCGTCAAATCTATCATTGTTTTTTTAATCACAAGCCTACTGTAAGCCCTATTTTATATTCTTTGATGCGTGGCGGTGTGGCGCAGTGAAAATAGTTTTATCGAAGTTCGCAATCCGTTTCCATTCCATCGCCTATTTTCCCTATTTGTTGTACAAAGTATAATGGGGTGTAAGTAATATTATTGTTTAATAAGTGTTAAATAGCTCTATATTCTGACAGTAATCATTACTATTGTATATTTGTTCAGGGGTCTCCCCGTCTCTACAGCCCTATAGTAGGCCTAGACTAAAACAGAAAACACATTTTCAGGTCAGGATACCAATTTTATCCAATCAGGATAAAGAACCTGTACAGAATGCAGGATAAACAAGTGCAATTGGGAGTGATGAAACAAAAATTAAATAAGCAGAACAAATTGGAACTAAAACACTATAAAATTAAAGCTGATAAATGACATGTGTGGAGTTCTCTCTCCTATTGAATGGCACTGTGCTTGCCCAGTAAACCGTTTCAGTTTAGGTTCATATCCGTATGACAGGGTGGGACACGGGGTTCTAGGCCTGCATCATTAGTAAGCCATTTGTTACGTCAAACTATAATTGCTTTTTAAACTGTCGAAGGTTACTGACCAGCCGACCGGCTGTCACAAAGTGTGCCCATGGGACAGCTCTCACGAACTGAACAATAGGTTCAAAACCTAATTACGCTTCTACGGTCAATTCTGTCTAGAGTCTAGACTCTTCTAGGCTTTTCTCACACGACATGGACGTTTTAAGAGTGCCCATCAACGTACTAATGTGGGGTTATTATAGCCTAATGGAATCCATTAGGGCTGGGCGATATGACTTCAAATCAATATCAGGATTCTTTAAAACGCTTGCCTTGATTACGATTAATGAACGATTATTTCCACAAAGAAAAGTTATATTTTTTGGTATAAAAGGAAAAAAAAGGGAAAAACTAAACTAAACTTTCGGTTAATTGCCCGGCCCTAGTGTTGATTGGTTGATTTTGTTAATCACTTGTCTGTGTAGCATAAAGCTGCAACCGAAATCAGCACCAACACTGACTGGTTGACTTATATATTCATCGCAGAGCAGTTCAGAGGAGCATTACAGTTAGAATACATCATCTTACATCATGTGCCACATTAAAGCTGCACAAGTACTTTCCACTTCTACCCTGGATTTGAACCCGGTTTCCTGTGCAAGTGCTGAAATATTTACCATTGAGCTAATAGAGCCTGCCTGCTTGCTTTTGAATTGAATCGTGACCTTCAGGTCAAAATTCGTATCAGATCCTGTGTCTAGGTGACCTTTGATACGATCTAAATGTCTAAATAGAAGATCAGGGAGACACAATACAACCACCACAATTGTATATGTTATATTGTATTAACATACTCTACCTCTACCATACAGATTGGACAAAATGACATACAAAAAAAGTTACATAGTTGCGCTTTAAACCTGGCGTCCCAATTTTGGGCAAATTTTGTAAACTGAATCCATTTGTATTGAAATGTTCAAAAATAGCAACAAAACGTATACACAGGACTGCTCCAAAACTCTTTCCTCATCGCTCAGGGTGTCTCTCACCCAATCTGACTTACTGTAGCCTACGGTTTTTCAGGCCAAGGACCCCCAAGGAACTGAGAGAGAGATGAAGCAGGGACCCCCACTATTGTATAAAATTGTGTTGCAGATTAAACTTTTTCATAGATTTCATAGATAGCTTCATAGACTTGTTTGACAGCACTATCACCAGTGTATGTTAGATTAATGTGCATTTCCACACATCTAACCACTTAAACCTCAAAACGTAATACATTCGACCTTTCGCTATGTACTTAGTCTGCTCTTTTTCCCCCCCACTCTTTGCCAAAAATAGCAGATCTACAAGCTCACAACGCCTCGCAGCGCGAGGCGTTGTGAGCTTGTAGATCTGCTATTTTTGGCTAAAGTTCTCTGGATACTTTAGGGTCCAAGTGTTTAATGTAAAAAACAACATATCCTATCACACAAAGATTTGGCGGACCCCCTGTAGTATCTCTGAGGAGTGAGGACCCCCTATTGAAGACCCCTGACTACTACTATGTGGAGTCCTGGAAAGCATTTTTATGGGAATAAGTACATTAATGATGCTCTAACCCCCCCTGCTGTCTCAACTGAGGGATGGCAATCCTCAGTGTACTAACTAGATGGTTTAGTGACCTGTGCAACAAACAATATTGCTACAGTAAACACTCAAGCCCCATCTTTGTCCAGTAATGAATAGTGAAAATAGCCGATGTACAAGCTCACAATGAGTCGCATCCATACTATAGGCCTACTCCGGTCAGCATTGTCTGCAACAAATAGTGGTTCTCAACCTTTTTTCCTTCGAGTCTTCCTCCTTTACATCTGACAAAAGCTGACATTTGCAGTGGTGGAAAAAGTACTCAATTTGTTTACTTAAGTAAAAGTAGCAATACTGCAATGTAGAAATACTCTGTTACAAGTAAAAGTCAGATATTCAAAATTTACTTGATTAAAAGTATTGGGTTTAAAAATGTACTTAAAGTACCAAAAGTAGAAAGTACTCATTATGCAGAATGTCCCATCTCAATGGGACATTCAGTTCTCAATGTAGGAATGTATTCAAATCTTTTGAAAATAGCAGATCTACAAGCTCACAATGCGTTGCATCGTAGCCTACATTGCCGAAATGTATACAGGGCTGAAGTGGGTAACGTATGTTTTGTAATAACAATCAAAATCTGCAAAGTAACAAGTAACTAAAGTTTTCAAATAATTGGAGTGGGGTAAAAGTACAATATTTGTCTCTGAGATGTAGTGGAGTAGAAGTAAAAGTATTGAAAATTGGAAGTACTCCAGTTAAGTAAAAAATACCTAAAAATTGTTCTTTCATACTGTCCTTGAGTACATGCACTTGGTTACTTTACAGCACTGCCACTGGGCCTATTTATTGAAGTTGCAGTAATGAACATACCAGTCATGATTCCAGTGTGGTTTCTGTAGCTGTGTGTGATTCTCTGTTCTTCTGTGGGTCTGTCTCTGGCTGCTTCTGGTTAGAACGTTTTGGCTCCCCACTCACTACACCTGTGTCCTACCAATTACTGCACCTGTGACCCTATTTTTATTTATTTATTTATTTATTTAACAGGGACAATGCACATTGATCAACATGTCAGTTATTCACGTCCATGTAAATGAGCCAGAGTTAGCCAGAGTTGGCTAATTTTCATCTGTAGTCCCTGAGCAGGCTATTAAAGTGGCATAGTTATCTATACAAAAAGAGACATCATCGTCGACAATACAAAACAAGTATAGGGCAGTGGTTCTCAACCTGAGGGTCGGGACCCCCAGGGGGGTCCCCACATGATTTTAGGGGGTCCCCAGATGACAGTGAAGTGACAATTTAATGACTTTTAAGATCATTTTAATACCTTAAAAATAAAAAATAAAATGAAAAAAAGACCATTACTGCATCAAGAGTAATCAACAGACTGTTCTATAAAAAACTGGTCAAACATTGGCCAAATTGTCAAATGATATAAGAAAGGCAAATTGTTTGAAAATAGCAGAACTACAAGCTTTTATCTGTGGAACCGAGTCAAACTAAGATGCCTCAACTCCTACAATTCCAAGTGCTTGTCAGGGTGGGGGGGGGGGGGGGGGGGGGGGGGGGGTCCCAAGTTCAAATATGATTATTTTGTGGGTCCCCGGTTCACGGCCTGAAAAGGTTGAGCCATTTTGTGGTTCCACCGATCCAGAGCCCATTAATTTTGCCCATAAAAAATATTTATAAATGATTTTAAGTCTGGAACCAAGCCAGCCAGGCTCCTGTGATGAATCATGACCATAAAACATTTGATTCTGTGTCAAAACATATTTTAAAACCGCCAGAAAAGGGTATTTGTTAAATATAATATATAATATAATGAAATATTCAAATATCTTTGGAACATGATGCCACACCCAACATTTCACTGCTTGTACTCGTGTGAGTGAGTGACAAATAAACCCTCTTGATTCTCGATACAAAACAAAAGGGGACACGTGAATAATGCAAGCTTTTCAATCAATTTAATGTAGCGCTATCAAACAGATAAATCATTTCTATATAAAAAATACAGCATTTTCTTCCTTTCAAAATGGGTTAAAATCGTCCCTTTAACCAAGTTATTAAAGGGCAAGACCACTTTGGTAGAGGTTTGGGTTGTGTAGTTACCTTGCCATGATGTAACTCCAAAGGTGGGCAAGAAATAAAAAATAATTGCTCCATTGATTAGAAATTGATAATTCAAAATATGCTCCTCATTGACTTACATTGTACGGTAAAACAGCTCTCAAAGTCACTCTTTTAGCACATAAACGAACGCAAACAAAGTTGATTCAGACAATATAGAACATCACCAAACCCAGTACTGTTTTTTTTTTTAAATAAAAATGTCAACTTCCTGTTGATTTTGCCATTTTTGATAAGTAGAAAACCTGGACTGGATCCGCGGATCCGGATCCAGATCTTCAAATAGTAAAATCAACAGGAAGTTAACATTTTTATTTAAAAAAACAAACAGTACTGGGTTTGGTGATGCTCTATATTGTCTGAATCAGCTATGTTTGGGTTAATTTATGTGCTAAAAGAGTGACTTTGAGAGCTGTTTTACCGTACAATGTAAGTCAATGAGGAGCATATTTTGAATTATCAATTTCTAATCAATGGAGCAATTATTTTTGATTTCTTGCCCACCTTTGGAGTTACATCATGGCAAGGTAACTACAAAACCCAAACCTCTACCAAAGTGGTCTTACCCTTTAAACATTAAGGCTGAATATTTATCAAAAATCCCATTGTGTAAATATTTTGTTGCAGCACCAAAAAATAGAGGTATCTGATCCAACAAATACATTTCATCCAGCCCTACATTTGACACCTTTTGAGATGATAGCTGTAGGCGACCATTTTGCCACATTTGTTGCAAAAATAAGGTTTCTCACCTGTGTGGATTCTCATGTGAACTGTAAGGCATGAGCGTTTAGTGAAGGATTTCCCGCAGACATGGCAAGAGTGAGGTTTAACGCCTGTGTGAATTCTATAGTGAATAGCCAGCTTGTCTCTGCGAGTGTACTCCCTGTCACAATCGGGACATTTGAAGGCTTTATGTCCTATGTGCGTGTCTTTCACGTGTTTCATCAGGTCTGTGTCTCTGTGGAACCGCTGTCTGCAAATACTGCAAACAATTTGCTCCAAACAGAAAATGTCGTCGTCTCTCTGGCTGAACGTCCAGCCCGCTTCGTCACTCTCGTTACATTTGTTTGCGACACCGTGGCTTGTGATCGCAGTTTCTGTGGTATACGAAGGGATCAGCTGGCTGTCACTGGTGCTTGCTGATGTAACAAATCCATTTGTCCCACTGTTGTAAATACTGGTCTCAGAGTGTGGAATGATGCTGAAGTCCATCTGTTCTTTAGGAGACTGATGTTGAACGGCCTCATCCTCCTGACTGGACATCAGCTCCTGTCTAGGGTTCAGCTCTTGTAAAGGAAGCAGCTCCTCAGAGACTGGAGGGGAATCTGACAGAGAGGGAGAGCAAACAATTACGGACTATGAGCTTGTAGATCTGCTACTTTTGCTGTTTTTGAATTTGAATCCTGATAAGTAACAGTTTTGGATGTCGGTTTGGTTTCCACCCGATAGAGACGATATACATATACGGATGGGACGTTAAGATATCGATAAAAAACTTTAAATCTTAGATATTTCAAATCAGGCATTAGGACTTCATAGATTTTTTTAGGTTTTTAGTTAAGTATCCTTGAAATATATATTTTGTGTATGTTCTGTTCTGTATTTGTCATGTTGTTATTGTGGTGTTTTTATATGGTATGTGGGGACTGCAGATGGAAATTAGCTTCTAGCTCATGATCATGTTCAGTTGATTGAATTCACATTCACGTATTGAATGTTCATTAATGTGCATTGTCCCGTCTAAATAAAGAAATACTGTGGCCAAAATAATTATGCTCTTAAAATGCCACTTTTGTTAACCGCTTGCACCTTAGCATCCATATTCTGGGGGGAACATTAGCCAACAATTGCAAATCGACAAGCTCGATGCATTGTGAACTTGTAGATCGGCTATTTTTGGCAAAGATAATTGGGGGAAAAAGCGTTCCAAGTGCAACTCATGTCCAGTGTATGATGGAAAATATCATAATAAATTAAAATCTCTGCGATAACATTATTGTTTTTTTTTATATCACAAAAACGATTACGATTAATGTCAGATTTTCAGAAGTCCTAGCTGTTTTATTATTTGCCTTTACCCACTTGAGTAGTTCACCCAAAACATTACTTATTTTCTATCGATGGAGATTTTTATTTTGTCGCATTCCTGAGACAATAATTTGATGACCGGGTCATCGGTCAATAGGAGACTCGTTGAGTCTCCGCCTGTCATCAAATTATTGGCTTAGGAATGCGACAAAAACAAAAAAATCGCCAAGAATTCAAGGCTTCGTGGGGTCGGGGTGTGTAATTGATAGAAAATAAGTCATTTTTTGGGTGAACTACTCTAACTACTCTACTTTAAGTTATTATATAGGCATTAAGGCTGAATATTTATTAAAAAAATATCATTGTGTAAATATTTTGGTAAATCACCAATAGATAAAGGTATTTGGTCAAAATATAGATTTTGTCTATTTCGCAGAGCCCAACATTTGACACCTTTTGAGATGATAGCTGCAGGCGACCATTTTGCCACATTTGTTGCAAATATAAGGTTTCTCACCTGTGTGGATTCTCATGTGAACTGTAAGGCATGAGCGTTTAGTGAAGGATTTCCCGCAGACATGGCAAGAGTGAGGTTTCACGCCAGTGTGAATTCTATAGTGAAGAGCCAACTTGTCTCTGCGAATGTACTCCCTGTCACAATCGGGACATTTGAAGGGTTTGTGTCCTATGTGAGTGTCTTTCACGTGTTTCATCAGGTCTGTGTCTCTGTGGAACCGCTGTCTGCAAATACTGCAAACAATTTGCTCCAAAGAGAAAATGTCGTCGTCTCTCTGGCTGAACGTCCAGCCCGCTTCGTCACTCTCGTTACATTTGTTTGTGACACCGTGGCTTGTGATCGCAGTTTCTGTGGTATACGAAGGCATCAGCTGGCTGTCACTGGTGCTTTCTGATGTAACAAATCCATGTGTCCCACTGTTGTACATACTGGTCTCAGAGTCTGGAACAATGCTGATGTCCATCTGTTCTTTAGCTTGTGGAGACTGATGTTGAACGGCCTCATCCTCCTGACTGGACATCAGCTCCTGTCTAGGGTTCAGCTGTTGTAAAGAAAACAGCTCCTCAGAGACTGGCTGGGAATCTGACAAAGAGGGAGAGCAAACAATTACTGACTATGAGCTTGTAGATCTGCTACTTTTGCTGTTTTTGAATTTGAATCCTGAAAAGTAACAGTTTTGGACATATGAGGTTTCCACCCGACAGAGACGATATACATATAAGGATGGGACGATCTGAGAATTCCATGTTAGGATTATCGATAAACTTTAAATCTTAGATATTTCAAATCAGGCATTAGGTATTCTGATTCTGTTGTTTAGGACTTCATAGTATTTATTTAGGTTTTTAGTTAAATTTAAACTAGATATAGTATCCTTGAAATATGTTTTTTGTATGTTCTCTTTCTGTATTTGTCATGTTTTTTTGTTTTTTTTTCATACGGTATGTGGGGACTGCAGATGGAAATGAGCTTCTAGCTCATGATCATGTTCAGTTGATTGACTTCACATTCATGTATTGAATGTTCATTAATGTGCATTGTCCTGTCTAAATAAACAAATACTGTGGCCAAAATAATTATGCTTAAAACCCTTAAAATGGCACTTTTGTTAACCACTTGCACCCCAGCATCCATATTCTGGGGTGAACATTTAGCCAACAATTGCAGATCAACAGTTGTGAGCTTGTAGATGGCCATTTTTGGCAAAGAGAATGGGGGAAAAAAGCATTACAAGTACAACTCATGTCCAGTGTATAATGGACAATTTCATAATAAATTAAAATCTCTGCGATAACATTATTGTTTTTTTTTATATCACAAAAACGATTATGATTAATGTCAGATTTTCAGAAGTCCTAGCTGTTCTATTATTTGCCTTTACCCACTTGAGTAGTTCACCCAAAACATTACTTATTTTCTATCGATGGAGATTTTTATTTTGTCGCATTCCTGAGACAATAATTTGATGACCGGGTCATCGGTCAATAGGAGACTCGTTGAGTCTCCGCCTGTCATCAAATTATTGGCTTAGGAATGCGACAAAAACAAAAAAATCGCCAAGAATTCAAGGCTTCGTGGGGTCGGGGTGTGTAATTGATAGAAAATAAGTCATTTTTTGGGTGAACTACTCTAACTACTCTACTTTAAGTTATTATATAGGCATTAAGGCTGAATATTTATTAAAAAAATATCATTGTGTAAATATTTTGGTAAATCACCAATAGATAAAGGTATTTGGTCAAAATATAGATTTTGTCTATTTCGCAGAGCCCAACATTTGACACCTTTTGAGATGATAGCTGCAGGCGACCATTTTGCCACATTTGTTGCAAATATAAGGTTTCTCACCTGTGTGGATTCTCATGTGAACTGTAAGGCATGAGCGTTTAGTGAAGGATTTCCCGCAGACATGGCAAGAGTGAGGTTTCACGCCAGTGTGAATTCTATAGTGAAGAGCCAACTTGTCTCTGCGAATGTACTCCCTGTCACAATCGGGACATTTGAAGGGTTTGTGTCCTATGTGAGTGTCTTTCACGTGTTTCATCAGGTCTGTGTCTCTGTGGAACCGCTGTCTGCAAATACTGCAAACAATTTGCTCCAAAGAGAAAATGTCGTCGTCTCTCTGGCTGAACGTCCAGCCCGCTTCGTCACTCTCGTTACATTTGTTTGTGACACCGTGGCTTGTGATCGCAGTTTCTGTGGTATACGAAGGCATCAGCTGGCTGTCACTGGTGCTTTCTGATGTAACAAATCCATGTGTCCCACTGTTGTACATACTGGTCTCAGAGTCTGGAACAATGCTGATGTCCATCTGTTCTTTAGCTTGTGGAGACTGATGTTGAACG
The DNA here is from genome assembly GCF_963454915.1 of Gymnoscopelus microlampas. Taxonomy (NCBI): domain Eukaryota; kingdom Metazoa; phylum Chordata; class Actinopteri; order Myctophiformes; family Myctophidae; genus Gymnoscopelus; species Gymnoscopelus microlampas. Next base: position 11,416,882 of record NC_139939.1, read on the forward strand.
GCCTCATCCTCCTGACTGGACATCAGCTCCTGTCTAGGGTTCAGCTGTTGTAAAGAAAACAGCTCCTCAGAGACTGGCTGGGAATCTGACAAAGAGGGAGAGCAAACAATTACTGACTATGAGCTTGTAGATCTGCTACTTTTGCTGTTTTTGAATTTGAATCCTGAAAAGTAACAGTTTTGGACATATGAGGTTTCCACCCGACAGAGACGATATACATATAAGGATGGGACGATCTGAGAATTCCATGTTAGGATTATCGATAAACTTTAAATCTTAGATATTTCAAATCAGGCATTAGGTATTCTGATTCTGTTGTTTAGGACTTCATAGTATTTATTTAGGTTTTTAGTTAAATTTAAACTAGATATAGTATCCTTGAAATATGTTTTTTGTATGTTCTCTTTCTGTATTTGTCATGTTTTTTTGTTTTTTTTTCATACGGTATGTGGGGACTGCAGATGGAAATGAGCTTCTAGCTCATGATCATGTTCAGTTGATTGACTTCACATTCATGTATTGAATGTTCATTAATGTGCATTGTCCTGTCTAAATAAACAAATACTGTGGCCAAAATAATTATGCTTAAAACCCTTAAAATGGCACTTTTGTTAACCACTTGCACCCCAGCATCCATATTCTGGGGTGAACATTTAGCCAACAATTGCAGATCAACAGTTGTGAGCTTGTAGATGGCCATTTTTGGCAAAGAGAATGGGGGAAAAAAGCATTACAAGTACAACTCATGTCCAGTGTATAATGGACAATTTCATAATAAATTAAAATCTCTGCGATAACATTATTGTTTTTTTTTATATCACAAAAACGATTATGATTAATGTCAGATTTTCAGAAGTCCTAGCTGTTCTATTATTTGCCTTTACCCACTTGAGTAGTTCTAGCCTGGTAAACCCTCCCTCCGGAAATCTCATTTCAATTCGATTTCAGAAAGGAGTCTGGTCTGAAACGCCTTTCTCCAATAATCGCTCTGCTCGCCGAGCCGACGAGCCTATCAGCGTCGTCGCTCATTGTTCTGTGATTGACAGCGACAGTTGGCCAATCAGGTGGCGAGTTCGAGTGAGCCCGAATGAACCCGAGTGCAGCCTGAGAGCCGCCGAAAAAAGACGAACGGCAGCCATTGTTGTTTGTGCGAGTGCCTTCACTTCTTACTTTCAGTTTTATAACGCTTTCAAACTTCTTTTTTGAGGCACGGAATTTACTTATAAGATATCGTTTGGATAGAATTTAGTTGTTTAACTTCATATATGTGGTCAATTAATCATGACAGAGCCTATTTAAAAATATAAATTTAGAGAACCGGCAGGGGCGGGGAGTGACACGCATGTATCCCAATAAGGCAACCTATTTTCGGCATGGCCGTCCCAAAAGTCCCGTTGCGTCACATAGTCTGGAGCTCGTCAAATTGAACTGCTCATTGGCTGAAGGGGAAAAACGATCATTGGTTGAAGGGGTTGTCAGTCAACGGTATTACTCCCGCCCGACTCCAGCCCACAGCGATTATTGCAGAAAGGCGTTTCAGACCAGACTCCTTTCTGAAATCGAATTGAAATGAGATTTCCGGAGGGAGGGTTTACCAGGCTAGAGTAGTTCACCCAAAACATTATTTATTTTCTCGATTCTTTCTCGATGGAGATTTTTTGTTTTTGTCGCATTCCTGAGCCAATAATTTGATGACGAGTCATCGGTCAGTACTGTAGGAGACTCTTTGAGTCTCAGCCGGTTGAATTCAAGGCTTCATGGGGTGTGTAATTGATAGAAAATAAGTATTTTTTTGGGTGAAGTACTCTATTAATTTATTATATATAGGCGTTATGGCTGAATATTTATCTCATTGTGTAAATATTTTGTTAAAGCACCAATAGATAGAGGTATTTGGTCAAAATATGTATTAGATTTTGTCCATTACGCCGAGTCCTACATTTGACACCTTTTGAGATGATTGCTGTGTAGGCAACCATTTTGCCACGCTTGTTGCAACAATAAGGTTTCTCACCTGTGTGAGTTCTCATGTGAACTTCAAGGCATGAGTGTAGAGTAAACAATTTCCCGCAGACAGGACAAGAGTGAGGTTTGACGCCTGTGTGAATCCTACAGTGATCCGCCCAGGTGTCTCTACAGGCGAACTCCTTGTCACACTCGGGGCATTTGAAGGCTTTATGTCCCGTGTGACTCTCCTCCACGTGCTTCATCAGCTCTGCGTATGAGTGAAACTGCTTCCTGCAAAAACAGCAAATCTTTTGCACTATACAGTAAACGTCGGCACTCTGGCTGAACGCCAAGCCCGGTCCTTCACCCTCGTAACAATTGTTTGCGACATCGTGGCTTGTGATCGCAGTTTCTGTGCCGTGAGAAGGGAACAGCTGACTGTCACTGGCACTTTCTGGTGTAACAAAACCATTTATCCCACTGATAGAAATACTGGTCTCAGAGCCTGGAATGATGCTGATGTCCGCCTGTTCCTCTTTTACTTGTGTGGAATGTTGAGCAGTTACCGTGGTACAAGAAGGGATCAGCTGGCTCTCAATTGTGCTTTCTGATTTAACTAATCCATTTGCCACAATGTTGGAACTACAGGTCTCAGAGTCTGGAACGATGCTGAGGTCCATCCGTTCCTCTTTTGCGTCTGTGGAATGTTGAACAGCTACCGTGGACGTGGTATAAGGAGGGATCAGCTGACTGTCACTGGTGCTTTCTGATGTAACAAATCCATTTGTTACAATGTTGTAAATACTGGTCTCAGAGTGTGGAATGATGCTGAGGTCCACCTGTTCCTCTTTAACTTGTGGAGACTGATGTTGAACGGCCTCATCCTCCTGACTGGACATCAGCTCCTGTCTAGGATTCAGCTGTTGTAAAGGAAGCAGCTCCTCAGAGACTGGCTGGGAATCTGACAGAGAGAGAGAGCAAACAATTACTGACTATGAAGTAGGGATGGACGATATTGAAATTCTGGCCAATATCGGATGACCACATTTTTTTTCTTAAACAACATAATTATTGCCATTTTTCATTTAAAACATGGCAATAGTATGGCTCTTATGTTTATAAAATGCCTATAAGCTGCACAAACAAACAAAAACAGAGTAGATAGACATCACATAAAAAAACACAAAAAAACAATATAATTATTTCATAGTCATCTATTTATACAGGTCCTAAAGGATTGCCTTCCATAAAATATATGAACTGTCCCCATATTTCTTGAAAGATGGCAGATTTCCCTTTAATGGCAAAAGTCAATTTCTCTAGGGCAAGACCATTTGACAATTGTCTGTACTATTGCCTGATGTCTGATTTATCTGGGTTTTTCCAAGAGTCCAATTGTATGTTTAGTCTGGAGAAATATAATCATACTTTTGCCCAAAATGCACAGCTGTGGGCAGATAGTAATATCCTCTTATCTGGGATAATATACCAGGTACCTTTTTCAAAAACGTCATGATCTCTGGGCATTGGCATAAACAGTGATATTAGGCTGTCTGGTCAAGGCCCTTTTCGTTCAGTTTCGTTCCCATCAGCTGGATCTAAATAATATCTGCTTCTTAAAAAAGATCTATTGGTAGTAAGTAAGAAACAAAACATTCTCCGTCTGCTTTCCTGCAGTATTTTTATAATCAGTGTTTAAAGTCAGTACTATTTCTTACTAGGCGTAGTAATATTTAGTGTGGTTGCCCTAACAGGGCAACCAGACTATTTTGTCCCTCTACTCCTCCCACAGATTTTGCGCCACACACTTATGCCATATGTCAAAATGACCGGCTTCATCGGGAATCATGTGCGTGTATTTTGCTAAGAGATAAGTTGTATAATTTAATTGATATTAATTTATTAGTGAATTCATTTTCCCCATTGACTTGCATGGGAAAATGCAAAAACTCCCATTCAACAATTTTTCTCTCCGAAACCGTAAGGGCTACAGTTACAAGACTTGGAGGGGAGGTTAAGAGTCCAGTGCCAAATATATATATATTTTTTTTAACACAAGTCGACCTCATGATGGCGCTATAACAGTCCACTTTACGTTACGGCCTATAACTCTTGAACCGTACGTTGTAGAATCAATAAACCTGGATTCCTTGGGTCATGACGCAACTCCCAATATAGGCCACGCCCATTTGCGTCTGGATAGATTTTCCACCAGTTTGAATTTTCTTCAAAAGTTTTTGCACCTTCTCCTACAGATTTTGTCCAAATCTCACAAAAATTGGTACACATAATTGCTGAACCCATGCGATAAACATATCAAAGCAGAATCCATACCGTTCGTCCGTAATAGACTTCTAAAGGGGAGGGGCTTGTTTTACAAATTATGCCAAAAATCATGAAGAAAACGTCCAGTCAACCCCAAATTTGAATCACATCTCAACGGTGGTTTTCACATGTCAACGGAGTGTTATTATAAATGTCCAGCTTGTGTATTTTATATTTTATTTTTGCCACGGACACGCAAAATAAGTGATCAATAATATTACCAGAAACACGTAGGCCTAGCCCCAAATGTATACAGTACTAATGGACTCTTGGTGTGCCTTATAGTGTCTACTCTATTCCACTATTTTAAAACAAGTCACTTATCAATTAAATTTGGGGGAATTTGGGGAGAAAAAACTATCTACAAGCTCACAACACATCAAAGCATGTTGTGAGCTTGTAGATCAGCAATTCTCTTTTTAGCCTATAATGGCATGCCCAAAAATTGGGAACGTGGTTAGCTAGCCTATACTTTAGAACACCTGGAGACTGGGAAGTTAATTATCCACTGTATACTGGCAGGTGGCAGTCCTGAGACAAGCATTCAATGTGGCATGGTCCAAGTATATTCCACATTTGGGATTTCAATAATTGGGTCTTACCAGTACAGACAGTGCTTCCATCTGACATTGCAGAAGCAAAAGGGCCTCTTAGCTGCAAAGGTGAGTGGACAGATGGCCTTTCAGAGGACAGTGTTACTTGAGGACAGGAAGTTCCAGCTAAACTAGTTTTTTGTTCGTCTACGTAGCTTCAATAGGTGTGGTTTCCATTAAGGTGAACAGGTACAGTAGACCTAATCCAAGTTGATGAGAAAGCATGCCGATGGGACAAAGTAAAAATACTTGCGTGTCCAAACAGATAATTATCTACATGATGAGTAATTCATGAAGGGCATGTCATGATCTAAAGGAATGCAATGTCACAATAGTTTGTGAGGTGAGGAGTAGGTCTCATTGTGAGCCTGTGGATCAAGGGTTTCCATGGATTATGCTTCTTGAGTGTTATTATAATTGAGTTGTTATTGTTATTATTGGACACTTTGAAACACTTTCTCTCAAAAAAAAAATATATATAGAAAAAACAGAAAAAGAAAAAAGTGCCACGGACATAGAGTTTCATGTCCTTCCTAGGTATTTTAGGAAAAAGGTTTGGTGATGCAGGGCTGCAAGACATACTCATTGAGTCTGAAGTTGGTGCCCCAGAATCCATCAATGATGTGATCATTGGTCATCCACAGGAGATGCAGTCTGCACTTTCATATTTTGTCATATTTGTGTACTATTTTGCTGCTGTTGCACTGTCTGACAATGTCACACCAACATTTCTCTGTTCATACCTGTGAGTGACACAGAAGGCCTGATCTGGGGGGTGGGTGGGAGGGTTGATGTACAAATGACACATGCTGTGACACACTGTGGTATTATATTTTGTAATAATTTGCAGCTTTAGTGTATTTATTTTAGTCTAGTCTATTTTTGGCATTATTCCAATCTAGGGGGGCGTGGTAGCATTTTGATTGATTTTCAGCCATTTTGGGCCAAGGTGTGCTGCTTTTTTTTCTACCTTTCATTACACAGTAGGTTGTGATTTTTTTAAATGTATGAAACATAAGCTTTTAGCTAAATGTACTATGTGTATGTTTCACTGTGCTGGGTGCCAATCACTTCCGTAGTGTTTTCTTTAACACATTTGCTACATTTCATGATCTAAATTCAAATATGAGTATACTAAGGCACCAATACTTGTATCAGATGTTACGTATATGTATTTATGACATTTGAGAAATAATTTGTGTTGCCAAAATCAATATAACACATTTTACAACAAGCAAAAACAGCAGCACAAGGTTTTCGTTTTTTGATTATTCACTTTTATATACATTTCTGGCTTGTGAAAAAAATACTGCAGGATATTGTGCGGAGACCTTTCAACCCAAAGTCTACAAGGGTACTGTCTATGCAAAAATGCATTGAAAAAGTAGATCCAAGACGTGGGAACGAAATTAATTTTCTAGGCACTTTTTGGTAGGTCACCACACGGCCTATATAATGTATCCTTCTCCACATTGCACATTGGTCTAGTATATTGGGATCAAAATGATGAAGTAGAGAAGGAGTAATATTATCTTCGCATCAACCATCGGAAGACCATTTAATTGCATTGTCAAATCAATCAATAATTTTGTTTTACCTTAATTTACCTTATACCTGGTATAAGGTAACACCCTACAGTGAGTGTGATTCTGGGAGCAGAATAGATGCAACATACAATAATGTTGAATCTGAATATGTATAACGTCACAATTAGTAAACTAAGAAGAAATGTCATTGTTATTTTGGTACAAAAAACAAAATAAAAGGTCAAACGTTGTCTTTAGAATGACAATCTTATGTAAATCTACATGTCAAGCATTAATTCAAGGTATTAAAACACTATCATGCCATGTATAGGCCTGTCACAATTATTATACTAACGTCTAATCGCAATATGTTTTGTTTTATTTATCATACAATCGTTTCCTTATTGAAAAATGTTTACACATTTTCAAATATAAAAAACAGCAAAAATAGCTGATCTACAAGCTTACAACGCGTCACAAAGTGACGCGTTGTAAGCTTGTAGATCAGCTATTCTTCTATTTTTCTATTTTTACTCTATTCTTCTATTTTTACATAATATATAATAATTTCTTTGTATATTTCAGTTATTTGTCATATCTGCCCGTGCAGTTTTTGATGACAAAGCCTAAAAGGCTTTATTTGTCATCGTTTCTGTAACTACCGCTTTTTCTACAGGATGGGGAAGTTAACCCAATGCCCAACCCCCATGGAGGACCAGCCTAAAAGGCTTCATAATAATGTGCCAATGATCAATGCCAAACACACAATTATATCGTTAATCACAATTATTTGAGTGACAAATAATCGTCAACTTAAATTTTATATGGACCAAAGGGCAGTTTTAATAATAATACAAATAACTTGTAATCACCACTTTCATCTGTTGACTTTGACCAACTTGTTATTTATTGAAGGTAAAACCTAATATAAAAGGCTGATTAACGTACCTATAGTGTCCAGGTGTGTGTGAGGTTGTGCTGTGGTGAGGGTCAGTATGTGTTGTTTCAGCTGCTCCACCTCCCTCTTGGACTGAACAACTTGCTCTTCATATTCACAGATGCTTTTCTCAACAACACCAAAGATCTCCTCAGCAGCCAAAGTCAGTCGTTCCTGGAGAAACAATCTGAGATGTTGTGTTCCTGACATGTTGGAGCAAAAGACCACTTTCACATCTAATCACTGATGTACACAAATGACCCCCCCAAAGAAGGCAAAAAAAGGACCAACACTGAAGAGTTTGGAGCATGGACTTGACTGCTCGTCTGAAGTTGTTTCAATGTTGTTGTCTTGGTGAATAATCTGAACATTGCATGTACTTCCGGGTTCCCTGACTTTAACACTATTGCCATCTGCTGGCCTGGAGAATGGAGAATTCTTAATTTGCACCATAGATTGCCATAGTTCCAGACAGTATCTGAACGTATGCTATAGATTGCTTGAACAATCAACTGAACTGTAACTGAAGTGAAGTTACAGAAATCCTTATTTCAAATATTAACAAATTGATAACATAGAACAGAGATGAAACACAAAATCCCATTAAGTCACAAACTCATCACAGCTCAATTTGCACCCGTTTTAAAACAGTAACAATATTTAATTAACGCTTGCATTAGATTACTGTTAATTTTAGAATGTATCTCACTGATTAGTTTAAGACTCAGAAGGGCGTTGCTATCGTTTAGGTATATTCTAGTTATTTTAAATCCCTATGATTCTACTATTGTAAACAAAACAAATATGGGGCAGGCAGATATGACAAAACACTTAAATACACAAAGACTAGTCTGTCTGTCTGACCGACAATGACTGATACAAAAAAATCAAAAATAAATATTGTATTATGGTCAAAATACGCCATATTTAATATTTTATTCTCATAATGTGTTCAGTGGAAATAGCCGATCTACAAGCTCACAATGCGTCGCATCGAAAATTACAATGCAATGCTCATTACATTATTCATTACATTACATGCACTGTCTTTAGTTTCTTTTTTTTATACCAGCAAGAATGCAAAAACAGAATAGGACACAACTATTGTTAAGCTTTTGATTAAGAAACATCTATTGAATATACACTTATAAACAGCAAAATAACTTTTATTTAGAACTTAAAGCACTCTGTCAGTGTATTACACACAGTGTAAATAAGGTCATCTATCATGACTTCCATTAAGTAGGAATTGTGTACTCCACTGTCTGTCTTCCAGTGGTTCCCAACCTTTTCCCCTTGAAGCCCCCATTAAAATAATTGTGATTAATGATATGATGTGTTTTTGTCGTTGAACACTGGAACATATACATTTCTGTTTGGCTTTTAGGCTTTGAAGTTACACAGGGCAGATATGACAAATAACCAAAATATACAAAGAAATATATATTTAGACATATTTATTTAGTACTTTCAATAAAACATTAATAGTGGAAATAGCCGATCTACAAGCTCACAACGCGTCGCATCGCTTGGGCATGGTTGACATGGAACTCCACATATGGGCATAAAAGGGACAAAGACAGACAAATAAAGAGATCTCCATATATGGGCATAAAAGGGACACAGACAGATGGGTATTACATAACCAGAGGGGCAGGCATTCCCAACTTCTCAAATTTCAAGGCATCAGCCTAGAAACAAAAAATTACATTTATGTTTGCCTTTCAGGCTCATATATAACTTAAAGAAATGACTGAAAATGACCAATAATCAAAATAATATACTATTGCCCAAACAAGTCACACCCTTAATAATAATAATAAATAATTATTATGTAATAATTTATCTAATAATAAACAAAATATGTACACATTCAAACACTTTAAAAAATTGCAAAACTCGTCAATCTACAAGGTCACAACCTGTTGCATCATGAAATCTTCGACAGAAGTATGGAAACAAGTCTGACGATTATGCAAAAATAACTGCTATTAGCTCAAATAATTGAGATCATACGATCGTGTAATAATTGTAACAGGTCTACACCGTGCATCCTTAAGTTTGTATCAGTGTGATCTTTTTGTTTGCAGCATATTAAGGACTTTTCCCCAAAAGGCACGTCCACTCCACTGGGACTGGGCTGATTTTTTCCACATCGCCCCAAGTCCTACTTTTCACACTTTTTCAGATGAGTGCTGTGGGCAACCATTTTGTCACATTTGCTGCAAAAATAAGGTTTCTCCCCTGTGTGAGTTCTCATGTGTACCTTAAGGTTTGGCCTCTGAGCAAACAATTTCCCGCAGACAGGGCAAGAGTGAGGTTTGTCGCCAGTGTGAATTGCCATGTGAACTTTAACGGTTGAAAGATGAGTAAACAATTTCCCGCAGACAGGGCAAGAGTGAGGTTTCTCGCCGGTGTGAGTTCTCATGTGAACTTTAACGGTTGAGCTATGAGTAAACAATTTCCCGCAGATGGGGCAAGAGTGAGGTTTGTCGCCGGTGTGGGTTCTCATGTGAATTTTAACGGTTGAGCGTTGAGTAAACAATTTCCCGCAGACAGGGCAAGAGTGAGGTTTTACAACAGTGTGCATTCTGTAGTGATCAGCCAAGTTTTCTTTATGAGTGAACGCCTTGTCACATTCAGGACATTTGAAGGCTTTCTGTCTTACATGACTCTCCTTCACGTGCTTTGCCATATCTGAGCATGAGTGGAACTGTTTGCAGCAAAAACGGCAAATATTTTGCAGCTGACTGTCCCTGGTGCTTTCTGAATTAACAAATCCCTTTGTCATAGCAATGTTGGAAATACTGGTCTCAGGGTATGGAATGAGGTCCACCTGTTCCTCTTTTACTTGTGGAGACTGTTGAACAGTTTCTGTGGTATAAGAAGGGATCAGCTGACTGTCACTGGTGCTTTCTGATGTAACAAATCCATTTGTCACAATGTTGTAAATACTGGTCTCAGAGTGTGGAATGATGCTGAGGTCCACCTGTTCCTCTTTTACTGGTGGAGACTGATGGTGAACGGCTTCATCCTCCTGACTGGACATCAGCTCCTGTCTAGGGTTCAGCTGTTGTAAAGGAAGCAGCTCCTCAGAGACTGGCTGGGAATCTGACAGAGAGAGCAAAATTTAAGACATTACATTAATACGAGGCAATGGTAGTGGATGGAGAGAGAGGATTTTTGTCCAACCAAACAACAGCAACCAATGGGTGCGAAGAGGGGTGGGACCACGGTCGGGACTTGACAAAGGGTCAATTACTGACTATGAAGTAGATATTATAGTATTATAGTATTATAGTATTTTGATATTTGATATTCATTTTATCAGACATGTCCCCTTCCTATATAAACCCATTGTAAGTTCAAACTCCATTTTAACCATGATATTTTCATTGAAAACACCCGTCCTTGGTTCTGATGACTAATATTGTCCTTCTAATCTAATGTGTGAGGGGCTGTTTTTTCAATTACTTTTTTCATTTATTTAAAAAAAAAAAAGGGAAAATGAAAAGAATCAAATCAAATCAAAAAATAAAACTAACGAAAAATATAATTGTAGTTAACCAGAGGTCCAACGTGTTTTGTCCTGATTGGATCAAATTGGTATCCTAGCAACCTGAAAATGGGTTTTCTGTTAATAAAGAGCTGGAGAGAAGACACCACTCACACTGAACAAACACACTATAGCAATTACAATGGGAATAGTATAGCCATTTAACACTTAAAAAATAACAAATAAATAACATCACTTACATCAAGTTAACATCAAGTTACACCCACTTTTATCTGATGAAAGGATGACTAATGAATCGTACCTATTCTGCACAGGTATATGTGAGGTTTTAACGTGTTCAGGTGTGGTGCAGTGGTGTAAAGTAACTAAGTACAATTACTCAAGTACTGTACTTCAGTACAATTTTGAGGTATCTTTACTTCATTGGAGTATTTCCAATTTTCACTACTTTTAATTCAACTCCACTTCAACTCCACTATCTCAAGTCAGGCAAAACGTGTACTTTTTACACCATTACAATTATTTAAAAAAAAAACTTTAGTTACCAGTTACTTTGCAGATATAAATCATTATGTTACAAAACATACGTTAACCACTGTAGCCCTAATACCTACTACTATTTTAACATTTTGGTACTATTACTTTTGTTACTTTGTATATTTTAATGCCAATATTTGTGTACTTTTACTCAAGTAACACAGGACTTTTACTTGTAACAGAGTATTTCTATATTGTGGTATAGGCTCTATTCACAGCAGCCATATTATCACTTCCTTCACAGGTGTTACCAATGATACTAATGAAGGCTCTGTTCCATTTAGTGTAGCACAGTGGTTTCCAGGACCCCCCTAACTCTCATTTGTACACTCTCAGAGTTACACACCTGTAAGGGGCCATTTGGAAGGTTTCCAGTGAGCCAACATGCACAATATCAGAACCCTGACTCTGTTTGACCAGAATGGAACAGAGCCTTCATTAGTATCATTGGTAACACCTGTGAATGTCTTCATAATATGGCTGCTGTGAATAGAGCCTATTGCTGCTTTTAAAATGTTCTGAGTACTTCTTCCACCACTGACTAATCATACCCATAGAGCCCAGGTGTAAGTGAGTCAGTGTGTTGAGGGTCAGTATGTGTTGTTTCAGCTGCTCCACCTCCCTCTTGGACTGAACAACTTGCTCTTCATATTCACTGATGCTTTTCTCAACAACACCAAAGATCTCCTCAGCAGCCAAAGTCAGTCGTTCCTGGAGAAACAATCTGAGATGTTGTGTTCCTGACATTTTGGACCTATAAGACCACTTTCTAATCTAATTATAGTTGTACACAAATGACACAATGTCCAGAAGTACGAAGACTGAACAATATACTGCTTGTCGGGATCATAAGAGTTATAAAATAACGTAGACGGGACTGCCTGTCTGACAGCTGGAGCTCTGTCTGACTGTTGTGTTATTATTGTTCATGCTTCCTTAAAGACTGGACGCCCCAACGTCATTTTCAATGTTGCCAGGTTCTGCGAGAGAAATAAGCAAGCAGGTCGATGAAAACGTTTCCTCCGAGGTGGAAAGACTGGTGATGCGAGGTTAGATGAAAACAAGCCCAAAAGAAGCGACTAAGATACAACAATTTGCCGACCTACAAGCTCTTCGCAACGTGTTGTGAACTTGTCGATCTGCTATTTTCAACGACAAAAATAATATTGAGGAGGGGGAAAAATAGGTAATTTAACAATTTTGGATATTTTTGAAACTTTTTAACAACACAAATCTTGTCCCGGCCATAAAATGTTTTCAGATGGGGTCGGTGGACAAAATGACAAAATACATTTTAATTTGGGGGGTCCAGGACGGTCCTTGACATGAAAATGTTTGAGAAACAGTGGTTTAAACAACGTTTAGAAACAAGCCCAAATAATCAACTACACTTTAGAAACTAGCAAGCCACAACTACCAATAATTACAAGTAACTTTACAGAAAAACAAACCCAAAGTCGCTTATAATAAGCGGACATGGCAACACTACTCTGTTGCGTTATTGTTCCTGCTTCCGGTTTATGTCAAACTTGTAGTCTGATGTTACCTCTATTGCCAACTGCTGGCCTGGATATTTGAAATTATGCAGATTGTTAAAAAGAATTAACTGAAATTACAGAAATATTTATTTCACATATATAACAAATTGAACATAAAACTGATGAAACACAAAATGACAATAAAGTTACAAACTCATCACAGCTCTTTGTACCAGTTTTAAAAAACAATATTTTGTTAAAGGTAGGGTAAATGATGTTAAAACAAAAAGTGTTTTTGTTAAGACATTAAAGCACTATATTCTGATAATCATCATCGGTAATCATTGTTAAAGAGTGTTTGTTCAGGAGGAGTCTCCCGGCTCTTTAATGAACAGAAAATACATTTTCAGGTAGGGTTGAAAAATTGCAGCCAATCAGGAAAGAGTAGTCATTTATCAGCTTCAATTCCAATTATGTCTGCTCATTTCTTAGTTCATCACTTCCAATTTCACTTGTTTAATCTGTATTCTGAGTTCTTTCTCCCGATTGAATAAAATTGGTATCCCAACCTGAAAATGCATTTTCTGTTTACTAAAGTCAAGAGCAGGAGAGACAGGAGACCCTGTTACTGAACAAACACTCTAAATAGCAATGATTACTATCAGAATATAGAGCTATTCAACACTTATTTTAACACAACAATATCACTTACCCTACCTTTAACTCTTGCATTATTTTAGAAGCTATATTATGATTAGTTTAAAAACTCAGATGGGCTTGGCTATCAGTTAAGTATATTCTAGATCTTTTAAATCTCTATGAGCCAATTGGCTGCTTGATATCCTCAGATTGTATCAAACCGGTGGTTCCTAAATCCAGATAAAAGGAACAATGGTGATCAAGCCTTTGCCATTAGGGCCTCTGGCCCTCTACTCTTTGGAATGAGAATATGACATAGTTCTGCCCAGTGGTGTGTTCTACCGTCAGATGCTGTATACGCCGTACACAGTCCAAATTATTTTGGGAAGAAGCGTATACAGTCTAATAACCATTTCATCCATTGAAAACGCGAGAGCGTATACCTTGGACTACGCGCATCGTATCGTAGCGTATACCTTCAGAAAAAAACTAGAACACAACACTGGTTCTGCCTGTACACTCACTACACAGTAATAGTAATAGTAGAAGTAGTAAACCGTTTGGTTGTCGTTTGTTGTCGTTTGCATTGAACATTGGAACATATACAGTTAATAAAATTACCGTTTTACTTTCAGATTTGTAAACAAAACCTGTAAAGTGCAGATATGACTGACAATGACAAATATTCTAAAAGAATGATGTTCTATGGACAAAACAAGCCATATAAATGTACACACACAAATTGAAAATCAATGGTCTACAGCTCACAACGCATCAAATCACTCACACATTGTGAGCTTGTACTATTTACGTTTTTGTTTTAATGAATATTCTTCAACAGATGAATGGAAACAATTCTGAATATTATGCAAAGTTCTTGGGACTAGCTTGTGCGTGACAGGCCGACAGTGTGCATTTGCCACATGTGTTGCAAATATAAGGTTTCTCACCTAGCCACACCCACCACTAATATTGTTCCCACACTTCTTCCCCCTCGCCAGCGCATCTGCGCGTGTGCGTTCTCAAGAGAGCCTTAAGGTTTCCGTTCTGATTAAACACTTTCCCGCAGACGTGGCAAGAGTACGGTCTGACGCCGGTGTGAATTCTCATGTGAATGATACAGTTTGAGCGTTGAGTAAACGATTTCCCGCAGACAGGGCACGAGTGAGGTTTTATGCCAGAGTGAATTCTGTAGTGAATAGTCAACTTGCCTCTACAAGCAAACTCCTTGCCACATACGGGACATTTGAAGGCTTTCTGTCCTATGTGACTCTCCTTCACGCGCTTTGCCATATCTGAGCATGAGTGGAACTGTTTACTGCAAAAATGGCAACTCTTTTGCAGGTGACTGTCCCTGGTGCTTTCTGAATTAACAAATCCATTTGTCACAACAATGTTGGAAATACTGGTCTCAGGGTCTGGAATGAGGTCCACCTGTTCCTCTTTTACTTGTGGAGACTGTTGAACAGTTACCATGGAAGAGGGGATCAGCTGACTGTCACTGGTGTCTTCTGATATAACAAATCTATTTGTTACAATGTTGTAAATACTGGTCTCAGAGTGTGGAATGATGCTGAGGTCCACCTGTTGAACGGCCTCATCCTCCTGAATGGACATCAGCTCCAGTCTAGGGCTCAGCTGTTGTAAAGGAAGCAGCTCCTCAGAGACTGGCTGGGAATCTGACAGCAAAATGAATACATTATTTATCAATGAGGATTTTTGTCCAACCAAGCAACAGCAAACAATGGGCGCGAAGAGGGGCAGGACCACGAGCGGGACTTGACCAGTGTGATAGAACTATGAGAGTGATGACACCAGTGTAGACTCCCATTGAACGAGAACTTCCACATTCCATTCTTACAGAATGGAATGTGGAAGTTCTCAATATAGTTCTCAATATAGTTCCCAAGTACAGGAGGCAACATCCCTCTTTGCGGCGAGATCAGAGCGTGGCGCAACTCTCTCTCTATTGTCTGGACAAAGGGTCAATTACTGACTATGAAGTAGATATAGAAATTCTGGCCAATATCGGATGACTGATTCATTGCATGGTCAAATCAATCGATACTGATAATGCAATACAAGTTTCCAGTAGGGTTTACCTTAGACCCGTTATAGAGTAACTGTGATTCTGGGTGCAGATACAGACTTAAAAAAAATTGCATTATTACTTGATTTATTAAAGTTGTAACATACATTTTTACTTAATATTTCACTTTCAAAACAAGTTTGGGGTCATTTTGTGAGCACCCCAGACATTGAGTTGCTGGATTCAGTATTTAGATATTTGATATTCATTTTATCAGACATGCCCCCTTATAAATCCATTGTAACTTCAAACTCCATTTTTACCATGTTATATTCATTGAAAACACCTTCTAACGCGTGAGGGGCTGTGTTTTTTCAATTACGGTTTTCATTTATTTTTTTATAATTTTTGGGGAAAATGAAAAAAATCTAATCAAATCAAAAAATAAAAATAATGAAAAACGCAATTGATAAAACACGGCCCCTCATGTAATAAAAGGACAATATCAGTCATCAGAACCAAGGACAGGTGTTTTTAATGAATCTAACCTGGTTAAAATAGAGTTTGAAATTACAATGGGTTTGTATAGAACCGTGTCTGATAAAAGGAATATCAAATATCTAAATACTGAATCAAGCAACTTAAAAACTTGAGTGCTCACAAAAGCCTGAGTAAATGTTAAAATGACCCCAAACAGTGAAATATCGCTTTAACATCTTTCCAACTTGTTCTGCAGGCAGAACCTTTTGAAAGCTCATATAGTATTAAAATAAATGGTGACCTTTTTCTTAAATGGACCAATGCTGTTTTAATACAAAGACAAACATTTAAACAACTTTTAAACACACTATCATCGATTTGTTTTGACCAACTCTTATGTGATATAAAGCATGTAAATCCTCATATAAAAGGTTAAAGTTGTTGATGTGTTTTGGTAAAGAAACACTAAACAGAAAAGATATTTTCCGGCCAGGACACCAATTTGTCTTTTGTTTGTTTAATCACTTACAATTTCACTTGTTGATTCATGTATCCTGTATGAGTTATTTGTCCTGATTATCCTATTGCGACCTGAAAATGTATTTTCTGTTCATAAGAGCTGGAGAGACGACACCACTCATACTGAACAAACACTATAGCAATTATTACTATGGGAATATAGAGCCATACTTGGAAAATGACAAATAAATAACATCACTTACAAGTCTTCAGTGTGTTGAGGGTCAGTATGTGTTGTTTCAGCTGCTCCACCTCCCTCTTGGACTGAACAACTTGCTCTTCATATTCACTGATGCTTTTCTCAACAACACCAAAGATCTCCTCAGCAGCCAAAGTCAGTCGTTCCTGGAGAAACAATCTGATGACCTGTTGTCTTCCTGACATTTTGGACTAAAAGACCGCTTTCACGTCAAATGTTGTACACAAATGACAAAATGTCAAAAAGTACAGAGAGTGAAGAATGTAAAAATAACTTGGCCAGGAATGCTTGTCAGCTGTTTGTTGTGAATATTGTTCCTGCCTCTGGGCAGTGTTGCCATATTTAGAGAGAGAAATCCAACCAGGTCTAGGAAAACAAGCCCAAAAGAAGCAACTTGGGTGACGGGTCACATGAGCACTTTAAACCTACATGCGTCTTGTGTCAGCAATTTGAAAATAGCCGATCTATACAAGCTCAACGCGTTGTGAGCTCTGCTATTTTCAATAACTCTTGCAATAAAATGTGGAATATTTGGAATATTTATATTACAAATGCTGCCTGGCACAAAACATTTTCATGAAAATATTTGAGAACCAAAAAAAAAAAGTCGCTTATAATAGGCTGCCCCTGAATGTTCCTGCTTCCAGGTTATGTAAAACTTGTAGTGGATATGTTTTGGTTAAAACCAAAACGTTTTTTTGTTAAAAGGTTAAAGCATTCTGATCGTAATCATTGTTAAAGTGTGTTTGTTCAGTGACAGGAGTCTCCCCTTCTCTTCGGAGCTTTAATAAAGAGAATATACATTTTCAGATGGGATGAAAAATTGCCAATCTAGTCATTTATCAGCTTCAATTCCAATTTTGTATGCTCAGTGCCATCACTTCCAATGTCACTTGTTTAATCTGTATTCTGTGCAAATTCTCTCTCCTGATTGGATAAAATTGATATCCCAACCTGAAAATGCATTTTTTGTTTACTAAATAAAGAGCAGGAGAGACCCTGTTACTGAACAAACACTCTATATAGCAATAATTACTATCAGAATATATAGCTATTTAACACTTATTTTAACAAAGCAATATCACTTACCCTACCTTTAACTCCTGCATTATTTTAGAATTTATATTATGATTAGAAACTCAGATGGGCTTGACTATCAGTTAAATCCCTATGAGCCAATTGGCTGCCTGATATCCTCAGATTGTATTTTACCGGTGTTTCCTAAATCCAGATAAAAGGAACAATGGTGATCAAGCCTTTGCCATTAGGGCTTCTACTCTTTGGAATGAGAATATGACATAGTTCTACCTGTACACTACACAGTAATAGTAATAGTAGAAGTAGTAAACCGTTTCTGTGTTTCATGGGCCGTCAGGCAGGGCCGTCATGATCATGATCAATGATTGATTGTCATACCATTTATTGAAATGAATTATCTTGTTGTTGCCGTTTGCATTGAACATGGGAACATATACTTAATACATTTACACACACAAAAAAAAATCAATGATATACCAGCTCACAACATATCACATCACTCACACATTGTGAGCTTGTAGATCTATTCTTTACGTTTTTGTTTTAATGAATAATCTTCAACAGATGAATGGAAACACTTCTGACGATTATGCAAAGTTCTTGCTCAATTAATTGCGTGACAGGCCTACACTGTGCATCCTCAACTTTGCACCAGTGTGATCATTTACACCGTTTGAGAGGATTGTGGGTAACCATTTTGCCACATTTGATGCAAAAATAAGATTTCTCACCTAGTCACGCCCACCACTAATATTGTTCCCACACTTTTTTCCCCTCGCCGGCGCCTCTGCCTGTGTGCGTTCTCATGTGAACCTTAAGGTTTGAGTTTTGATTAAACACTTTCCCGCAGAGGTGGCAAGAGTACGGTCTGACGCCGGTGTGAATCCTCACGTGAACTTTAAGGGCCGAGCTGTCCGTAAACGTTTTACCACAGTGAGGACAAAGGTGAGGTCTGACCCCACTGTGAGTTCTCATGTGAAGGTTGAGGTTTGAGCTCTGAGCAAACAGTTTCCTGCAGACGGGACAAGAGTGGGGTTTGACGCCGGTGTGGGTCCTCATGTGAATGATACAGTTTGAACGCTGAGTGAACGATTTCCCACAGACAGGGCAGGAGTGAGGTTTTACGCCAGAGTGAATTCGGTAGTGAATAGAAAACTTGTCTCTACGAGCAAACTCCTTGTCGCATACGGGACATTTGAAGGCCCTCTGTCCTACGTGACTCTCCTCCACGTGCTTTGCCAGGTCTGAGTATGAGCGGCACTGATGTCTGCAAAAACGGCAAATCTTTTGCTCCATGGAGTACATATCGACGTCTCTCTGGCTGAATGTCAACCCCGATCTTTCACTCTCGTTACATTTGTTAGCGACATCGCCGTTTGTGATCGCAGTTTCTGCAGTATAAGAAGGCATCAGCTGACTGTCCCTGGGGATTTCTGATGTGACAAATGCATTTGTCCCACTGTTGTAAATACTGGTCTCAAAGTCTGGAATGATGCTGAAGTCCACCAGTTCCTCTTTTACTTGTGGGCACTGTTGGACAGTTTCATTGGTATAAGAAGGGATCTGCTGACTGTCACTGGCGGTTTGTGACTCAACAAACCCATTTGTCCCACTGTTGGAAGTCTCAAAGTCTGGAATGATGCTGAGGTCCACCTGTTCCTCTTTAACTTGTGGAGACTGATGTTGAACAGCCTCATCCTCCTGACTGGACATCAGATCCTGTCTAGGGTTCAGCTGTTGTAAAGGAAGCAGCTCCTCAGAGACTGGCTGGGAATCTGATAGAGAGAGAGAGCAAACAATTACTTGAAACTTTTGCCAATATCCGATTCATTGCATGGTCAAATCAATCAATACATTACTGAATTGCAATAGAAGTTTCCAGTAGGGTTTACCTTACTCTTGTTAAATGTTATTCTGTGTGCAGATGCAGACTTCTAAAAAAAAAAACTGCATTTATTAAGCCTACTGGCGTGTATATTAGTTCAAATAAGATCTAAGATTTAATCTTCTGCCTTCAGTCAAAAGGTTTTTTTTTCAGCTTCACATTAAAACATGATAAATATATACAATAAATACATGGATAATTCTTTTACTGATACTGATTTGACTGATATTGCATATTTAAGCAAATATCAGCTGATACAGATGTGATGAATGAATAATTGTGCATCCCTACTATTAAGTCTATTTGACATTTGACATAGTATGACCTGTTTCCCCGTGTTATTTTATGTCCTTTCTTTCTTGAAACTGTAAATGATGGGAGCTATATGACAGAGAATATCACCCACTTTTTTGTGTGTAAAACTGTTATGTGCCAGTAATGTTGAATAATAACCAACACACTGAGAAAACTAAAGCCATCATATTAGTCCATAACAACAATAAAACACGTTTTATCTGGGAATTTAAACGTGTTAAATGTAAAGCTTGCTTTAAGCAAATCAAGTGGGTTTTTTTATTTATAATTTTTAGTTGTGTAAGTTGTCTTTATACAACTTTATTAACATGTCTACATGTCGAGAGCATCGCAATAATATATGATCACATCAAAAATGGTTGCTTTATATGAACAGTACATGTTTATATAAAAATGTACTGTATTTAAGTACAATGTAGAGGATTTTTTACTTTACTGGAGTATTTCCATTTTCCTATACTTCTTAGTAGTTACTAATCTAACTACTAGTTACTTTGTAGATTTATATCATTATTACAAAACATACATTAACCACTTCAGCCCTATTTAAACATTGGTGGCAGCGGTGGCCTAGTGGTTAGAGGGGCGGCCTTGATACCGGAAGGTCCCTAGTTCGATTCCCCAATTCATCACATCAATCATGAATCACCGCTGAATAGCCCTTGAGCAAGGCTTCCATGCAGGGTCCGGCTGGAAACAAGCTTCGTGCTTAGTCCGACACCCTGGGTAAACAACAAACTTTGCTTTTTGCTTTGCTTTGGCTATTTGAAAATAGCAGATCTACGTGACAGGTTGTGAGCTTGTAGATCTGCTATTTTCAAAAGATTTTTACATTTAGGCATTTGGTAACTTGTGAAACGGGGACATTCGGCATAACGACTACTTTTGCTTTTGGGTCCGCGGGCTAATAGTGTCAATTTGGGGGTCCTTGACATGAAAAAGTTTGAGAACCACTGATATAAAATGATGAATAATCGTACCTATTGTCTTCAGTGTGTTGAGGGTCAGTATGTGTTGTTTCAGCTGCTCCACCTCCCTCTTGGACTGAACAACTTGCTCTTCATATTCACTGATGCTTTTCTCAACAACACCAAAGATCTCCTCAGCAGCCAAAGTCAGTCGTTCCTGGAGAAACAATCTGAGATGTTGTGTTCCTGACATTTTGGACCAGAAGACCACTTTATAATATAATCGCGATAGTTGTACACTGTACACAAATGGCTAAAAGTTCAAATACCAAAGACAGAGGGATCGTTACAAAACACACAAAACAAGGGAGATGAACTCGGATTAACTGTCTCCTCCAACTCTAACCGTGAAGTGTTTTGTTTTGGTGAATGAATAGAATACATTATTGTGTATCCGGGTTATGTGAAACCCCTATTGTGAAACCATACCGCCATCTGCTGGCCAGGACGAAGGTTCTTGCACAGCAAGAGTGAAAGAAGTGGCATTTGCCCTCCATGATACAGCAGTGGTGGAAAAAGTTGTACTCTGTTACAAGTAAAAGTCCGGATTCAAAATGTACTTGAGTAAAAGTACAAAAGTATTGGTATCAAAATGTAAGTAGAAAGCATTGTGCAGTTTTCAAATGTATAAAATATATATTAAAAAAAAAATTAAACAGCAAAAAAGCTTGATCATGTGACGCATCCATTGTGAGCTTGTAGATCGGCTATTTTCCTAGACAGTCCTAGATAGTTCAAGACAGTTTTTAAACAGTAACAATAATTCATTAACTCTGGCATTAGTACTTTTAGAATGTATCTTACTGATTAGTTTAAAACTCAAAAGGGGGCCATCAGTTAGGTATATTCTAACTGGATCTTTTTAATCCTTGTGAGCCAACCGACTGCCCGAGATCCTCAGATTGTATCTTTCTGGCTGTTCTCTAAGTCCAGAGAAAATAAACTTTAGAATGACAGATTGGCGAAGTCGGTTCATTTTTCAAAGTCAAATATATCTATATCTATATATTCTTTGTCTTTTATTGAAATTGCAATTCTAAAACATTTGTTTCAATACGTTTTTTATTATATAATCACAAGCAAGAGTGCAATAATAGAATAGTGCACAAATATTGTAAGCTTTTGATGAAAATCAAGTTATTTTGAGTCTATTACACTCAGTGAAAGGTCATGCATCCCGCCGGGGAAATTCAGTCGCCAGAGGCAGTACAGTTACAGATACAGAGTAAGAAAAAACATTATAAGATACAGCAGATAAAGAATAACATCACCAAAAGCACCATCAATAATGAAGCAACTGTATACAGTTCTATTCACCTGCACAATAGCATGCACTATGCAGAACAACAAACACAACGTAGAGCAACCGAATATAACATGGGGCCACTTCTCCATTGAACTTCAATGGACAGTTCTTGAATATTGTTTACTGCACTGTCTGTCAGCTACTGTCCATTGTGTGCTTTGTGACTCTACCCATCCTTGCTTCACCGCAACATAACTCTGACAAATCAGGTTATAAAATACACTCATATTTATTTATTTATGTAAAATGGTAAATGGTGCATTTATATAGCGCTTTTATCCAAAGTGCTTCACATTGATTGTGCCATTCACCCATTCACACACACATTCATACACCGATGGCGGAGGAAACCATGCAAGGCACCAACCTGCTCATCGGGAGCAATTAGGGGTTCAGCGTCTTGCTCAAGGACACTTCGACACTAACTCTGGGGGAGCGCCCCAGCCCGGGATCAAACTGTGAACCTCACTCTACCCGGCCACTCTACCCCTGAGCCACTGCCGCCCCAGTAGCCCTCTCATTAACTGTACAGAAATACTTGAATGGATGACACATTTTCCTCTTCTCAAAATGGGCAAAATATAACCATCTTGTCTGACATTTGCTTTCAAGCAGGACAGCACACTACACAGTAGTAGTAATAGTAATAGCCTATGCCTATGCATGTAAGGCTGTCATGATGATCATGACATTTTAGTTAACGATTGATTGTCATGCAATTTATTATTGTTGTTGTTTGCATTGAATATTGAAACATATATTGTAAATAAAATTACAATTGCAATTTCTGTCTGACTTTCAGATTTGTAAACAAAACTTGCACAAGGTAAAGAAATGGGAGACACGGATCACTCAAAATAAATAATGTACTATGGCCAAAACAAGTAATATTCGTAGTAATATTATACTTACAAATCTAAGAAAAAAATTGAATCTAATATTTTTATGTTTTTGTTTTGATGAATGTGCTTCAACAGATGAATGGAAACAATTCTGCCGATTATGCAAAATACTTGCGATTAGCTCAAGTAATTGCGATCATACGATGATGTAATTATTGTGACAGGCCTACGCTGTGCATTCTTCTCTTTGTACCAGTGTGATTATTTACACCTTTTGAGATGATTGCTGTGGGTAACCATTTTGCCACATTTGTTGCAAAAGTAAGGTTTCTCACCTGTGTGCATTCTCATATGAACCTTAAGGTTTGCGCTCTGAGTAAACAATTTCCCGCAGACATGGCAAGAGTAGGGTTTGACACCAGTGTGAATTCTCACGTGAACTTTAAGGGTTGAGCTGTCCATAAACGTCTTACCACAGACACGACAAAGGTGAGGTCTGACCCCGGTGTGCGTTTTCATGTGAAGGTTGAGGTTTGAGCCATGAGTAAACAATTTCCCGCAGACGGGACAAGAGTACGGTTTTACGCCAGTGTGAACTCTATAGTGAATGTTTAAGTTTGAGCGTTGAGTGAACAATTTCCCGCAGACAGGGCAAGATTGAGCTTTTACGCCAGTGTGAATTCTATAGTGAATAGACAACTTGTCTCTACGAGCAAACTCCCTGTCACATTTGGGACATTTGAAGGCCCTCTGTCCTATGTGACTCTCCTCCACGTGCCTTACCAGGTCTGAGTATGAGCGGCACTGATGTCTGCAAAAACGGCAAATCTTTTGCTCCTTAGAGAAAATATTGTCGTCACTCTGGCTGAACGTCAAGTCTGATCCTTCACTCTCGTCAGTTTCAGTGCTATGAGAAGGGATCAGCTGACTGTCACTGGTGCTTTCTAATTCACCAAATCCATTTGTTACAATGTTGTAAATACTGGTCTCAGAGTGTGGAATGATGCTGAGGTCCACCTGTTCCTCTTTAACTTGTGGAGACTGATGTTGAACGGCCTCATCCTCCTGACTTGACATCAGCTCCTGTCTAGGGTTCAGCTGTTGTAAAGGAAGCAGTTCCTCAGAGACTGGCTGGGAATCTGACAGAGAGAGCAAACAATTACTGACTATGACATAGGGATTGACCATATTGAATTGTTGGCCGATATCCAATAACCAATTAATTGCATGGTTAAAATCAATCGATACTGATATTGCAATACAAGTTTACAGTAGGGTTTACCTTACACCTGTTATATAGTCACTGTGATTCTGGGTGCAGATGCAGACTTCTAAAAAACTGTACATTCCTATCACCTGATTTATTAGGTCTACTTATGCGCATATTAGTTCAAATAGTAAAGATGTACTGTAACAATTCGTCGCCTTGCTGAACTAATGGCCTATGTCATTTTTTTTTGTTTTTCAGGAAAAATAAAAAACTGATCCAAACTAAAACTATATGATATTTATTAATCATTTCACCCACAATGTTTATAACAAATTATGACTTTTAAATTAAATAAATATCATTTAAATAATTTAAATAGAATTTAAAATGTAAATAACACTGTCTGTCAGTTATGTGACATAAGATATTTAAATAGGTTTAAATAGGATTAAATCTGAAAAAAAGGCCTAAATCAGTAAATAATTTGGCCTAAGTCACAAAACCATGTGACTTAGGCCAAATAAATGGCCTATTTTGGCCTATTTGGCCTAAGTCACACTAGGGAGTTAGGCCATTATACTAAAAGGGGAGTGAACAGCATGATCCTTTTCAATTAGGAGATGGGCGATTTTACCAGAGGTGGCCAGTGTCATGAGGAGCTGACTTAGGCAAAAATATCATTTTCCTCAAAGAATGACTTAGGCCATTAGTTTAGCAAGGTGACGAATTGCTTTTACTTAATGTTATTCCAATTTGTTTGCTTTTATTTGTTCTACAGGTAGACAGTTTTGAAAGCTCCTCCAGAAAACACTGATAGAATTGAAGTATTTTTCAGCTTCCGATATTGTATTTTTAAGTAAGTGTCGATGCAGATATGATGAATGATTAATCGTGCATCGTCTATTTGATATTTGATATAATTAATATATATCCTGTTTTCCATGTTATCTTTTTTCTTTTACTCTTCACCCCTCCTTTCGTTAACTGCAAATGATGGGACCTGTATGACAGAGAACCCCCCCCCTCCCCCTTTTGTTGTTGTTGTTGTTATTGTTTGTTTTACAGCTGTAAACCTGTGATTTGACTAAGTTGAATCTGAATCTGAAGATGTGCTATAATGTGACAATCAACAAACTACGAAATGCCATTACATTAGTCCATAACGATAACTCATTCCAATGATCCGGTCACGCAAAAAATGTTGACCTTGCTTTTTTATATGGACCAAGGCAGTTTTAATAACAATAAAAACCAAACATTTAAATCCCTTTCATCAGTTCACTTTGACCAACTTGTAATTTATTGTAGATAAAATATACAGCGGTAAAGTCAGCCCTTCAAGCTTTGTAAACAACACTGATAGGCAGATATGATAATGTATCTTAAATATACAAAGTAATTACTGAAAATGACTAATAATCAAAATCAATTATGTACTATGGCCAAAATAAGTCACATCCTTTACATTGTGAGCTTGTAAATCTGCTATTTACATTATCTTTCGAATGTATTTATTCATGAGAATTTGTCAACAGATGAATGGAAACAATTCTGATGATTATGCAAAGTTCTTGCGATTAGCTGAAATAATTGCGATCATACAATTATGTAATTATTGTGACAGGCCTTCACTGTAAATCCTCATGTTTGTACCTCGCCTGGGATCAATAACATTATAACTTTACGTCATCAGGCGGCCAGAACCCACGACCGGAACCAGGCGTGCCGTGCACCTTCAAAATGATTCCCCTAGTTTCAAATGTGTTTATTTTGGTATAATTGTTTTGTTTCTTGTGGTATAATAATCGTTTGGTATATTCATCTTTTATTCGTGGTGTGACTAGTGAGACTAAACTAATTGATTCACATTATGTGGGGAACAAAAACAATGCGATGCCAACCAGAACCCACCACTGGAACCCTTTTTTCTCCTTTCTTCTAGACCGGATCACGCGGCTCAATTTTAGAATGAATACCAGGCTTTCCTCCGCGGTGGAAAGCCTGGTGACGAGAGGTTATGTTTGTACCAGTGTGATCTTTTTACACCTTTTGAGGTGATTGCTGTGGCTAACCATTTTGCCACATTTGTGGCAAAAATAAGGTTTCTCACCTGTGTGGATTCTCATGTGAACTCTGAGGTTTGCGCTCTGAGTAAACACTTTCCCGCAGACATGGCAAGAGTAGGGTTTGACACCAGTGTGAATTCTCATGTGAACTTTAAGGGTTGAGCTGTCAGTGAACATTTTACCACAGACAGCGACGGGACAAAGGTGAGGTCTGACGCCGGTGTGAATTTTCACGTGAATGTTGAGGTTTGAGCGATGAGTAAACAGTTTCCTGCAGACAGGACAAGAGTGGGGTTTGACGCCAGTGTGAATTCTATGGTGTTCAGCCCAGTTGTCTCTCCGAGCAAACTCCCTGTCACATTCGGGACATTTGAAGGCTTTATGTCCTGCGTGACTCTCCTCCACGTGTTTCACCAGGTCTGTGTCTCTGTGGAACTGCTGTCGACAACAACGGCAAATCTTTTGCTCCATACAGAAAATGTCGTCGTCTCTCTGGCTGAACGTCAAGCCCGCTCCGTCACTCTCGTTGCATTTGTTTGCGACATCGTGGCTTGCGATCGCAGTTTCTGTGGTATAAGAAGGGATCAGCTGACTGTCACTGGCGCTTTCTGATGTAACAAATCCATTTGCCCCAATGATGGAAATACTGGTCTCAGAGTCTGGAATGATGCTTAAGTCCACCTGTTCCTCTTTAACTTGTGTGGAATGTTGAGCAGTTACCGTGGTATAAGGACGGATCAGCTGACTGTCACTGGTGCTTTCTGATGTAACAAATCCATTTGTTACAATGTTGTAAATACTGGTCTCAGAGTGTGGAATGATGCTGAGGTCCACCTGTTCCTCTTTAACTTGTGGAGACAGATGTTGAACGGCCTCATCCTCCTGACTGGACATCAGCTCCTGTCTAGGGTTCAGCTGTTGTAAAGGAAGCAGCTCCTCAGAGACTGGCTGGGAATCTGATAGAGAGAGAGAGAGCAAACAATTACTGACTATGAAGTCTATTTGATATTTGACATATAATGGCCTGTTTTAATTGTTATTTTCTTTAAGCAAACCAACAAGGGGAAAAAAACACTAAAACAATAACAGGCTAATCCAAATAGTGTCTAGTTCTTTTTCAAATTAGCAAAGTACCAAGTTCAAGCGACCAGTCAAGGTGATCTCAGGCGCGCCTGATTCTGTCTGTTGCGGAGAAAACTCTCAATACAGCAGAATGTACAGCTGTCCAGTGGATGGACCCTTTAAAAGTTCTTCCATGCCAAAAGTGTCTGATCCAGGTTGGAAATAGGCCGACGCTGTCATAATTGCATGGAATAATAATCTGCAAAGTTGATTTGTGAATGGGGCGACCAGACAGACACCTTCACACCTAATCACAAAAGAATCTCAGAAAACACACAGACACTCACAAAAGACTGAACACATCCAACAGACAGAGCCTGTCTGTCGGCCTTGAGTTGAGGGGCAATAGCCTACAGTACTTATAGTAAATATACAAATGTATGTGGGAATGGAGTGTATTCAGTCATAATAAATAAAGCGACTGTACAAGTGTAACATTCCCACTCTCTCACTGATGAGAGATGTATTTTTTTGCCAGAAACAAAATGACATGGGAAGAGAGAGAGAGAGAGAGAGAGAGAGAGAGAGAGAGAGAGAGAGAGAGAGAGAGAGAGAGAGAGAGAGAGAGAGAGACACACAGAGACAGAGACAGACAGACAGACAGACAGAGGGGGGAGCATGAAAGAACCATGCACACTTTCCAACAGAAAAACAATACAGCCTATGATTTGCATGTGAATCGTCAAACCCAACGAACAGCTCAAATTAATATTAATAGCCCTGGCAGGGGCTGCCCACAGGCGACCCTTAGGCCAGCCCTGACCCTGCGTTTTAACAGCGGGCAATACTGGGCGACGTCGCCCAAAAATATAATGAAAGTCTATGAGAGCCGGCGATAGGGCGATGTGGGCGGGGGGGCGATGAAAGATGGATTTTCTTTATCTTTTTGGGCGATATCGCCCGGCATCGCCCAGAGTTGCCCGCTGTTAAAACGCACCGTCAGTGCAGGGCCAGTGAAGGCTTGCTTGCAGGGACGTGTCGTTTACCTCTGACACGAGTTGCCATGCAACATGGCAGAAATCCTCCAATCAAGGAGAAATTACAATCAAGGAGACTCCTGCAGAATCAAGGAGGGTTGGCACTTGGCAGCCATAATTAATCGTATGTTCAAATCCTGTTTTTTATTATTATTCTTTCATTTGATTCATTTGTATTATTTTGTCTTGCTCTTCTGGCGTTACAGCGGCAGTATCTCACTTTTATTTAATGAATAAAATGTAATTTTGTCCAATCTGTATGGTAGAGTATGTTATAATATAACTTATACAATTGGGGTGGTTGTATTTTGTCTCCCTGCTCATTTAGATCGTGTCAAAGGCCATGTCTCACCAAGACTCAGGATCTGACACAAATTATGACCTGATGGTCAAGATTCAATTTATCCCCTGAGCAAGCAGGCAGGCTCTATTAGCTCAATGGTAAAACATTTGTAGCCTGGAAACCAGACTAATCTGTCATTGCAAAAAATGACAGATTTGGTCTGGCACCGCTCAGTTGTGATTGGATATCACTCCCTCCGAAGTAGTGAGGGAGTGCGGTGCCCGCTGTCGAGTAGTTTGGATATCCAGTTGTCCAGAACCGCCGATCCAACCAATATGCCCATATATTCCAATACATACGCATATACTGATGACATTAATGATCTCCATATATGGGCATAAAGGGACAAGGACAGACAGATACAGATATCTCCATATATGGGCATAAAAGGGACACAGGGGGACAGACAGAAACCGACATATCCATATGGGCACAAAAGGGACACAACGGGTACAACAGGTCCTCTGACAAAGCCCCCGACGCTATGACTCAGACATATTCGTCGGATTGGCGGTGCGACGTAGGTGTGAGGGCTGCGTAGCGGCCCGAACCGCTAGTTTAAATAAAAATACACATTCACATACATATCCAACGTAAAGTTATGAGCAAATATTCGGTCATGAAAGCTGTCAATATTGTCAAGAAGAGACGCAACTCTTCTCTACCGTCTCTGCTGCTGCAGGAGAAGAATACGCTGCACGTCTACAATGGTGTTTCTGGCCATTCAGGCACGCTAGGCACGATGACGAGAACGCATGCTGTGTATTTAAAGAGGGAGAGTGAGTCAGTCCTTACTTTAATTGAGGTGTTAGGCAAGCTGAGAGCGAAGGCGAAGGAGGAGCACTTTGACTTTGTAAGCCCATTTTGAGTTTTTAGGCTTGTAATTAACTAAATGGCTTTGACCTTTTCAAAGCCGTCAGGAAACCCAGAGACGGACGGATGCTTTTAAAAGCATAAAAACACACCTCTGTACTTCTGTCCCATGCTGTGTTCCAAGGTGAAAACCACTCACAGGAGGAAACCACTCTAACCCAGCAGTCACAGAGAGAACCTGGCTGTAATCATTCTGTCGCTCAAGTTAAACATATAACACTGTCTGCGGCTCTGCTGCCAGTGAAAGGCTTTTAGTTCCCCTGGAATGATTGATCTCAAGAAATGGAATAATAATAGCGCTCGGTCGGTGCAGGAGTAAAGTGCCTTTCAACCACGGAAGTCTGGGGGTTCGAATCCACCTTGGTGCAGCGGTAGCCAGTTTGGCCAAGCGTCTATAGGGGACAGCAGTGGCGGTCATTTTGTGGTGCCACAGATATAAACCCCAATAATGTTTCCCATTGAGATTTCCAAAAATATTCATATAAATAATGTTAAGCCTGGAACCAAGTCATCCAGCCATCCATTTGATACAGTGAATGTGAAATTTAGAAATAATTAAGAGAAGACTGCAACATACATTTTGTCTACGCTTATTTTATATATTTTTTTAAAGTACAAATAAAACATGCTGAATATTCAATCTAATAGAAGAGTCCATTTTGGAATGTATACAATTATTAAGATCAATCCAAAGACATGACAAGTACAAAATAAATGACATATTGTTTCGTTAACATTTCCACAAAAATAACGTTTATCAATATCAATCTTATATTTTATAAGATAGGATAACAGCTATGAAGTGTTTTGAAAGTAACCTCTCTTACCTGATTTGTAACAAGATATGTTATTATATGTTGTGGGTTTGGAAACAATATCTCTTTGAATAATACTCCTAACACATTAATTAGTGGCTTTATCACTCAATAAAGGGCATACATTACCAATATATGAATCATGAGGACTCACATTTGGAAAAATACAGTTTCTACCTTTAGGAGCAGACATCAATAGCATTCTAGTGGTATGGCATCAAATACGATGATATATTTTCTAGGTATAACAGGGAAACCAGACTGAGATAAATTCTTCATAGGTGAATAACTACCATTGTCATTTAAGAAATGACTAACTAGTCAAATATTATCAATCCATCGCTTTAATAGCCTATATTTGTTTTACCTTCAAATAAATACCTTTATTGTCCCAAATTAAAAATGTATGGGGAGAGAAATTGTGTGAGTACATCATGTGGATAGCAATGATTACTATGGGCAGTGATGGAAAGTAACTAAGTATATTTACCCAAGTACTTAAGTACAATTGTGAGGTACTTTTACTTTACTGGAGTATTTCCAATTTTCTATTCTTCTACTTCTACTCCACTACAATTATTTGAAAACTTGCTAGTTACTTTGTAGATTTTGATTATTATTACAAAACATACACTTCAGCACTGAAAATAGCAGATCTACAAGCTCACAATGCATAGGATCTCTACTCTTTTAATACAATAATTTGTTTTGGGACATTCTGCATAATGTACATGGTAAAGTACATTTTGATACCAATACCTTTGTACTTTTACTCAAGTCAATTTTGAATTCTGGACTTTTACTTGTAACAAACTATTTCTACATTTCTACTTAAACAAAATGGAACTTTTCCCACCACTGTCCACTGTATACCCTTTTCAACTCACAAGGAAACTTGTGGATAGCAATTATTACTATGGGAATATAGAGCTACTTAACACTTTAACAAAAAACATCACTTACCCCCTTTGAACTAAAGGATGAATGGATGAATAATCGTACCTATAGTGCAGTGAGTCTTCAGTGTGTTGAGGGTCAGTATGTGTTGTTTCAGCTGCTCCACCTCCCTCTTGGACTGAACAACTTGCTCTTCATATTCACTGATGCTTTTCTCAACAACACCAAAGATCTCCTCAGCAGCCAAAGTCAGTCGTTCCTGGAGAAACAATCTGAGATGTTGTGTTCCTGACATGTTGGACCAAAGACCACTTTCACATCTAATGTTGTACACAAATGACAAAATGTAAAAAAAAAAGTACAGGGACTAGAGAGAACACGATCTGTCAGTCTGTAGCTGTTGTTGAATATTATGGTGAATAGTGGTTGTGTCTGCTTCAGGGTTGTGTTGTCGTGTGAAACATTGTAACCTGACTGCACCACTATTGCCATCTGCTGGCCTGGCTGGTACTAGTGGTGGAAAAAGTACTCAATTGTTGTACTTAAAAGTATCAATACTGAAATGTAAAAAAAAATACTCTTTTATATGTAAAAGTCCGGAATTCAAAACGTACTTGAGTAAAAGTCCAAAATAATTGGCATCAACATGTACTTAAAGTACCAATAGTAAAAGTACTCATTAGGCACAATGTATACAAATCTGTTGAAAATAGCAGATCTACAAGCTCACAATGCGTGGCATCGCGAAGAATTGTGATAGGCTATTTTCATATGACCGAAATGTATATATGGCTAACGTGGTTAATGTTATGTTTTGTCATAATAATCAAAATCTACAAAGTAACTAGTAACTAAAGTTTTCAAGTATTTGTAGTGGAGTAAAAGTACAACATTTGGATCCGAGATGTAGTGGAGTAGAAGTAAAACAATATAAAATGGAAATACTCACTCAAGTAAAGTACAAATACCTCAAAATTGTAATTAAGTACTTAAGTAAATGTACCTAGTTACTTTCCACCACTGAACAGGATATGTGGGCACCAAGGAAGAGTGGGCACCTCGATGTTAAATGTAAAAAAAAAAGTGTAAAAGAATATATTTGGATTTATTTTTTTAAGTAAAGTATACATGATTAAAACATGCTTAAACATTCAACAATTAAGGTCTAATATTTCTACAATTGCTACAAAACCTGTGTATCTAATCATTTTGAGGCATAAAGTTGAAGGATAAAATTAAGTCTGATAATGATGTACCGTGCATGTTCACATCATGTATGCTTACATTAAGACCATTTTTCAAATAGTTTGTTTTTTACATTTTGGACAAAATAGCCAATTTTACATCGAGGTGCCCAGATGTAGCCTGGCTTTTTTTTTGGCACTGGCAGATTTGTCTGGTTTCCAGAATAGCCCAGATGTCCCTAGTACCCTCCTATCCTGTATCCACAGGAGGAGTGGGCACCAGCATCTACATCTGCTGGCCTGAGTGATTCTTTTGCACAAAATTACAAAGGTGCCAAGTTTCCAACATATACAGATTGTTGGAGAAATAAAACTTCAGTTACTGACACTTTTATTTCATATATATAATGTATAACAAGTTGAGAACATAAAACAGATGAAACACACACACACATGTGGTAATCACAAACAAGAGGGGAAAAAACTAAATGGGAAATGCAAACAGTGTAAGCTTTTGACATAAATCAATCTATCAAACCCCAAAAGACGTATAAAGTCAGTGCACTCTGTCAGTGTATTAGACACACAGTCTAATTTAAGGTCATGTAGTATCATATGTATCATGATGACTTACATTAGTGTAGACAGGGCAGGAATGATTGTTTCTGCACTGTCTGTCAGCTACTGTCCACTGTGTATGTGTATCATAAAATACACTGATTTATTTCTCACTTCATTTAGCTCTCATTAACTGAAGAGAAATACTTGAAAGGATGACACATTTTCCTTTTCTCGAAACGTATATAACCTTTTAAAAAACAGAAAACCCCTATCCTGTCTGACCTCACGGAACAAGGGAGCGCCATGGAGGGTGACGGCTGCTTCAGTGTTGGCTCCAGAACATCGTCAAGTTATTTCCTTTCTTTTAGTATTTTTTAGCCCCCCCCCCCCCCCCCCCATCTTCACTGTTAGTTCTCTCTCTCTTCCCCTTGCCCCCCACTTCTTCTTCTTCCCTTTCTTTTTTATGGAAATAACAAAAAAAGATGGAGCCCGCACACAAACAAATTTCACCCACTGTTTTAGTCTTTATAATTGTAGCGGCTACCGGCAGAGGTAGAGTCCGTCCAAACGGTGTGTGGATGACCTTTTTCGCCACATCGTATCCAAAAAGTAAAGGTAATCCAAGAAAGACACCTAAAGATATTTGAGAACTTTCTGGAAAGTAACCTTTTTAGGACAGGGTTGAAAAAAACATTAGAATGTTTAGTCACCCTGTGGCATGTTTTACCAATGCAATCTTACGGGAGGTCAGGTAATAAGAAGGCTAGTTGGCTCTCATGCATTGAAGGAGGCATGAGCTTGGCTCTGGGCTCCCTAGGCTGGCAGGGGGAGTGTAGCGCCCAGGAGTACTTAGACAATTGGCACTGGGTGAAAAAGGGTTGCAAAATCGTAGGCTAAAAAATAATTATACAAAAAATAAAGAACAACCAACCCAAACCTCTACAAAAGTGGTCTTGCCCTTTAATGTTTTAAAATGTGTTCCTGTGCCATTCCTAGGATCTTATGAGAACATGTGAAAAACTGTGAGCAGAACTACTGGCAGAACGCAGAAAGAACGTGGTGCAGGAGATTGAGATTCTCAAGGAGATGGTGGATGCCAGCCCACACAGTACACGGGGCGGCAGTGGCTCAGGGGTAGAACGGCCGGATGGGAACCGGAAGGTTCCCAGTTCAATCCCGGGCTCCCCCAGAGTTAGTGGTGCCACTTGGACCTGGAAGTGACGTCAGACTACAAAAAGACGTCAGACTTAAAAACCGAATTGGTTTGTTTAAAGATGGTCTCACGAGCCAGACTGTTGCCTCCCACAATTTTTAAATGCTTCCATCATACAGTCTTTCGCAACGAAAGCTCTGAAAATGAGGATTAAGCGGATGTGACGTCTCCTACCCGCTTCCGTTTCGTCTTCACAGTCGCACAAATTTGTCCTAATATAAATCTAAATAATCCAAGCATACATACTGTATATAGCTTGCTGCTTATCAGAAATGGACATTCTAATATAAAATGTAAGGACATTTTAAAATATATTTTCGTGAACGGAAATGACGAACATATGACGGCTTCCGTTCTTGGCTCTTGGGATGTGTAGTTCCAGACTCTATATAGCATTCGGAGATTGTGGAATAGTTGTCTAGCTACGTGATACTAGTTTAACGATAATTAGAGATCTGCACCCAACATAGTATGTGACAAGTTCATCACAACACTTGGATTGGTGTGGATAAAGACCTTTATGTAAACCTGTGATTTAACCTGTGATAGCACAGTGCTTCATGTGCACCCAATAAAGTTTGTACCGGTGTGAATTATTTTGCTAGCAGTTATGCAACAAAGAGACACATTGATACTGTGATATGAGACTAGATATACTATGGGGTGTTCAGTATCATAATAAGATATGGCATAAGTGTTGTCTTTTACAGGTTTTAAAGGTTGCATTACAGTAAATCTTCATTGATATTGAGTTTTTTTGGTCAAAAATATCATGAAATTGGATTTTGACCATAGTAAACATTGCTTGATTTCAGACATTTTGAGATGATATCTGTGGGCAACCATTTTGCCACATTTGTTGCAAAAAATAAGGTTCCTCGTCTGTGTGCAATCTCATGTGAGTGTTAAGGTAGGATCGTCGGGTAAACGATTTCTCGCAGACAGGGCAAGAGTGAGGTTTGACGCCGGTGTGGATTGCCATGTGAACTTTAACGGTTGAGCTATGAGTAAACAGTTTCCCGCAGACGGGACAAGAGTGAGGTTTAACTCCGGTGTGAGTTCTCATGTGAACGTTAAAGTTTGAGCGCTGAGCAAACAATTTCCCACAGACAGGACAAGAGTGAGGTTTTACTCCAGTGTGAATTCTATTGTGCACAGTCCACTGGTCTCTACGAGCAAACTCCCTGTCACATTTAGTACATTTGAAGGCTTTATGTCCTTTGTGACTATCCTCCACGTGCTTTATCAAGTCTGAGAATGAGTGGAACTGCTTTCGGCAAAAATGGCAAATCTTTTGCTCCATAGAGAAAGTATCATAGTCACTCTGGCTAAAAGTCAAGCCCGATCCTTCACTCTCGTCAAATTGGTTTGCGACATCATGGTTTGCGATCACTGTTTCCGTGGTATGAAAAGGAATCAGCTGACTGTCACTGGTGCTTTCTGATGTAACAAATCCTTTTGTCACAATGTTGGAAATACTGTTCTCAGAGTCGGGAATGATGCTGAGGTCCACCTGTTCCTCTTTTACTTTTGGACACTGTTGAACAGTTTCATTGGTATAAGAAGGGATCAGCTGACTGTCACGTGTGGTTTGTGATTCAACAAACCCATTTCTCCCAGTGTTGGAAGTCTTAGGGTGTGGAATGATGCTGAGGTCCACCTGTTCCTCTTTAACTTGTGGAGACTGATGTTGAACGGCCTCATTCTCCTGACTGGAAATCAACTCCTGTCTAGGGTTCAGCTGTTGTAAAGGAAGCAGCTCCTCAGACACTGGCTGGGAATCTGATAGAGAGAGAGAGCAAACAATTACTGACTATGAAGAATATTATATTAGATATACATGACTCGTTTTCCTTGGTATTTTCTTTCTCCACTCATAGCCCTTCTTTCTTTCTACTTGAAACTGACAATAATGGGAGCTTGTACAACAGAGAAACAACTGAGAAATATCATATTAATTCATAACAACTACTCATAAAAATGTTAATGTGTTTGTAAAGTTTGTTTTAAGCAAACAAACAAGGCTGCAAAGTTTACAATTAGAGAGCATTTCCTGAAGTGTATTTATTTCAATTCACAGTCTTATCGACATGTCAAGTGACATGATGCATACAGTACGTGCACTTTCAAAACAGGTGGTACGCAGGGCATTGAGTAATTTAAAAAGAGTCCTTCCCAACTCGAACACTTCTAAAGAATCCTGGCTGCACAGACTTTATTGACAGAAGGTTGCTCATAACATGACAATGATGAATTTCTTTGAAACAAAGACTTGACAGAGACAAAAAGGATAACCCAAGCTGCCCATAGAGGTGCAATATTGGTTAGTTTATGGTCATTTAATACAATCAGATAGGACTTTTCTGTTTCATGAATTAGGCTGTCAATGGCATTGAAACGTAAGAGGTTGGATAGCCTGTATTAAGGCCTGTTCAAAATCACATAGACATCTATTAAGTAAAAGTAGCAATACAACAATATAAAAATACTCTGTTACAAGTGAAAAGCCTGTGTTCAAAATGTTACTTGAGTAAAAGTACAAAAGTATTGGCATCAAAATATAATTAAAGTACCAAAAGTAAAAGTACTAAAATGTTTGAAAATAGAAGATCTACAAGCTCGGCTATTTTCAAATAGCCTATGTAAAACATTCAAATTGTATATATAGATAGGGCTAAAGTGGTTAATGTATGTTTTATAATATAATAATTTATATCTGTTTTCAAATAATCGTAGTGGAGTAAAAGTACAATATTTGCCTCTGAGATGTAGTGGAGTAGAAGCAAAAGTATTGAAAATTGGCAGGGGTCAACAACATGTCCGTACACGTACCAACGTGTCCATGGCAAGACATATCTATGTCTGTGGCACATTTTTTATTTTGAAAACGAATCCAAAATCTAGCCTAAATATTTTCTTCATTATAATGTAAAAACATATAAAAAAATGTGTTTGAATAACTTTGGTGACTCGTTAAGTAACATGCTCATTAATATCTTGCAGGAGATTTGCGGTATTGCACATGGTACCTGTACCTGACCTGTACACAATTGCATCAGGTGAAGACAAGACAGCAAGAAGAAATAATAGCTGCCTCAATTCTGTGAAAATTGCTAAATGTGCTTTCAATCCTTTGTTGCAGAAAAACCTTTTTTCTCTCTTTTTTTCATGGAGATTCATGGAGTGTATGTGGTGTGGTCAGACAATGAAATAATTTAAATCAATGGCATGCGAGGGATCACAATGAATAAATGGTGCAGGAAAAGAGCAAAAACAGAAGGCATGTCAACTGTTCAGAAGGAGCTATTTGTTAGTAAAGCTGGTTGGCGTTAGTTGAGATAAAGTGTTTCAAAGTATCCAATAATGATCCATCCACAGCCTGGTTCCAACCTAAAAGTTAGCACACCTCTGATCAAAGTTAGGTACCTTCACATTAGACTATTGTGACACTGCATTCCATTAATCACTCATCATGTAGGCCCACATATCTTTTCTGTCTCTCAAGTTTCCTTGTTCCAGTGTTTCATTGGCATTTTATCCTTGACGTTTCTGTGAGAAGCATTTAACATGTAATTATTATGTCTAATAAATCAAAACAACTCAAGTGTAATTTGTAGGGTGTGTCTTTGTTTCCATTGTTATATTTGCATTCCTTGGACTTTCTCATCAACAGAGAATACCCGATCACCTTAATAGAATCCAGAACTAGCTACCGTACCTTGCCAAACCAAACGGTTTAGCTGGTAGAACTTGATCTCCTTCTGTCCTCAAGTAACACTGTCCTTTGAAAATCCAGCAATCTCTATAATAGCCATGATGTATAATACGCACCCACGCAGCTAAGTGGCCCTTTTGCGAGGGAAGCACGTCTGTACTGATGAGACTCAATTATTATTATCCAAAATAGTATATTTTAGGATTTTGTTTTTGGTGGTCAAGTGGCTCAGTAGTTAATGCAGACATACTGTTGTTTTAAAATGTGCAGAACATTGGCATACAATAGACCCTATGACACATTAGGAGTCCATTAGTATACATTTAGGGCTAGGCCATGTGTTTTAGGTAAAATTACTATTTTGCATGTTTTGTGTCAAAAATGAAATATTAATGAAAATGTCCATCACGTGCTGCCATGGTGATGAGTAATGCCCCCTGAAAATTGGAAATACCCCAGTGAAGTAAAAATACCTCAAAATTGTACGTAAGTACAGTATACTTCAGTAAATGTTATTAGTTACTTTAAAACCCTACTCACTTTCAAAACTGCCCTAAAGAAACACCTTCAGGAGGCTGCAATTCCAAACTGGCCCCTGTCAAAGTCTTAACCTAACCTCCCCCCCCCCCTCTCTCTTTCTTCTTGTACATATTTCTTATGTTTCACACCAGTAACCTGTAAGCTGATTGTATGACGTTCTGTATAGTAGTGCATATTTGTCTGTCTCTTATGTCATCATGATTTGTGTGCGTGGGAACTCATTTTAAACAAGCTTAATTAGTGCTTTATGAGTTATCCAGTTTATAGACCTTGTATTGTGAATTTGTACCTCCATGTACTGTTTCTCATGTCTCACTAAATAAAGTATCAATCAATCAATCAATCAATCAATCAATCACACCATTGGTTTCCAATGATTCGATTATTATGGGAATACAAGCTATTTAACTCATTTACAAACAATCACTTACACCCACGTGTTGAAACTGATGGAAGGATGCGAGTGTTCAGTGTGTTGAGGGTCAGTATGTGTTGTTTCAGCTGCTCCACCTCCCTCTTGGACTGAACAACTTGCTCTTCATATTCACTGATGCTTTTCTCAACAACACCAAAGATCTCCTCAGCAGCCAAAGTCAGTCGTTCCTGGAGAAACAATCTGATGACATGTTGTCTTCCTGACATTTTGGACCTATAAGAGCACTTTCTAATCGAATCACTGTGTTGTACACAAATGACACAATGTCAACACAGAGTACAAAGACTGAAGAGTCTAGACTAGGGCATTGACTGTGGTCTGAGCGTTGTTATTGTTCACTGTTGCCAGATTTTGCGAGAGAAATAAGTAACCGGTCTATGAAAACAAGCCCAAAATAATTAGAATTAAGAGACTAGGCTACAGCTATTTGAAAATAGAAGATCTACAGGCCTACAACGCGTCACTTGTAGATCTTCTATTTAAAAAATAGGGGTAAATAAATGTAAACATTTTTTTGACATTTTAACAACATAAATCTTGTATGGAGGTCCCTGGCAAAACATATTTATAGATGGGGGTCTGCGGACAAATACATATTAATTTGGGGGTCCTTGACTTGAAAATGTTTGAGAACCACTGGCTTAAACAACATTAGGAAACGAGCCCAAATGAGCAACTACACTTTTGAAACAATCCCAAAAAACGCAACCACCAATATTTACAAGCAACTTTACAGAAAAACAAGCCAAAAGTCGCTTATAATAGCGGACATGGCAACACTGTTATTGTACCTGCTTCCGGGTTATGTCAAACTTGTAGGCGGGCACTATAGGGCACTACCGCCATCTGCTGGCCTTCAGATTGCTGGGTGAATAAAACCCAGCTGCAGTTACAGAAACCTTCTCATATAGGCTACTGCTGTATAACAAGTTGAGAAAATAAAACAGATAAAACACAGAATGCCAGTAAATTCACAAACTCATCACAGCTCTTTATAACTGTATATATATGATTCCTTTAGCACCCTTACTCAATGTATTTTCTTTTATTTAATTTATAATTTAAAGAAAATAACTGAGTTGTTTTGATAATCACAAGCAAGAAGACAAAAACAAAATGAGAAACGCAAACAGTGTAAGCTATTAACAGAAATCAATAACAAACCACAAAATGAAATACACACAGTCAGTGTATTTCAGTCTAATTCAGGTCATGTATCATGACTTTCATTAGTGCAGAGCAGGAATTACTCTTTACAACACTGTCTGTCAGCTACTGTTCACTGTGTGCTTTGTGACTATAGCCATCCATGCTTCATCACACCATACCTCTCCTCTGACAACCAGGTAATAAAATACATATTTCTCACTTTATGTAGCCCTCTCATTAACTGAAGAAAAATACTTGAATGGATGGGCACATTTTCCTCCATTCAAAATGGATAAACTCATATTGTGTCTGACATCAACATTTGATTTAAAGCAGGCTTGTATAAAACATGGCCAGAAAACTACACAGTAATAGCAGTATTAGTAGAAGTAGCAACAGTTTCTGTGTTTCATGGACCCTCATGTGCACCATCAAGTTTGTACCGGTGTGATTGTTGTTGCCACCAGTTATTCAGCAAATAGGCTTTTCCCCTAAGAGCATAAATGTCGTCTTTGCATTGTTTTTAAGGTTGCATTGCAGTACTGTGATGTAATTGTGTGAACTTCTAGCTTCATCAATATTGAGGTGCTTGGTCAAAAATATCATGATATTTGATTTTGTCCATATCGTCCATTTCACAAGGTTTGAGATGATTTCTGTGGGCAACTATTTTGTCACCAGTGTGAACTCTCATGTGATCTTTAAGGGTTGTGCTCCGAGAAAACGATTTCCCGCAGACAGGACAAGAGTGAGGTTTGACGCCGGTGTGAATTCTCATGTGAACGGTAAAGTTTGAGCGTTGATTAAACAATTTCCCGCAGACAGGACAAGAGTGAGGTTTTACGCCAGTGTGAATTCTATAGTGAATAGACAACTTGTCTCTACGAGCAAACTCCTTGTCACATTCGGGACATTTGAAGGCTTTCTGTCCTATGTGACTCTCCTCCACGTGCTTTACCAGGTCTGAGTATGAGCGGCACTGCTTTCTGCAAAAACGGCATATCTTTTGCTCCATGGAGAAAATATCGTCGTCACTCTGGCTGAACGTCAAGCCCAATCCTTCACTCTCGTTACATTTGTCTGCGACATCGTGGTTTGCGATCACAGTTACCATGGTATAAGAAGGGATCAGCTGACTGTCACTTGTGGTTTCTGATTGACCAAATCCATTTGTCCCACTGTAAATACTGGTCTCAGAGTGTGGAATGATGCTGAGGTCCACCTGTTCCTCTTTAACTTGTGGAGACTGATGTTGAACGGCCTCGTCCTCCTGACTGGACATCAGCTCCTGTCTAGGGTTCAGCTGTTGTAAAGGAAGCCGCTCCTGAGAGACTGGCTGGGAATCTGACAGAGAGAGAGAGCAAACAATTACTATTAACTTGAACTATAATTAAACAATCAATTAAAAAGAAACTGAGAAATGTCATCATATTAGTCCAAAGCAAGTCATTACAGTCATATGATAGAAATTGTATTTATAAAGTTTTTTATAAAGGATCCAACACACCAAACCGACATCTGCGTCGATGTTGGAAAGCGGCTGTGGACAAAATTCTGTTGTAGTGTGTGTTGTAGAGCTCTTTGGTTTGCTGTCGCAAATGCAATGGAGGTAGTGCTCACTGGACATTTATTTTTGTCACAATACAGCGCATACATGAAGTCTATTTGATATATCGCTACAGCGCTGCATGTTTGCAAAAATGCAGACACAGGAGGGCAAAGTGGAACTAAATCATGGGACAGCCTATTACAGTTGACTATGTTATCACTTGAAAATGATTATACAAGGTGGATTACTTCGCAGAGGGCAAAGCTTGTGCACAATGTGGTGAGTAGCCTATTGCAGGGGTCTTCAACAGGGGGTCCGGGACCCCTAGGGGGTCGTCAGAGATACTGCAGGGGGGCCGCCAAATCTTTGTGTGATAGGGACTTTATTTTTTATTTTTCTATATAAACCACTTGAACCCTTGCATCCCTTTTCTGGGGGGATCATTAGCCGAAAAATAGAAGATCTACTGTACAAGCTCACAACACGTCGCAGACGCTTTGTGAGCTGGAATGAGAGCTCACTGGATTGTGAGAAGAATGCTTGCATTGCGCGGCATGTTCATGAGTTTGCTGTTGAAAAGCCAAATAACATCAAGCCATGTTCTTAGGACCAAACTAGCAGCCGACTGACTATGCGACACCTTTCAACTGACTGAACTCCTGACTACACTTCATTCGGCTTACATAAAGTCTGTAGTAGTCTGTTTAAATGTAAAGCTTGTTTTACCTGTTACCTGTTCCTCTTTAACTTGTGGAGACTGATGTTGAGCGGCATCATCCTCCTGACTGGACATCAGCTCCTGTCTAGGGTTCAGCTGTTGTAAAGGAAGCAGCTCCTCAGAGACTGGCTGGGAATCTGACAGAGAGGGAGAGCAAACAATTACTGACTATGAAGTCTATTTGATATTTGACATAATTATCATCAGACCTGTTGTACCCGTTATGCTTGGTAGAAAATGTAATCCACTTTTTTACAGCTGTAAACCTGTGATGTGACAATAAAGTTGAATCTGAATCTTAAGACGTGCTATAATGTAAGAATCTACACAAAAGAAGACATAACAACTACTCAGTCATTCCAGTGTTCTGGTGACATTTTTTATGTGTTAAATGTAAAGCTTGTTTTAAGCAAACAAACAAGGGTGCAAAGTTTACAATTAGAGAGCATCCCTTGACGTTACATTATTGCCTGAAGCAATAATGTATAAAAATCTATAATCACACCAAAACTCACACCAAACACGTTTTGCTTTTAATCACACTTTCATCAACGGGTTACCTGCACGTTATTTATCAGCAAGCCTTAAGTCGATTAACTCCATTGCTAACTTCATGCCCTCCATATACCAGCAATTAGTTGAGTTTTAACAGGTTCCTTTTATGAGAGCAATGTTGTTACTATACTTGTATAGTACTAGAAGTTCGGGCCGAACGTCTAGCGTGACGCGTCGTTCACTTTGCAGTGCCACCTTACAGGCACCTCACAGTGTGAGAGAGAGTTTTGTGCTCTCCTAAATCCACGGCAGGCTTTGAAAGTACCCACTTCAGAAAGAGGTGACGTGCATCACCTCTCCAATGACCAAAACCCACTTTGTGATTACTCAGACCTGGTATGGCAGACCTGTGGGGAGTGTGCAGTGGTGTACAATGTGAAAAGATAGTTGAAATCGCAGGAGATGAAGTTAGCAGTTTATTTGTGTAAAGGGTCGTCGGCGTGGGTTGTGTTGAGGATGGAAGCCGTCGAACTGGTGCATCCTACCTATTTATAGGTAGGATGTGATGTCATGCTGTCGTGAGATTACGTCACACTGGCGTGTCTCATCGTGATGTCACGACCGTGATGTCATATGACGTCACACTGGCTACATACATACATACTGACAACCGACATGGCGCAGGATTCAAATTGTATATATAAGATACCTATTTATAGGTAGGATGTGATGTCATGCTGTCGTGAGATTACGTCACACTGGCGTGTCTCATCGTGATGTCACGACCGTGATGTCATATGACGTCACACTGGCTACATACATACATACTGACAACCGACATGGCGCAGGATTCAAATTGTATATATAGATAGATAGATATCAAAATCGTATGAACTTACTTATGATGGCTAGATTTTTCTGTATGTCTCTGCTACTTAGAGCAAGGGTCTTCAACAGGGGGTCCGGGACCCCTAGGGGGTCCTCAGAGCTACTATAGGGGGTCCGCCAAATCTTTGTGATAGGATTTTATTTTTTTACATTAACCACTTGAACCCTAGAATTCCTTTTCTGAGGGGAACATTAGCCGAAAATAGCAGATCTACAAGCTCTCAACGCCTCGCAGCGCGAGGCCTCTTTGCCAAAATGTATTTTTGGCAAAGAGGCTATAGGTGTAGAGGGAAAAAAGAGCAGACTAAGTAAAAAAAAAATAACTTTAATCTGAAACACAATTTTATACAACATAGAGTAGGGGGTCCCTGCTTCATCTCTCTCTCAGCTAGGGGGTCCTTGACCTGAAAACGTTGAAGACCCCTGACCTAGAGCATTGGTTCTCAAAGTGGGGTCCGGGGACCCCTAAGGGTCCTTGAGGGAGTTCCAGGGGGTCCCCAGCTAAATGATAGATTAGGCACCAAATGGACCCTTATGGGTTCCATTTGTACACTCTCAGAGTTAAATTAACATAGATTTTACGATATAAACTGTATAAACTGGGCTCCAAGAGATAGAAATGCCATTAAATGGGGGTCCGTAGCCCTAATGCATGTCAAACTGTGGGTCCTTCAAATTAAAATGGTTGAGATTCACTGCTAGAGCCTTAAAAAGAGCCTTCTCTTATGGGGGTCCCTGGCATATATTTTCAA
Organism: Gymnoscopelus microlampas; assembly: GCF_963454915.1. NCBI lineage: Eukaryota > Metazoa > Chordata > Actinopteri > Myctophiformes > Myctophidae > Gymnoscopelus > Gymnoscopelus microlampas. The sequence continues at coordinate 11,461,465 of NC_139939.1, forward strand.
ATGGGGGTGCGCGGGCTAACAAGTGTCAATTTGGGGGTCCTTGACATGAAAAAGTTTGAGAACCACTGACCTAGAGGCTATCCAAACTCTTAAGTTGCAGTACCCTCCAATGACAGCCCATTCATGAAACAGAAAAGTAAACTGGTGATACCAATTATATCCAATCAGGAGAGAGAACCCCAAAAAGATGGGTGAATAATCGTACCTTTTATCTTCAGTGTGTAACTTGCTAGTTACTTTATAGATTTTGATTATTATTACAAAACATACACTTCAGCACTGAAAATAGCAGATATACAAGCTCACAATGCATAGGATCTCTACTCTTTTTACAATAATTTGTTTTGGGACATTCTGCATAATGTACATGTAAAGTACATTTTGATACCAATACTTTTGTACTTTCACTCAAGTCAATTTTGAATTCTGGACTTTTACTTGTAACAAACTATTTCTACATTTCTACTTATACTTAAACAAAATAGAACTTTTCCCACCACTGTCCACTGCACATAGCCTTTTCAGCTCCCAAGGAAACTTGTGGATACAATGATTACTATGGGAATATAGAGCTACTTAACACTTTAACAAAAAACATCACTTACCCCCTTTGAACTAAAGGATGAATGGATGAATAATCGTACCTATAGTGCAGTGAGTCTTCAGTGTGTTGAGGGTCAGTATGTGTTGTTTCAGCTGCTCCACCTCCCTCTTGGACTGAACAACTTGCTCTTCATATTCACTGATGCTTTTCTCAACAACACCAAAGATCTCCTCAGCAGCCAAAGTCAGTCGTTCCTGGAGAAACAATCTGAGATGTTGTGTTCCTGACATGTTGGACCAAAAGACCACTTTCACATCTAATGATGTTGTGCACAAATATACAAAGAGTTTAGAGCATTGACTGTGGTCTGAAGATGTTGTTGAATGTTGTTGTTTTGGTGAATATTGAATGTGCTTCCGGGTTATGTGCAATGCAATGGAGAAATACTCTATTACAAGTCTGGGATTCAAATTTGACTTGAGAAAAAGTACAAAAGTATTGGTATCAAAATACCAAGTAGAACTCATTATGCAGAATGTCCAATTTCATAACTTTGCAAAATGTTTTGAAAATAGTCATCGTTTAAATAGGGCTGAAGTGGTTAATGTATGTTTTGTAATAATAATCTAAATCTACAAAGTAACTAGTATAGTTTTTAATAATTGTAGAGGAGTAAAAGTATAATATTTTCCTCTGAGATTTGTGGAGTAGAAGTAGAAAATTGGAAATATTCAAGTAAAGTACAATTTTTACTTAAGTACAGTAGCCTACTTGAGTAAATGTACTGAGTTACTTGACACCACTGTTATGTGAAACGTGTAGTCTGACCATACCGCTATTGCCATCTGCTGGCCTGGATGGTTTTGCACAAGTGCCAATAATGTGCTGATTGCTGGAGAAATACGAAAACTTACAGAAACCTTTATGTCATACTGTATCACAAGTTATAAATATAGCTGCAAGCAGCGATAATACGGGGCCAGTGAATAGAGAGAGAGAGAGACATGGAAACGGAATAGATTGAAGAGAGAGAGAGAGTGACATGGAAACAATAGATTGATGAGAGAGAGAGATGGAAACATAATGGTTTGATTGGACATCTCAACCTACTGCCATTAACAGGATTCGAACTCTCAACCTTCAGACTAATAGGCTGCAACACTACCTATAGTGCTATAGCTTTGTCCAGGCTGATATTGTCTGTTGAAGATCATAAACTCTTGCCTTCTTTCATGAACCAAGCCCCTGTTTCACTAACACTAAGATCACTCGTTCACAAGCCATTTACCAATGAAGAAATTGTACATCTCCTCAGAACCAAAACTAGTGAAAGTAGCCGATCTACAAGCTCACAAACCATGAAAAGTTGTGAGATTGTAGATCAGCTATTTTCAGAATGAAGTATGTCATACGTAAAAAACGTACTCTCAAATAAGCATTTCAGGTTATCTTTACCATTTGCACATGTATTCATTGATACAGTCATGTTTGCAATTCAACTTAAATTAAGTCTACATCAAGTGAGGCTTGAACTGGCGACCTTGAGATTGTGAGGCATTCATTTAAGGGAGACGCCATTGGCCCAACAGACAAGTAACTGTGAAAAAGGAGATCACACAGATGATACAGTTTCACGCAAATAGCTGAAAAATCCTGGGTTTAAGTGTTTTTCAAACTGCTCAAAATTGCGGACAATCTAAGGGCGGAGCTTAATGGTCAAATCGATACGTGTGTTCCTCATGAGTCAAGGCACATGTGTAAGCAAGTTTCACGACTTTCGGCCAAACGAGGCATGACTTATGCCTGTTTAAAGTCTGCCTTTTCAAAAAATTGCTATAGCGCCCCCTTTTGGCCAATTGGAGTAAGATTGGTTTCAGTGATATTTGGAATGACCCTGTACATTTCTGCAAAGTTTCAAAGAAATGTGAGTCTGCATGTATGTTTTAGGCACAGATGAATAATTTTCTTTAAACTGTAATAGTTAAAATCTATCTCCTCCTGGGATTTTTGAGCAATCTGCACGAAACGTTTAGCACTTGAACCTTGGACCACTGCCTACAAAAATTTCCAACGGATTTTCCATAAGTGAAAAAATGCAGAAGTTAGGAGCCAATGACTGTTTTTCATATAATTCAAAATGGTGGGAGATCTAAAGGTCAGAGGTCAAAAGTCAGAGGGTGAAAGTTGTTCAGCATGAGGAGACGCATATGTGTATCCAAGTTTCATGGCTGTAGGTCAAACAGGGCATGAGTTGTACCTGGTCAAAGTTGGCATTTTCAATTGAGTGCTATAGCGCCACCTTTGGACGAAAGATTGTGAGAATTATTTTTTGATCGTTTTTCATGACCATCTACCATATGGCCGAGTTTCGTAAAAAGCGACAGCGCGGTTCAGCCAGAACTGCGAAAAGTGGCAGAAGAAGAAGAAGTGACAGAATAATGCGAATAACAATACGTGTCCAGAGCAGAGCTCTGGCCCCGTAACAAACAGATGAAACGCAAAATGACAGTAATGTCACAAACTCATCACAGCTCTTTACAGTAGAAACAATAACACAATTCTTAAGAGTTGTTGTTTCTAACCTCTTCTAAACTAAAATGAACAGTATCTATAAATGCAAGATCTTGCATTAGCCACTGTTCATTTTAGAATGTATTGATTGATGATGATGATGATGATGATGATGATGAATGATTAGATTAGATCCTCAGATTGTACCTTTCTGGCTGTTCCCTAACAGAGGTTATCAAGACAAGTCATTGCCATCATCAGGACCTCTTTGTTGACTTACCTGAATCATTTTCTTATTTTAAGTCTCTCCTAAAAAGTAATTTCATAAACTGGCCTATTTGTGATTTGTAACTATACTTAATAATTGTATTGTCTTTTATTTAAAGGACAATTTAAAGTTGTTTTGATAATTACAAGCAAGAAGGCAAAAACAGAAATGGAAATGCAGTGTAAGCTTTTGAAACAATTCAATTAGACCATAAAATACTTTTTATTAAGAACTTAGAGCACTGGGTCAAATGCTTTTTATTAAGAACTTAGAGCACTGGGTAAGGGGGTTTTACACACAAGGGTTATAACACTAACATACAAAATAACGACGACTAGAATTGAAAACAAATAATAATAAATAAATAAAACATTTTAGATATTTAAAAAAAAAAGGCTTTACAAAAAACGGAATCTGTATTGTACGTTTACAAAACTAATTAAAGCAAACTAAAATAGACATAATGGCCTTAGTTTGTCTTTGTCAATACTTAATACATCAAGTATTAGACAAAAGTAGTAGATATTAAATCTACAATATCCTTCCAATATGCTTTAGTCAACATAGTCCATGGGCCAGACCAGATATCGTTACCATTTGAGAGGGCAAAACCTTACCTATATTTAATGGCTTAGCTTTATAGGGTCAGTACAAGTATTGTAGTATGATAGCCTTTCCACAGGAGTAGCTTTTCATATTTATTGGACATTTTGTTATTTCCCCTAATTAGCCTATTCATTTATTTCCAAAAAGAACACAAACTGCCAATATCATATTTCATCTTGAACCGAAGTCAACTAAAACATCTATAAAAGTAAAAAAAAGCAATGTGTTTGAATCTGCATACAAATTTAGTTGTTTTGCAATACAAAACATGAAAGATAATCATCTGCGTGTTTGACCGGACATTATACATCAAGGTAACAGAAATAGTGTGGAACTATGGCAAGTAAAATCTAAGCAAAACTAAAAAAAACACAGTCATCGGGATAGGGAGTTCCACACCATTTGCAATCTACTTTCTATTCCAGGGAAATGATTCCGACACACAGGGTTGAGGGCCCTCTGAGTCTTGTGTTACTGTGGAAGGGTCAGTAGCTGATGTGATAGAGGGTAGAAAGTACAACAGAGCAGCAGCACATGCTTGTCTCTACACAAAGCATTCATGAGGCTTGCCTGGAAAGGCTTCCTCCTCTGGCTAAAGGGACAACATACAACAGAGGTGTGCCTCCTGGAAGAAGCCCTGAGGAGCATTTTACAGCTTCCAACATGATGTCCATCAGGCGTCACTCACAGAGCCTTTTTAGAACTCCTCATTCAACCATATCATAGAGCTGTTCCAAGTCTACCACCTGGACTCTATCTGAAGCCGACATGGTCTTTCAGCTTTCTGGATGTTCTACTTCTGGAGAAGGTAACTGGATGTTGCACCATGCATGTACCCAAGAGAGTTACGGTTAGGGTACTTCAAGCTTTGCAAAATGTTTCAATCCGATTGCCTCAAGTAAGACCTTTCCGATTCCCTCCCCACGATTGAAATTTGAGTGGTTTATTCACCTTTGTAACACCTTTACTGTTCCTGGACATTTGACCGAAATTAATGAGTAATGCTATATCCAGTATACCAGTAGATGGAAAACTCTCAAACTTTCTCTCTCACACACACACACACACACACACACACACGTCCCTTAAGTGCCATACCGTAAACATCTTCATCATACAAAATCAGTTGAAGTTATAGACTTCTGCGATTCACAGCAGGACAAATTGCTCAATTAAGGCCACACACACAATGTCACTTTGCACTCTGAAAGCAGTGGAGGCGAGGCAAGAAAATGTCATAGGTTCAGAAGCCCATTGAAGAGGAAAACATAATTGCAGCAATCAGATGAAAAACACTGTATTGCTTGACGTCAAGGCAGAGCTGAGAAAGCTGGAAGGTTCATGATGTAGCACAAAATCAGAAATGTACTATATTGAAGGAGAGAGTTTCAGATTCAAAACGAAAAGTCTTGCAATGGGTATTAGACAAATTACTTCAAACATGTCATAGGAGCTTATTACAATCTATGGGCTGCCAGTGGTGCAGACACACCCCAGGGAGAGGATATAATACAATAAATATGATTTCCGGGGAAGGCACCTTCCCGTTTTTGAATGACAGCAGTCTATTACTTTATGAGGTGAACACACTAATAAGCTACCAGTCAGCAAGGTCTATCATATACAAACACAATCCAAGGATGAATAGGAATAAAAATATATCACAATTAGAAAAGACGGCACAGATTTGTAAAATTTGGGGTCTTGGTCCATGGACTAACAATTGTGAAAGATCTTCAAAAATAGCAGATCTACAAGCTCACGGGTTACGAGCGTACGATGTGACGCATTGTGAGCTTGTAGACCTGCTATTTTAACTACATTTCTGAGCTTGTTGAATGTCGTCCCTGACTACCACATATTACAATAACAAACTATACTAAAATTAAACGGCAAAACTAATGTGACTCTGGCCATCCATGCTTCATCACACCATGACTCTGACAACCAGGTTATATTTATTCATATTTCATATTTATTTCTCACTCATTAACTGACAAGAAAGGATGACACATTTTCCTGTTTTTAAAATGGATAAAAGTAACTACAGACTCCAATATTGTCTCACATCACACTGGTTTTTGAGCAGGACAGCATCAGCTTGTATAAAACATGGCCAACAAACTACCTGGTAGTAGTACGAGTAGAAGAAGCAAACAGTCTCCATGCTTCATGGACTCTCATGTGCACCCTCAAGTTTGTACAAGTTCTTTTTCCAGAAGTTATGCCACAAAAGGAATTTCCCGTTAAGGGCACAGATATTCTATTAGGGCTGGGATACACATCAATATTATACTGATACTATGTTATGAGACTAGATATACTCTAGGATTTTCAATATCATAATAAAATATGGCATAACTGTCTTTTCCAGGTTTTAAAGGTTTCATTACAGTAAAGTGATGTCTGGCTGTATCAATATTGAGGTATTTGGCAAACAATATCTTATTTGATTTTGTCCATATCGCCCCAGCCCTACATCTGACACCCCTTGTGATGATCGATGTTGGTAACCGTTTCGCCACATTTGTTGCACAAGTAAGGTTTCTTGCCCGTGTGCACGTTCATGTGACTTTTAAGGCATGAGCGTTGAATAAACGATTTCCCACAGACAGTGCAAGAGTAAGGTTTGTCGCCGGTGTGAATTTTCATGTGGACAGTTAGGTTTGACCGATCAGCAAACAGTCTCCCGCAGTCAGGGCAACAGTGAGGTTTGATGCCAGTGTGAACCCTCATGTGATCTTTAAGGGTTGTGCTCCGAGAAAACAATCTCCCGCAGATAGGACAAGAGTGATTTTTGACGCCCGTGTGAATTTTCATGTGAGCTTTAAGGTTAGCGACCTGAGTAAACGATTTCCCGCAGGCAGGACAGGAATGCGGTTTTACACCAGTGTGAATTCTATAGTGATCAGCCCAGAGGTTTTTACGAGCAAACTCCTTGTCACATTCGGGGCATTTGAAGGCTTTATGTCCTATGTGACTCTCCTCGACGTGCTTCATCAGTTCTGCATATGAGGGGAACCGCTGTCTGCAAAAACGGCAAATCTTTTGCTCTATACAGAAAATATCGTCCGAATCATAAGTCCGAATCAGCTGACTGTCACTGGCGCTTTCTGATGTAACAAATCCATTTGTCCCACTGTTGTAAATACCGGTCTCAGAGTCTGGAATGATGCTGAGGTCCACCTGTTCCTCTTTTACTTGTGTGGAATGTTGAACAGTTACCGTGGTATAAGGAGGGATCAGCTGACTGTCAATGGTGCTTTCTGATGTAACAAATCCATTTGTTACAATGTTGTAAATACTGGTCTCAGAGTGTGGAATGATGCTGAGGTCCACCTGTTCCTCTTTAACTTGTGGAGACTGATGTTGAACGGCCTCATCCTCCTGACTGGACATCAGCTCCTGTCTAGGGTTCAGCTGTTGTGAAGGAAGCAGCTCCTCAGAGACTGGCTGGGAATCTGACAGAGAGAGAGAGAGCAAACAAACAATTACTGACTATGAAGTCTATTTGATATTTGACATATAATGGCCTATTTAAAAAAAAAAAAAATTTACAGCTGTGAATCTGAATTGTAAAACTTCATATAAAGCCTAAAGATGTAAGTGATAAGTTTTGGTCAAAAACAAAACCTTTTTGTTTAGACTGTTTGTTCAGTAACAGAGGTCTTGCCACCACTACAGCTCTAAACACTAAATCAGAAAATACATTTTCAGATTTCTTCAATCAGTAGAAGAAACACCACAAATTATCTGAAGTTATCAACTTCAATTTCATAGTGTTCCAGTTCCAAATGTGTCTGCAGCTCATTTCCCCCCCATTTTCTTCATCATTTACAAGTTCACTTGCTTTCCTGTGTCCTATATGACTTCCCTCTCCTGATTGGATAATATTGGTATCCCAACCTGAAAATGTATTTTCTGATTACTAAAAAAGCTGGGAGACAGGGGGACTCCTGTTAGTGAACAAACACTCTAGTGTCTATTAGCAATGAATATAGTGCTGTTTAACACGTATTTAAAGTCACCAAACAAACAAAAATCACTTACACCCTTTAACAAATAATACAAGGATGAATAATTGTACCTATAGTGTTCAGTTGCAGAGGTGTAAAGTAACTAAGTACATTTAATTTTGAGGTGCTTTTACTTTACTGGAGTATTTCCAATTTTCAATACTTTTACTCCACTATATCTCTGAGGAAAATATTCTACTTTTACTCCACTACAATAATTTGAAAACTTTAAAGTGACTAGTTACTTTGCATATATAAATATAATATATGTATTTATCTTATAAAACATACATTAACCACTTTAGCCCTATTTTATAGCTATTTCTAAATAGCCGATCTACAAGCTCACAACGCGTTGCATCGTGACACGTTATGAGCTTGTAGGTCTGTCATCTGTCATGTAGATCTGTCATTTTCAAAGTAACCTTTTAGTACTTTTACTTTTGGTACTTTATGTATATTTTGATGCCAATACTTTTTTTGCACTTGCACTCAAGTAACATTTTGAACACAGGCCTTTTACTTGTAACAGATCATTTCTACATTGCAGTATTGGTACTTTTACTTAAGTAAAACATGTGAGTACTTCTTCCAGCCCTGTTGAGGGTCAGTATGTGTTGTTTCAGCTGCTCCACCTCCCTCTTGGACTGAACAACTTGCTCTTCATATTCACTGATGCTTTTCTCAACAACACCAAAGATCTCCTCAGCAGCCAAAGTCAGTCGTTCCTGGAGAAACAATCTAAGATGTTGTGTTCCTGACATGTTGGACCAAAAGCCCACTTTATAATATAATCGCTAGAAATGACAATTGTCCACAAAAAGAACAGTACAAAGACAGAAGATAGCATGGATAGCCTGAAGCTGTTGTGTTGTTGTTGTTGTAGTTGTTGTTGTTGGATATTCTGGTGGAAAAACATTCCTGCTTCCGGGCAGTGTTGCCAGATTTTGCGAGAGAAATGAGCAAACAGGTTTATGAAAACAAGCCCAAAAGAAGTCACATGAGCACTTTAAACCTATATGCATTGGCTATTTGAAAATCTACACGCTATCTACAGTCTACAAGCTGCGACGCGTGGTGAACTTGTAGATCTGCTATTTCAAAAGAATCTTGGAAAATGTGAAAATGTTGGAATATTTTAACAACACAAATCTGGTACATGGGTCCCTGGCAGAACATATTTGCAGTCCGCAGACACATATTAATTTGGGGGTGCTTGGCATGAAAATGTTTGAGAACCACTGGTTTAAAACAACATTAGGAAGCCCAAAAAAACGCGACCAGCGACCACCAATATTCACAAGCAACTTTACAGAAAAACAAGCCCAAAGGTGCTTATAATAAGCGGACATGGCAACACTACTTCCGGGTTGTGTGAAACTGTAGCTTGACGTTACCGCCATCTGCTGGCCAGTCGGGCACACTCCACTGTGTGCTTTGTGAGTCTACCATAGTTACCTGACTGGCACCTGAGCATGGGTCTTGCAACTTTGACATCAGTCCTTGGTGCCGTTGTGCACATCTTGCCTGTAAATCTCTGGAAGAAAACCTATGGTTCCTCAGTGAAGCAAGGGTGAGGAACCGGTCTTCTTGGGTTGCTGACTGTCTTCCTTTGACTTCACCAGTCTCACAGAACTTCGTTCTAAGTTTGGAAATGGTACGTAGGGCTGACACCAAATAATGCTGACACTCTGCATAACGGAACACCAGCTTCCACTTGCCCACATTACACAGGCCTTATCCATGCTCAGGTGGCACACACCCTTCCTAGTAGAGTCCGAAAGTGAGGTTCTGTGACCATCCTTTGGCAAGTACGTTTTGACGATTGATTTGACCTCTATGGACCCTTTAGAAAAGATTTAGCCCCCAGGTCCCTCCCAAAAATCCCGGCATTTTTTGCTAGACAGCCAAATTCAAAATGGCGCCCGGCGCCATCTCTAAAAATTAGCTTTTGATCTGAATGACCTAGAATCATGTATGAAGGCACTTTTCCATACAAGTCAACCATGAGGATTCCAAATCTGACACAATTTTAATTGTAAGACCTTGTTTTGACTCCGAAATTCAAGATGGCCGACATCCAGTAGAGTAAAAACGTATACCCAGGGGGCAAAGGGGGGTATGCTGCAATTGCCCTGCCATAAAAGGTTGGCCACCAGAAATAATATCTATGACCCAGTAGGATCACAACCTATATTGACAACAAGGTCTCCTTGCTGCTGGAAATCCAATATGGCCGCCTCAATATTATCAGAAAATAGCTTTGGCAATAACTTTTGAACCAGATGGGCTAGAAATAAAAACTTGGTGTCTATTTCATGGTTTCAGAGCATGTGAAACTCAATGTAATACTTATCCTTATGATTGGGTGTGTCTGGACCTTTCATTTGCATATTTCCAAGATGGACGCCACGCGAAAATGAGTTTTACTATGACTTTTACAGTGACAGCTGACTGTTATGGCAAAAAGTCTGCTTTTTAAGTAATATGAACACATTTGGTCAGTTTGAGCTTTAATTTATATGTTGTCAATATGGCAGACCCACACCATGAGTCTGGTCAGAGTTGTGTGATCCGGGATGCAGAGATGGTAGTGAAGGCAGCAGTGGAGACTAACCCATTTACAGTGAGCACATCATCCATGATCAACATATCTACAGGACAGTGTGCTGATTCCACAGTCAAGGACGACTTGATGAGTGTGAACTGGGTCTGAAGACACTGTGTGAGTCACTGTCCTGTGAACAGAAGACAAGCATAATGAAGCTTAACACTTTCTACACTCAAAACACAAAATCTAAGGGGAAACCCTCAGCACCTGGCAAGAGCAATGTAATTACTGCCCTCCTGCGCATGACCCAAATCATAGCCAGTGGTGGAGAACTCAACCTTGTTGACTTTATAGGCAACCACGAGTGCAGTGACTTCCCCCCTTTCCTCTTCCAGGAAGATGGCAGGATGAGAACAGGTACCAAGGCAAGCCTTGTTAAGGTCCTGAAAGAGGAGACCAAAGTTGCATGCATCCCTGACCTGCCTACAGAAGACATAAAAACAGCAGTAGTTATTGATGCCATGTATGCCATGCGCCATTGGTCGTTCCTGAAAGGTGAAGCATTTGGAACAATCGCTGAACGATACCAACGTCTGCTGTTGAATGATGTGCCTGCTGGCACAGAGATCATTCACTTATGTTTTGACAGGTACAGTGAACCTAGTCTTAAGACAGCTGAGCAAGAACACAGATATGCTTGACCAAAGCCTACCAAAGAATATGAAGTCAGTATGCATTACACAGCTCCAGATCCTCAGGAGTGTTTTGCTGTGTCAGCTAACAAGGCAAACCTATTGAGTTTCCTCTGTGACGAATGGTGTGAAAATGAGAAACTTAAGTCGGCCCTTGGTCCAACACATCTTTACCTGGGTGGGGGGTTTAAAGAAGAGACAATGAGTGTGGTGATCAAGGAGGGGTCTATTGAAGATGTCCCTGCACTAGAATCCACACAACAGGAGGCTGATACAAGAATAATACTCCACACCCTGTACAGTGTCCAGAATGACAAAGTTGACAGAGTTGTCATCCATGCCAATGACACAGACATCATCATCATGTGCCTTTACTATGCAGCAACCCATCTCAGATGCATTCCAGAGCTGTGGGTGAGAACAGAGCAAAATTCATACCTTCCTATCCATCAAATGGTATCAGCACTGGGGCTCGCACAGTGTCGTGCCCTGCCCTTTATCCATAGTTTAAGTGGCAGAGATACTGTACCACCAGCTATCCCTTCTTCACTGGGAAGAAGGCATGGTTCAAGGCCATCATGCGTCTGGATCTCTGCACTTGAGGAGTTTGGTGAAAACTCTTATGATTCCCTCTCAGATGACGTCCATCAATCAGGCACGAGACCTCACAATTGCTGTACACATCCAAAGCGGACCACCAGGAGGATTTTGACCTGAGTAAGCTTAGAGTGTACAAGTTCCTCAATAATAGATCAACCCTCTTAAAGCTGCTGCCCCCGACAGAGAATGCCTTTGACCTGCACCTGAGAAGAGCTGTTCTAGCAACCATAATAGATAAATGTGCACATATCGCCAAGCCGGATATTCCTTCTTTCACAGAGTATGGATGGTCTCTCAGTGCTAGCAATGCAGTCCCCCTTGCATCTACCGAGCCAGCCTGGCCTGTGTCAATGAACAAGGCAATATCATGCAGCTGTATCAAAGGCTGCCAGAAAAACTGTTCCCGTGCAATTCCATGCTACTTAGGATGCCGTTGCCAGGGACTAGAGACACGATGCGGCAGGATCAGTGCAACACATGACAACAGTGACAGTGAATAGCATTGTACCATAGTATCATTGGCTTTAGAAGCAGGCAAGACAGCACCATAGAGGTCAAAATGAACCCTTTGTAGGCAACCTCAACTCCGCTTTTACTCTATTTGTCACTAAGTAGTCTATCTTTTGTTACTTGAATGCATACCACTATGTTAATTTGTATAGCCCTAAAGTTGTATTTTTTGGCAAGTCTTGGAGTGTGCATGTGTCTGTTTATATTGTATTTAGTTTATTAAAATGATACATAAGATACATTGTGGGCTTTTTCTCAGATTTTTCTCTGCAATCATCCCCACAACTATAGATCTATAAATCAATAAATCTGAGGGAAAATGTAATACCATACATTATTTATGACTGCAGCCATATTGACAACATATAAATTAAAGCTCAAACTGACCAAATGTGTTCATATTGCTTAAAAAGCAGACTTTTTGCCATAACAGTCAGCTGTCACTGTAAAAGTCATAGTAAAACTCATTTTCGCGTGGCGTCCATCTTGGAAATATGCAAATGAAAGGTCCAGACACACCCAATCATAAAGATAAGTATTCCATTGAGTTTCTCATGCTCTGAAACCATGAAATAGACACCAAGTTTTTATTTCTAGCCCATCTGGTTCAGAAGTTATTGCCAAAGCTATTTTCTGATAATATTGAGGCGGCCATATTGGATTTCCAGCAGCAAGGTGACCGGGTTGTCCATATAGGTTGTGATCCTACTGGGTCATAGATATTATTTCTGGTGGCCAACCTTTTATGGCAGGGCAAATGCAGCATACCCCCCTTTGCCCCCTGGGTATAAGTTTTTACTCTACTGGATGTCGGCCATCTTGAATTTCGGAGTCAAAACGAGGTCTTACAATTAAAATTGTGTCAGATTTGGAATCCTCAAGGTTGACTTGTATGGAAAAGTGCCTTCATACATGATTCTAGGTCATCCAGATCAAAAGTTAATTTTTAGAGATGGCGCCGGGCGCCATTTTGAATTTGGCTGTCTAGCAAAAAATGCCGGGATTTTTGGGAGGGACCTGGGGGCTAAATCTTTTCTAAAGGGTCCATAGAGGTCAAATCAATCGTCAAAACGTACTTGCCAAAGGATGGTAAACAGAACCTCACTTTCGGACTCTACTATCCAGCAGGTGTGTGCTGGCAGGTCTCTCAAAACGAGAGCGATTACAAAAAGAAGCATATTGAGGGGGGCACTACCCACACCAACGTTTAGCTGTGTTGCTTATTCCACGAATGCCCGATCCTTACAAGCTGTATCTCGTTGTAAAGGTGACTAATCAACAATAAAAATTATATAAAACACAATACCAAATGGTTAGAAATAATCGACCGAAGTTACGTTTCTGAACTTTTTTTGTGGGCAGTTTAAATCTATGGCTCTAACAACCTTTAAATACATTCATTTGAAAAACTGCTATTTGTCTCAAAGGTTTTATACTTGCTTACATGTCGGACTATTATATTTCTAGCAGTAAAATGCTCTATTTGTATGGTTTAGTAAAGCTACCTTTTTAGTGTAATCTTTTTAGCATTATTGTATAATTGTACCTCTGTACTATTAATAAAGTATTCAAGCATATATTATTAGAATTTTCATATAACAGACACATACATATATTTTTTATCAGAAAATAAAGACATATTTTATCAGCGTTTAATTATTTTATTTTTTTCTCATTTAAAAAACTGCCAGGACCTGTGTCTAAAGCAAAAAGGGCTGGGCTTCATAGCGCAGTACAAACTGTCATACATCTATAAGTTCTATAACACGTTATAACAGTAGGAAAATACGCTCAGTAGAACATGCAAGATATGTTTAACAAAACAAAACAAAAAAAACATGGTGGTATTTATTTTGGATGGTCCATCAGCGGACATATATAACCAAAAAAACAACAAGGCTGTATGAGTATAAGGGGCGTGGTCTGAGCATGGCCATCACTGAGGTAGGAGGGTCTTAGTTAGCAGTGCCCGTCTGCTGGTGTGTTCATCTGTGATCTGCAGCCTTTAGCGGTACAAGGACAAATAAATAAAACTATATTAATTACAGTCCACCATTCCTTGTGTCCACATACGTATATTTGTACACTAGTAAAATTACCACGCAGGATCTTACTGTGTATCAACGTCAGCTAACCTGTGCAAGTGCATCCTTCCGCATCCTGACAGCCACACATTCGAAATAGTCGCGGGTAGGGGCCGGGGGCATCTCCCCTACACTTTCCCATGTGTCCGTCTGCTCACAATACCGCTTGATGGTACCTTCCAGAGGGCTATAAGAAGAGAGAACAACAGATATGAGAGAAAAGTCTGGTGTGGAAAAAGCAGCCACCTTTTTCATGGAGCAGCAGCTTCTTACTCTTACTTCTCAGACCACCCAGTAAACCCTCCGAGTACATAGATCTGTCCATTAACCACAGCCACGGAAGACTGGGCGCGTGGCTTTTTCATGCGGGCACACATTGTCCACTGGTTTGTCTTGGGGTTGTAACACTCAACCCTGTCCAGGGGTGGACCATCATCTTCTAAACCATCTTCTTCTAAACCACCTATAAAAAACAGGAATGAAAAGGATAGCGACTGTTAGTGGGCTCTAATATATTCTAAAACAGTGAAGTTGAAATCAGTTCATTATTAAACTGAGAGCCATTAAGAACAGGTATGATACCTATAGCGTAGATCTTTCCTTTGAGTGTGCAGGCATTTGGAACCCAACCGGCTGAACCACCGGCTATAGGAGCAACTTCTGTCCATAAAGAGGTTTCAGGGTTGTACGTGTGCACCTTGCAATGGCAAATAGTGCCACCTAGGCCCCAGGAAGACACATGACAAAAACATTATTCATTGTCAACGCGAGCAGGATCAATATATAACTAGAAAAGTGTGCTCTTCGGAGCACAGGTCTCCGCCAGGCCGGGTTGCCTACACAAACTTTGGAAGCCAATCATAGCCAATCAGACTGGAATATGAGAAATCTGACAGACAAATCTTAATTACATGTCTACAGAGATAATGAGTACAGATTTGGGTGAGGTTTGGACAAAATCTGTAGGAGTAGTATCCAAAAATGTTTTGGAAAACAAATTGGCCTCTGCTGGTGCCATGACAGGCCGATGTGAAAGGTTTGGGGCAGAGGTTCTTCCCAGGTCCTCTGGGAGTGTGCGTGCAAAGTTTCATGCCGATCGGGCCAACAGCTCCGGAGATTTCTGTTCACAGACAAACACACGGACGGACGAACAGGGGCGAAAACATAGTTTCCAGCCTTCAGCCGCCCGGCCTGGCGGAGACAATAATAATAACTAAGTATTTGGACATTTTCGGTTAACCATCATGCTTTACATACATTGAAATAAACCCTATGAAACCCAGCAGGCTGAACCTGCAGACACATAAACCTGTTCCATACCAATAACGTAGATCAGTCCATCAAGTGTGACCAGTGACCACAGAAGCCTTATTGTGATATTCTGGCATCCCGACAGACTCCATGAGTTGCCACGTGTCGGTGTAGGGGTCGTAACGCTCCACTGAGGTCACAGGTCTAATCCCCTGAAAGCCACCCACTGCATACACATATCCACCCATTGCCGCAAAGCCTATATGGAGCATGTGAGGTTGTACAAGGAAAAACGAAAATAAAAGAGAAAACAAAAACAAACCTTGATCACTAGAACTGATTGGTTATATGCAGAAGAAAACAATCCAAACAAAATGTAATGTATAATTTGACATTACCAAATTCATCACGTGACTCCTTCATGGACGCCATTTTCACCCATGAGTCATGGGAAGGGTCATAACGCCAGATGGCTAATGCTGATTTAGGTATTCGTAAGGCTGGATAGGATTCGTATGCAGCCATATACACTGAGAGCCTATGGTGGGAAAAGAGACATGTTATAGCTTGATTGTCCCTTTGGTTGTGTGGGTTCATGTCCCATCAGTGAAATTGTAATTAACACTGTACGAACTCCAGTAAGGCCTGCCACTAACTCAACATCCAGGGACCCGCTCCCTGGAGTTTTTTTTTTGTGTCTCCCACTTCGCAGTTCCATGGACTGTTATTACAGACCCCCAGCTGCAGATCAAGAGTGTGACTGCGGACCGGGTCTCTCCATGGAGCTCGACTGTGGATTGTTACTATATTATACTGTACTATACCACTATACTGTATACTATCTTAACATTCTTATACTATACCACTATATACACTAACATTATTGTTATACTATATTATATACTATCTTACGCTATTAATTTACTATTGTTATTGCTATTACTTGTATCTCCCTCTCGGTCTCTCCCTCTTTCTCATTCATTTGTTGCACAAGTGTGACATGGCAGAGACTGAGAGAAGACAGAGAGGTTGCCCTTTAGTACGATCGTGGAATATTCACACTATTTTTGAGTGGTGCCAACCACTCCTATATCTGACTTTGTCTGTGTGTCCGTGCGTCCGGGTGTATGTCCAATAAACAAACATTGATGACAACATCAATACGGAGCTCATCAAAGGCACCACTCTCTTCACACAGGGTGTGATTTTTTGATTTACTGGTGAAAGGAGGAGAACGTCAATGCAAATTAGTGAAGCCAAGCACGGCTCAACAACACTACAGTAGTGCAGGCTGTACTCTTGATTTTATGTTTACTAAACTTCCTTGCAGGTGGGTTTTAATCGTCGGTAGCTTTTCTCAGAAGGTAATCATGTGACGTAACAAGTTATTTTTAAAAGTAACGTTACCCAACACTGGTTGTGATATAACATACCTACCTCACCATCGGCTGCAGAAGTCAACAGTCTTGTAAAAACTGAAAAAATGTCCACTAACAAATTATGCCTACTGATTTGAAAATCAGTAGGACCTCCTAAAGACTTGGTTCTAGAATGCATTCCACGTAGTTCTACCCACTACATTGGACTTAGATGTCACCAGATCTCCAGGTGGAGATCTCTGATCGCCTGACATGAGATTAACTCTGATGGCACTACTTACCTAACACAACCAGAGCATCAGGAAGTACAGATTTGGGCAGACATTCCAGGGTCTTCCATAGTTTAGTCAGGGGATCAAAGCACTTAATGTCGTCAAGATGAGCACCATTGTCACTCTGTCCCCCCACCATTAGTATCACTTCACATACAGAGGGGGTAGAAATGAGAACGTTACAGATAAAAAAAACTACGTATAAAAATGCAAAAATCTAAATCAAAGTGAATTGTAAAATCAAATGATGAGAAGTTTGCAGTAATGAATAAAATGCAATAATGATGCAGCTGAAATAGCAAACTAAAATGCCAAAATGCCACACCGAAGATGTATTTTTGTACACTCGAGACATTTGTTTCGGCAATCCCAACTAAAAAAACATGTGATATATTTTTCTCCACCATCAGTTGCAGCATGCATCTATGTGTGAGGCAGGCAGGGTACCAGTGGATGAACGTGGTTGAGCTGTGTGGCAGGAGGGCAGGAGATGCTGGTCCTTGGCCTCAGAGATGAGCCTCTGACATCCCTGGGATTCCTTCACCACATCCACAGACTCAATCACATCATGGAGGTAGGAGGGACTGATGAGAGGCAGACGGATAGGCTCGAAAACCTGAAAGAAAAAAGAGAACACTAATTGTCATCTCCGTCGTGCCCGCGTGGCACAGACTATGTTTTGCACCCTGTCCGTCCGTAGGGCCATCCGTCCGTCCGTCCGTGTGTGTGTATGTGTGTGTGTGTGTGTGTGTGTGTCCGTGTCCGTCTGTCTGTGACCAGCTATTCTCCGGCACCGCTGGGTCGCTCGCAGAGAACTGTGCACGCACACTCCCTGGATGCCAGACCTCTGACCTGAATTTTTTAGATCGGCCTGTTATAGCGCCACCAGGAGGTCGACTTTTTATATTGCTCTTACAGATTTTGTCCAAACACAGTATCTCTATAGTCATTAACCAAAAGGGTCTTTCAGATTTGTCATATTCCCTTCTGATTAGCTAAGATTGGCTTCCAAAGTTTCCAGGAGTGCTCTGTTTTGAACGAAATGCCTCAAATAATGAACAGAACATGCGGTTTTCGTCAAATTTTGCACTAGGCAGAGGAAGAAGTGCCACAATGTTCAAATCAGCCAGGCCGATTTGTGTTTTCACCAGGAGGCCGACTTATGTAAAACAAATCTTTTGATATTAGTCCTTCAGATTTTATCAGAATTTCACACAAATCGGTACACATGATCTCTATAGTCATGTGATCAAGACAAGATCTGTTTGATTTTTCATATTCCATCCTGATTGGCTAAGATTGACCTAATCTAGAGATCTAAAGTTGTTGCCCGTATTGAACAAAATGCCTCAAATCATGGACGCAGCGTCCGATTGCGATGAAACTTTGCACGCACATTACCAACTGAATTACCTTCGCACTACGCTGAGGAACAAAGGCCACCCTTTTAATATTGTCCTATTATAGCGCCACCAGGAGGCCGATTTTTGCAAGACAACTTTTTTATTTTACTGCCCACTGTGGGCGTGGTCAGGTAGGGGAGTAGAGGCAAGGAATCTCTTTTTAAGGAAGGGAAGCATTTTCTCTATCATGCAATTCCCACCGGCAGATTCGTCGCACTGGGTGGCAGACTCACACTGGAAGCTCGGTAAAATAACATTGGAGTCTATGAGAGCCGGCTGGACAGCTTATGAACAAATACTATTTCAGATTTTCTGAACGATTGAGACCTTTATAAAATATTCGGCTCAGGAAAATAAAAGACATATCACACATTGTTTTCTGCTGTGTTGCTTTTCGATGAATACACTGTATAATTATAAAGAGGTATCTAAAGAGCACAAAGTATGAACGGCCAAAGTATCGCGAGACTGTCCACCATTTCCTGTCTGGCAACCAAACCTAGTAAGACGAGAGGGTTTGAGTAGTTAATATTTTGTATAAATTCATTCAAATTATACATTTTTGTATGTGTTATAATTAAAGCATTCTGGTATTTATGAGTGTTTATAACTATAATTATACAGTGTTGCAAGCGTATTATAATGCATTATAAGTATGTTTATAATGCATTATACTGTAGACATACAGTAGGCTTCATAGGAAGTGTTACAGAGTGTTCATCAACCCCTGGTCCTCGAGCTCCCCTGTTGGCTTTCTATCCTAACAGGGTTACTAGTGACTCTTTTAGACACCATTTACTGCAATATTAATCATTTTGACACCGACATCTGACAACCGGCGCTGACAGCTAAGCACGTGGAATGAACAGAGGCTGCTTAAATGAGCTTGTTAGCGAATGAAAGGGGGGGGGGGGGGGGGGGGGGGGGGGGTTCTGGGAGTGTGAACGTAGCATATACATTAACCTCAGTAACACATACAAAACCATCAGTACTAGGTGTCCACGAGGAGCAGGTTTGAAGAACACAAAATGCAGCGTTGTGATTTGGTCAGTGTGTCTTTGTCACAGACAAAGATGCAATTAAGGGACATTATCATAACACTCAACATTATTATATAAATAAAAACTTTCTTCCTGTTTTGCTGCCACTCAGTGGTGGTGACATTGCCCTTCTAGGCAGTTTAAGGCAAAATAATAAAAATAGTAAATGGTGCATTTATGTAACCCATTTCTCGAGCTTTACAGCGTTCATTATATTCACAAAAAACATGCAGGGCACCGCCCTGCTCATCTGGCGCAGGTAGGGGATCCATGTCTTGCTCAAGGACACCTCGACCAGCCAGGAGGAGCCGGGGATCGAACTGGGAACCTTCCGATTCCAAGACGGTCGTCGATCTATCTCCTGAGCCAGAGCAGCCCAGGCAATCTTGGCAATTATGACTTCAGAATATTATGAATCAGGTTGATGTAATGGCAGTCATGGACCATGGTCACACCTGGATGATGCTTCTGCCTGAGAAATACATCATGAGTGTATAAGTAGAACTAAATAGACCCTTTTGGGATCATTTGTACTTAATAATAATGATGTTATTACTTATTATGATCAACCATCAACAGTTAAATGAAATGCACATCATGATAGCTTCCCATTAAACTTGTCTTAACCAGTCACAAAAAGGCATGGGTTTCCGAGGCTACATTGCTTTGACTTCTTCTTTCACTTCAGGTGAAACACAGAGAAGGGACTGACCTTTTCCAAACTCTGCCTACGGGTAGGGCACTTATTTAACCACAACATGGCAGCCTCAACCACCACCTCCTCCTTGGGTGCATTGAGATCGTCAATGGCCAGAATCTCTGTCAGTTTATCCACAGAGACTGACAGGAACTCTTCCTAGTGGCAGAAAAAACCCAGTAGATTAGCTCAGGGGTTCCCAAACATTTCCACGCCAAGGGCCACAAAGCTCACCTTGCAACATAGTGTGACTTTGTTTATCTGATACTTTCACATTGTTTTTATATGTATTAAAATCAATCTTTATTTTAAATAATATATGGAATTGATTAGTTTGATACTTTGATTAATTCTTTCAACAGTCAAACAAGTTGCTAAACGTAAGGATCCCTCAATCACTGACCTGCTGACAGACGTCACTGAAGTGATCAAGGATGTAATCCATGCTGTGTTGCTCCAGACTCTTACAGGAGTGGGTCTCAGCAAAGAGGTGAATCCCTACACAGTTCTGTTCATCCAGGATGCAATGCCCCAGGAAACGACTGCAGAACTCTTTTACATCAGCAACATTAAACAGGTTTGCTGCTGCTAGCAGGGCCTAGACCAAATAAATAGTGTTTGTTTTTTGCACAGAGGTGGGTTAAAAATGCAGATGATGAATATGGTTTATGATGATGATAAATACCTGCACATTATCTATGGAGATTTCCACCGTTGACGTGTAGGCATAGTTCATCAGCAAGCCAAACTCTTCAGGCTCCATGTCATTGACGTTAATCCTGTGCTTTCTGGACTCCATCATTCCAGTTGTAAACATAGCCTGTGCAGGTTGAAAAAGTGAATGGTTGGCCTAATTGACAAGCCATTGCATTAAAAACCTTTACCTGGGCATCCCTATTTTTGGCTCCTCATTGTAGGTGAAATGTTCCAAAAATGAAACATTATTCAAAAAGTAGCAGATCAGCAAACTCACAACACATTGTGACCTTGATGTTTTTTTTGTATCATAAGAAGTTTAAAGGAGACACACCATGAATTTAAAAAAAATATTTGATATTTAATATCATATGGTGTATGTCCCTCAAACCATTTTCAAAAGGTTTGAGCCTAAATCAACACTCAGATATACTCATCCCAAGTCAATTCTCTCAGGCTTATAAAGCACTTTCAGCTGCAATACCAAAACGTCCTGTTGGGCAGAGGGGTGCTACTGAGCAATTCTGTCTGTCAAAATACATGGGCAGAAAGTTTCGTGATGTAAGCAAACATGCCATTCTGAGATGGCCTGTTCAGACACGCCCATTCAGAAAATCTCTGAAATGAGAATGAATGACTGAATGTTAAAAAAAAAATTTGGGGTACAAGAGACACTGGGGAGCCCAAAAAATACAAAAAAAAATAAAAAAAGTTAAATTCATGGTGTGTCTCCTTTAAATTTTCTCATTTTTGTCTCCGCCAGGAGACTATGTTTTCACTTTCCGCCCCCCCCCCCCCTCGGCCAAGCTAACATTGGTCAAGCCTCACGTGACACGTGACAATACGTTGAAAGAGTGTGCTCTGATTGGCTAGTGAGACGCATGACGTATAGCGGCCTATAAATAGATGTGTCACTTTGAAAGAGTCTTGGTCTCTTTCAAAGTGAGGTAAGACAGGAATAATCACGAAATGGCTGAGAAATGGCGGACCAATACATTATGTAGACACACTGGTGTCATCACAATACGTATAGCTTAGACAGGATTAATCAAGAACAGTACTTTCCAGTCACAGTTGATGACACAGTGCAACTAACTCTTATTATGCAAACTGAAGAAGCTAATCATTGTCTGCAAACTGATGAAGAAGCAAAGGTGCAACGCCTATCATCAAAGTTCCAATCTTGGAATAAATTCCAATATTTGCTGGCGGAGACTTGTGCTCCGAGGAGCACATTTTCTAGTTTTAATACCTTTTTTTATACATCTTAAATGGTGAAGCTGAGAATTTGCATTTACCTCAAAATAAGGACTAAAGGAGGCTAGTACATTCCGATGGCAGGGGAACTCACTGTCTTCCACAGCAGATAATCACATCACAGAATGAATTGTTGAGCCGAAGCCTGTTTAGGCCCTCTAAGACCTTGTTGGGATGAGTCTCCCCCTTGAACACTATTTTATCCATGTTCTTTTTGCTGGACCAGCCTGTGCAACAGGAGGGGAAGGAATACATGGTCAGATAGATATCTTTTTTTGGGGCGGTGTAACCGCCCCCTATAAGTGAGTTTTGGACACTGACCAATCCTGCACCGTGATTGGCCAATAGTCTACAATGCAGTCTACACCCCTAACCCTTCCATTGTCAATGCAAATCGATACTTTTGCAAAGTCAGCCAATCACATTACAGCTAGTGTCATCACCACTAGCTGTAATGTGATTGGCTGACTTTGCAAATTCAGGACTGTGATTGGCTAGCGAAACACATGACACATGTGCAGCCCTATGAATAGCAGTATGGAAAAAAGTCATTTATCCTTTTTAAGTGAATCATTTCCATCACTGTGATGACCACTGTGACCACACCCACTTCTTTTCTTTTAACTAACAGAATAATCATGGAGAGAGAGTATAACAGCATCACATAGTCATAGACACAATCACGTTACCGTATAAGACAGTATTTGCATGTGAAGTTAACTATGGCGCTTGCCAGAACACTGTCTTTGCTCTACTCATAGAGGACATACACACGATTATGTCTTTATTGTCTCCGCCAGGAGACATTGTTTTCACTCCCCCCCCCCCCCCCCCCCCCCCCCTCGGCCAAGCTAACATTGGTCAAGCCTCACGTGACACATGACAATACGGTGAAATAGTGTGATCTGATTGGCTAGTGACGTATAGCGGCCTATAAATACATGTGTCACTTTGAAAGAGTCTTAGCCTCTTTCAAAGTGAGGTAAGACAGGAATAATCACGAAATGGCTGAGAAATGGCGGATACTGTAACAATTGGATAGGACACTTACACAGACAGGACAGATAGGACACTTACACAGACAGGACGGATAGGACACTTACATAGACAGGACGGATAGGACACTTATACAGACAGGACGGATAGGACACTTATACAGACAGGACGGATAGGACACTTATACAGACAGGACGGATAGGACACTTATACAGACGGATAGGACACTTGTGTCATGTTACTATGACACAGTAACGTGTTCTATTTTTTGTAAGAATTAGAACATTCCCAACATTCCCAACACAAGTCTGCTGGCGGAGACTTGTGCTCCGAGGAGCACTTTTTCTAGTTCTCTTTAATAAAGCTGACAGCAGAGTTAGTGAAATCCAACCCAGAGCAGACTGAGAACTTCAAAGAAAACATATATATATATATATTATTTTTTTTTGGGCCAAGAACAATAAGGTCCACATTAATAAAGGTGAACTATCTGGGCCAGGGGTCTTCAACAGGGGGTCCTCAGAGTTACTACAGGGGGTCCGCCAAATCTTTGTGTGATAAGATTATTATTTTTTTTACCTTAACCACTTGAACCCTAGCATCCCTTTTCTGAGGAGAACTTTAGCCAAAAATAGCCGATCTACAAGCTCACAACGCCTCGCAGCGCGAGGCGTTGTGAGCTTGTAGATCGGCTATTTTTGGCTAAGAGGTAGGCTATAGGTGAGGGGAAAAAAGAGCAGACCAAGTAAACAAAAACGTTTTAATCGGAAACACAATTTTATACGATATAGAGGGGGGGTCCCTGCTTCATCTCTCTGTCAGCTAGGGGGTCCTTGGCCTGAAAACGTTGAAGACCCCTGATCTGGGCACTTTGAGAAGTAGCACTTTTGGGGCTGCTGGATCCCATACAGCCGCTAGAGGGTGCTGTTAGTAAAGTAATCTTGAGCATGAAGGAGTGCTGAAAATTGGCAGATTCGTCTGGAACCAGGCTAGAAAATTGATGGATGTCCCGTTTTAAAACATAAAAACATGTGCAATCCTATAGATGACACTGATTTAAACTTTTTACTAAAATGTTAAAAGTAAAACGCATGGCAAGCAGCAGCAGACCCAGCAAAGCTGTTGTTATAAAACAATACATCTAAACTGCTCACAAAATGTAAGGAAACTTATTTGGGCCATTATATCTCCCCTTTACTAATACCAATCAGTAAAGTGTTATATATCATTTTTATCGGTGATTAGTCACCTTTACAACGAGGTACAGCTTGTAAGCATCGGGCATTCATGGAATGAGCAACACAGGCAAACGTGTGGGTAGCGCCGAGCAAAAATGTGCCAAAATGACCTGTTAGACTTTTCTGGTGGAATTCACTCTCGTTTTGTCACTGTTCAGTTGGTATTCACCTTTGTTGCTTGGATCATTTAAGATCGCACTCTCCCACAGTACTAAGGACAAAATAATGATAAGAAAAAGAAACATGTTGGCCATACACTTCACTAATTTTACACTCAGTTTCAGGGTCCTCAGTAGCGTGTGGAAGATCCATATCGTCACCTTATTAAACTAATGGCCTAAGTCATTTTTTGAGGAAATGATATTTTTGCCTAAATCAGCTCCTCATGACACTGGCCACCTCTGGTAAAATCGCCCAACTCCTAATTGAAAAGGATCATGCTGTTCACGCCCTTTTTAGTATAAAACACGCCCCTTTTAGTATAATGGCCTAACTTCCTAGTGTGACTTAGGACAAAATAGGCCTTTTGTTTGGCCTAAGTCACATGTTTTTTTGACTTAAGCCAAATTATTTACTGATTTAGGCCATTTTGTAATTTGTTTTGCTTTTTATTTTGGCCTAAGTCAGATTTAATCCTATTTAAACCTATTTCAATCTCTTATGTTACATAACTGACAGACAGTGTTATTTCTATTTAAATAGTCATAATTTGTTATAAACATTTTGGGTGAAATGATTAAGAAATATCATATAGTTTTGTTCTGGATCAGTTTTTAATTTTTCCTGAAAACCTTGAAAAAATGACTTAGGCCATTAGTTTAATAAGGTGACGATATGCAGCCACAACAGCTTCGCACCTCCTCCTCATGCTGGAGCCAGTGGCGGTCCCATACCTTCAGAATATGGGACCTAATGCCATCCTCCAGGATGACAACGCTCGCCCCCACAGAGGCAGGATCATCGGAGAGTACCTCCAGAATTTGGGAGTGGAGAGGATGGAATGGCCTGCCGTGAGTCCAGACCTCAACCCAATTGAACATTTGTGGGGTCAACTTGGGCGTGCTGTACGTCTTAGCGTGACCAACAGAACCACATTGGCTGACTTGCAACATATCCTCATTGAGGAATGGGATGCCATCCCACAGCAGAAAGTGGCCAGGTTGGTGACCAGCATGAGGAGGATGTGCGAAGCTGTTGTGGCTGCATATGGATCTTCCACACGCTACTGAGGACCCTGAAACTGAGTGTAAAATTAGTGAAGTGTATGGCCAACATGATTCTTTTTCTTATCATTATTTTGTCCTTAGTACTGTGGGAGAGTGCAATCTTAAATGTTCCAAGCAACAAAGGTGAATAGTGCAACCAAGCAACCAACTGAACAGTGACAAAACGAGAGTGAATTCCACCAGAAAAGTCTAACAGGCCATTTTGGCACATTTTTGCTCGGCGCTACCCACACGTTTGCCTGTGTTGCTCATTCCATGAATGCCCGATGCTTACAAGCTGTACCTCGTTGTAAAGGTGACTAATCACCGAAATGATATATAACACTTTACTGATTGGTATTAGTAAAGGGGAGATATAATGGCCCAAATTCAAGTTTCCTTACATTTTGTGAGCAGTTCATCTATGGATGGTGACATGTACACTTAAGTTCACTATATGGCCCTTAGTTCTCATCAGTGGTGGAATAAGTAGGCTACTAATGTTTTACTCATGTAAAAGTGGCATTACTGCAATGTAGAAATACTCTGGAATTCAAAATGTACTTGAGTAAAAGTACAAAAGTATTGGTATCAAAATGTACTTTAAAGTACCAAAAGTACTTGTTATGCAGAATGTCCCATTTCAAAAGTTATCAAATCTCTAATATGTATAAAAAAATCCTTTTAAAATAGCCAATCTACAAGCTCACAATGCCTCGCATAGCGTTGTGAGCTTGTATATCGCCTATTTTCAAAATGGCCAAAATGTAAATAGGGCTGAAGTTGCTAATGTACGTGTTTTGTATATAACATTTGCCTCTGAGATGTAGTGGAGTAGAAGTACAAAAAAATTGGAAATACTCCAGTGAGGTAAAAGTTCCTCAAAATTGTACGGTGGGATTAGCGATAGTCTCTACAAAAAGGAGACAGGGGAATATTTAGTGGTTCTGTTGTTTTTAGTGACTTTAAGTCAACAATGTAAAATATTATAGTCTGCTGCGTTGCTTTGGCTGCAGCAGTGGAATGAATGAATGGAACAAACGGAAACAGGAAACATGCTTACCGTGACGTCAGCACGTTGTCAATGAAACCCAGACGTGTCCAGCAGCAGTTATTTTAACCATATCCAGTGTTGGAAAAAGTACTCAGATAATTACTTAAGTAAAAGTATCAATACTGCAATGTAGAAGTACTCTGCTACAAGTAAAAGTCTGGAATTCACTTGAGTAAAAGTACAAAAGTATTGGTATCAAAATGTACTTTAAAGTACCAAAAGTAAAAGTACTAAAATGTTTGAAAATAGCAGATCTACTTGTAGATCGGCTATTTTCAAATAGCCTAGGTATAAAATAGGGCTAAAGTGGTTAATGTCTTATATTGTAATAATTTATATCTGCAAAGTATTAGTGTGCTTCACAATAATATTACATATCGCTGCTGACGGGCAGAAACCTCCCCATATTTACCCCCACCCCCGGAAATTAAACCTGAACTTCATCATGCTACAGTGTCACACAAAGGTAGCTTGTAGATCTGATATTTCTTATTTAGCTTTTTTAAGTTAAAGTGTGTGTGAGACATAGTTCAAGTTCAAGTTCAAGTATTTATTTACCATTTCAAAACAAGTTTGATAGGAAATTGTCTTGGTACTTCCTCTCACATACAAGACAACACAATAAACAACAGCACAAAAGACAAGAACAAAAAGAGACACAAGAAACAGAACCAAACCAGGACCAAGTTGCAGCTTTGGCACATGTATACATACAGTACAAGGTTTCCACCTGACAGTGACGATACGGGAGTTAGATATGTTCAATGTAGAAGTTAAAGAGACAGATTCTGTATGACAAGAACATACAGGCGTAACATGCGGACATGCAAGGCTCACCGTTGCTCCGATCCACACCAAAAAGCCATAGAAATGGTTTCGTGGGTTCGAACCCCCACCGGTCCTAGTCCTGACTTTATGCATGAGATAAACGTGTCCTTGTGCACAAAGATGTGACATGTCATTACAATCAAAAGCATTTATCAGATATAAAACACAATATTTATCTACATATTTATGGGGGGGGGGGGGTACACTGTCATACCATGTGTTCGGGGGAGGGGGTACAGTCAAAAGCTGTAGGACATGTCATTACATCATGTCAAAATAAGTTATCAGAAATAAAACACAATATTTATCTACATATCAAATATGTATTTACAATATTAACATATTAATTTATATGTAACCGTTTTCCTCACTATAATGGGCCAAATGTCTCATATTAACATATTAATTTATATGTAACCGTTTTCCTCACTATAATGGGCCAAATGTCTCATATACATAAACAGGATCCTGTGTTCACAGCTGTTGGTGTTGAACTGGCTGATTCACCTAGTTTACACACAAGCAGGCTTGTGTTGATAGCAACGGAATACTTATGTTGCCTCCACTGGAGATTACTAACCCATAAACTATGAGCTTTCCTTGTATTCCCCAGAAAAATTGTGAATAGTTTGTAACAATATGACAACCTCAGAATAGTAAAAAGAAATAAGCGCTCAGCTCACAGTTCTCTCTGACCTCCATTCTCCCATAGTCTTTTATCTTCATTGACCTGGACCAGGGTGTGTTCCTGCAGTCCTCGGACAGTGTAATGATCGCCGACATGCTTCTCACAGTAGGAGACATTACACGTCACACAGGTCTTGATGGCTCGACGTGTTTTGCTGGAGCAAACACCACAAGTTGGACTACAGCCTGTCTGCTGGAGAGCCTGCAGCGCCCAGTTCAATGCTACGTTAACAGAGAGCTCAGGACGGGTTGGGTAACTCTTCTCACAATGGAGGCACACATAGTCTCCTGCAGGGCCTGGCTGGGACCAGTAGGTATTGATGC